>NC_036857.1:15527361-15609767 GCF_002910315.2 Salvelinus sp. IW2-2015 | reverse complement strand
ATGTTGCTCTTTCTGAAGTGATATCATATGATGGATGTTGCTCTTTCTGGAGTGATATCAATATGATGGATGTTGCTCTTTCTGGAGTGATATCATATGATGGATGTTGCTCTTTAGTTCTGAAGTGATATCAATGATGGATGTTGCTCTTTCTGAGTGATATCATATGATGGATGTTGCTCTTTCTGGAGTGATATCATATGATGGATGTTTGCTCTTTCGAAGTGATATCATATGATGGATGTTGCTCTTTCTGAAGTGATATCATATGATGGATGTTGCTCTTTCTGGAGTGATATCATATGATGGATGTTGCTCTTTCTGAAGTGAAATAATTTGAAGATATTCTTTCTGAAATTCTATCATTGGATATTAAGATGCAACGTTGAGTTGAGCACAAGTGCATTCATAGTGAAAATGGATAGCATCAGCATTTCTACACCTGGAATGGCTGATCAATGGATCATTACACAAAATACATTAATTATTTAAATAAATATTCCTCTATTCAATGTTTGGGTCCAGGGTTATGTCAAGTTTAAACTTTAACACCAAGCACTGGACATTCACTTCCCACCAAGTTATTTAAATCCTCTTCCCAGATCTCGGTGTGTTTTCCCCTAATTGACACAGTGGCTGTTATTCTTTCCCAATGAAAGTATTTCCCACAAGAAGCGTCATAGTCATTCCGGAGGTAGTTGACTACTCTGGGAAGTTCTTCAGTTCCTGGTAGTGCAAATAGCCTGGTCTGTGTCAGAGATTGGTGGAAAAACCATCAACCACCCTAGGATGAAGAGACAGTAAGTATGCTCTACGGCTGCTGTTTCAACAGAGGCCGAATGGGGGGACAAAGAGTAGACCAGACGAGTTGTGTAGAAGAAGAATGCCGTGAAGGTTTAAGGAGATAGGGGACAATATTGCGAGACATAAGGTACTTTTCCAAATGGATATTTGCACGTTAACATTTGGATGGGACATACCGTATGATGCATCCATCCCATTATTCTATTATTTTCAGTGTGTGTTTTTTCTTCCCTGCCTGTAATACTGGGTTTCAGAATATTTTCCTGCAGTGAAATGACCAAATTGCACTCTATTGGCCTCATGGGTGGAATGTTATTAGAATTAATAACCATTATTTCAAAAAACCTGCCAAAAATCTGGTGTTTCTATTTCAAACTTTGTTATATTTCAGTCTTCTGTGATGTATATAAAGTGTAATATTGGGATGAAAACTCAGAATACATTTTCAACTCATATCTAACATGGTACAGGTGTCTTTTTTTTAAGCCCAAAATGTATGTGTGAGGTGTATATACTTTTGTTTCAAAGTAGATTTGTTTAAGACTACCAATAAACACTCTGTGTGACCCTGATTTAGCCCACTGGAATAAAAGGTTACTAAACTGATTTCAGACACAGTGAATAAAGTTACATGCACACAATAATACGATTATTGTGGATAGTCAAATTAATATAATAGTTTTTTTTTAATTGTTTACATGCTTTGCAAGAAGAACGATTTCCCTAATAATCCTGTTTACATGGACACATCTGAAATCAGGCTACCTATGGGACTTTTGATAAATGCAGAATATCGGCAATCAAAATAAACGTTCTACCACAGTGACCATGTTCATTTTGCGAAACCTTTTTGATTCTGGGCTCAGACATATAAAGTTTGTATGCGAAAACTATTTCTAAGATACATTTTTTCAGTTTTTCCAAACTCACTTCACTCTCGCATAAGAGGGAGCTTGCGCTACTGGTGCTGGCACATGCGTAGATCAAATACACAGCTGCAATGTCGATTAAGCTATTTACATGTCCTAATAGTTCGATTTTGACCTTACGATAACTGTAAGCAGAGTAAGGTGTTTACATACTTGGCCTAGTGCCATAATCAGTTTAATATTGAATTATTAGTGTCCATGTAAACATACTCATAGCACGATAACTCAACTGAGGTGGCAGTAGCTTCTGCACTCTGCCTTGAGAGAGTCCGTCTGGAACAAGATGACAGTCTCCGCTCTGCATAACAGGCATGTCTGTCTTGCATATTGGAGCAGGTTGTTGGATCTGGGCCCTTGCGTTCTTCAGGGGGCTTCCCTGTGCGTTTGCTGAGGTAAACACAGCAACCATGGCAGGCTATTTATACCCCGGTAACACCAGTGCCCGATCCTCATTCTCAGAAGAGGAATCCGTTTCACTGTCACCTACGCACACAATAACCCAGGATAGACCACCCCTCTCTCCCTCACAGTGACCCCCCTCCCCTTCCCTCCCTTAATACCCACACCCATGTCTGTCTCCATTTCTCATTCTCACCACTCTTTCTATCCCTTACTCTCTCCAATGCCTTTATTTTCACTCCCTCTCATCTCAAACTCTCTTTCCTTCTCTTCTCCATCTACTTCACCAGATTTATCTTCTTCCTTCCTCCCTTCATCACCTATCCACCCCTCCATTCCGTGTGGCTCTAGTGTTACATGGCGAGCTCAGACCTCCTGAGACACGGGCGCCACCAGTGTCCCCTGGGCCCTGGCAGAGGGCCAACAGATCCTGTACCCCCTCCCCTGGTAGAGGGCCAACAGATCCTGTACCCCCTCCCCTGTACAGAGGGCCAACATATCCTGTACCCCCTCCCCTGCACAGAGGGCCAACAGATCCTGTACCCCCTCCCCTGCACAGAGGGCCAACAGATCCTGTACCCCCTCCCCTGCACAGAGGGCCAACAGATCCTGTACCCCCTCCCTTGCACAGAGGGCCAACAGATCCTGTACCCCCTCCCCTGCACAGAGGGCAAAAGATCCTGTACCCCCTCCCCTGTACAGAGGGCCAACAGATCCTGTACCCCCTCCCCTGTACAGAGGGTGGCAAGCTGTGCCCGTTTGAGTTACATATAGCACATTCAGACACAGAGCTCCACAGAGACACAGCCAGGTATTTTCAGATAAAGAAAAGACCAAACACATTTTTTTGATGAGAAAGAGTCTTATTGTCAGTATCGAGGGAAAGTGTCCTTTTGCTCTTGGGTCAAAATGCCAGTCAGCTTTTGGGTTTCTAAATTACTATTGTATTCAAAGGGTGCCTGCTTTCGTTTTGTCATTGTTTTTTGGTGTATAAAGTGAAATACGTATTTTATTGAAAAAGTCGCTCTCAAGACCCCAACTTTGATGTCTTTCACATGAAACCAAAATTTCATAGTTAAATGCACTGACACAAATGATCTTAAGTGATGGGGAATATTGCTGTTGGATAATTATTATAATATCAGCCTTAAAGCGCCAATGTGTATACATCAACCAGCATTAACTTTAGGCAGTCCACAAGAAGTTATTAAGTTAAGCTCCAGATCTGTTTTACTTTGAAGAAAAGATGTGGCTGTTTTGAAGTTTAAAGAGCTATCTATTTCAATTACACTGAATTTCACTAAAGCGATGGTAAATCTTCCCACTAAGAATATCCCAAACAATATCTGTCAAGTGAACACTCACTGAAAATAAGTAAGGCTCACCTTTGTAAGACAAATGCACTCTGGGAGCAGTCCGAGCGTCGGCATGGCAACTGTAGACACATAAACTCAGGAGAAAGAAGAGGGCTTGGGTGGTCTCCATAGCAATGACGGCAGCGTTAACCTTTGGAGTCCTACAAAGGGGAAAGGGAAAAGCATTACAGATTAACTGAATGTCACTTAAAACCATCATATAATTTGCAGACATTTAGAGAGTTCCACATCCAATGCAACATCCCTTGCACAGAAAAGTGTAGATTTGAGAAGTTAAAAAGCAGATGATACGTATTTAATTAGCTTCCAGTCTTCTGAAACTGAAATCACTCTGACCCTTGTAATAATCTGTTTGCAGGTCAGTGAGCATCTAAGCTTTCTTTGTCAGAACCAGAGTTAAGAATAAACATACCTCATTACTGAGAGATATCATTAGCATGTCAATCGCTAGAAATTCCCATTTCAAGAACACTATCAATAACAGGACAACAAAAGAGTGCACACAATCAACTACAAACTGATGCAGAAACTTTGGGTACTAGTAAATATTAGGTGCCAGTTTGCCTGACACAGATTAAACCTAGTCTTTCAATAGAGATGTTTCAATAGAGAAGCACTTTCAATAGAGATGTTTTTTATATGCTTGCTGTTATGCTGAATATGAGAGCAGTGGGGCCTCTGCTTGACTTGCTCAGCAACATTCTCCACAGTCTGTTGCTTCTGTATGGCCCCGGAGGGTATCAGGACATTAGGCTGCCTTTGAACATGACACATTGGATGTTTCTCAATCTGCATACTACTGTGCTCCACACTCTCATGCTCCGAGTTCATTCTCCGAGGACGTTCTCTTGAGTACGCTCTTGTGAGGACGAGATTGTGGAGAACACATAAAAATGTACATTTGAGAAGCACTGTCCACTCCCATGCTACTTACCTTTGACCAATAAAGACAAAACAAGATATCTACATAAAAAAGCAAGCTTGTAACTTCATAATTATCAGCTATATGTGAATCGTATTAATCTATACTGAACAAAAATATAAACGCAACATTCAACAATTTCAAAGATTTAACTGAGTTACAGTTCATTAAAGGAAATCAGTCAATTGAAATAAATTCATTAAGCCCTAATCTATGGATTTCACATGACTGGGCAGGGGTGCAGCCATTCAGAATTAGTTTCCCCCACAAAATAGCTTTTTTTATAGACAGAAATACTCCTCAGTCCACAGGTGAAGAAGCCGGATGGGGAAGTCCTGGGCTGGCATCGTTACACGTGGTCTGCGGTTGTGAGGCCGGTTGGACGTACTGCCAAATTCTTTAAAGCGACGTTGGAGGGCAGCTTATGGTAGAGAAATTAACATTCAAATCTATGGCAAAGCTCTGGTAGACATTCCTGCAGTCAGCATGCCAATTGCACACGCCCTCATAACTTGAGACATCTGTGGCATTGTGTTGTGACAAAACTGCACATTTTAGAGTAGCCTTTTATTGTCCCCAGCACAAGGTGTGTAATGATCATGCTATTTAATCCGTTTCTTAATCAGCTTCTATCAGCTTCTATGCCACACCTGTCAGGTGTATGGGTTATTTTCTCAAAGGAGAAAATCCTCACTAACAGGGATGTAAATAAATTTGTTGATAAAATTTGAGAGAATTCGCATTTTGTGAGTATTGAACATTTCTGGGATGTTTTATTTCAGCTCATGAAACATGGGACCAACACTTCTTGCGTTTATATTTGTTGTTCAGCGTAGCTAGCCAGCTAGTTTTACATGTAACAAACGACCTAAAACTAATGTTGATATGAAAGGTGGTAGGCCAACGATAGCCACAAATTCTTTGTGGGTAATTAGCTAGCTACCAATTCTTTGTCAGTTAGCAGCAGTCTTGGCACACTACACTGGGTATTCTTGGCAGATAAACATGCCAAAATGACCGCAGCATTTATTTAAGTATCAAGCTAAAATATTGTAGTCAGGCTACATATGTCAGGCAACTTTTCATTCAGAGTTCATTTTCTCTCGCTTCAGAGCCACCGGAGGCCCCGGTGCACGACTGGGCAAGAGGACAAGTACATTAGAGTGTCTAGTTTGAGAAACAGACGCCTCACAAGTCCTCAACTGGCAGCTTCATTAAATAGTACCCGCAAAACACCAGTCTCAACGTCAACAGTGAAGAGGCGACTCCGGGATGCTGGTATTCTAGGCAGAGTTCCTCTGTCCAGGGTATGTGTTCTTTTGCCCATCTTAATATTTTATTTTTATTGGCCAGTCTGAGATATGGCTTTTTCTTTGCAACTCTGCCTAGAAGGCCAGCATCCCGGAGTCACCTCTACACTGTTGAGGCTGGTGTTTTGTGGGTACTATTTAATGAAGCTGCCAGTTGAGGACTTGTGAGGCGCCTGTTTCTCAAACTAGACACTCTAATGTACTTGTCCTCTTGCTCAGTCGTGCACCGGGGCCTCCCACTCCTCTTTCTATTCTGTTTAGAGACAGATTGTGCTGTTCTGTGAAGGGAGTAGTACACAGCGTTGTACCAGTTTCGGTGGCGCCTCTGGTGCGGGGATCGTCGCCGGAAGCTACGGACCGTAAATCATCGCCGGAGGAATCGAACCGTGGATCGTCGCCGGGGACTCCGGACCGTAGATCGTCGCCGGGGACTCCGGACCGTAGATTGTCGCCGGGAACTCCGTACTGTAGATTGTCGCCGGGGACTCCGGACCGTAGATCGTCGCAGAAGGCTCCGGACTGGGAACCCCCGCTGGAGACTCCGGACCGCAGACTGTCGCTGGAGGCTCTGGACCGCCGACCGTCGCTGGAGGCTCTGGACTGCCAACCGGCGCTGGAGGCTCTGGACTGCCAACCGTCGCTGGAGGCTCTGGACTGCCGACCGCCGACCTTGGATCGTATCTGGAGGCTCCGGGCCATGGATCGTCACTGGAGGCTCTGGGCCATGGATCGTCACTGGAGGCTCCGGGCCATGGATCGTCACTGGAGGCTCCGGGCCATGGATCGTCACTGGAGGCTCCGGGCCATGGATCATCACTGGATGCTTCGGGCCATGGATCAAATCAAATCCAAATAAAATAAAATGTTATTTGTCACATACACATGGTTAGCAGATGTTAATGCGAGTGTAGCGAAATGCTTGTGCTTCTAGTTCCGACGATGCAGTAATAATCAACAAGTAATCTAACCTAACAATTCCACAACTACTACCTTATACACGCACAGTGTAAAGGGATAAAGAATATGTACATAAAGATTAATGAATGAGTGATGGTACAGAACGGCATAGGCAAGATGCAGTAGATGGTATAGAGTACAGTATATACATATGAGATGAGTAATGTAGGGTATGTAAACATAAAGTGGCATAGTTTAAAGTGGCTAGTGATACATTATTACATAAAGATGGCAAGATGCAGTAGATGATATAGAGTACAGTATATACATATACATATGAGATGAGTAATGTAGTGTATGTAAACATTATATTAAGTGGCATTGTTTAAAGTGGCTAGTGATACATTTTTAATTTTCCATCAATTCCCATTATTAAAGTGGCTGGATTGAGTCAGTATGTTGGCAGCCGCCACTAAATGTTAGTGGTGGCTGTTTAACAGTCTGATGGCCTTGAGATAGAAGCTGTTTTTCAGTCTCTCGGTCCCTGCTTTGATGCACCTGTACTGACCTCGCCTTCTGGATGATAGCGGGGTGAACAGGCAGTGGCTCGGGTGGTGTTGTCCTTGATGATCTTTATGGCCTTCCTGTGACATCGGGTGGTGTAGGTGTCCTGGAGGGCAGGTAGTTTGCCCCGGTGATGCGTTGTGCAGACCTCACTACCCTCTGGAGTGCCTTACGGTTGTGGCGGAGCAGTTGCCGTACAGGCGGTGATACTGGAGGCTCCGGGCTATGGATCATCACTGGATGCTCCGGGCCATGGATCATCACTGGAGGCTCCGGGCCATGGATCATCACGAGGCTTTGTGCGTGGAGCAGGCACAGGACGTACCAGGCTGGAGACACGCACTGGAGGCCGGGTGCATGGAGCTGGCACAGGATATACTGGACCGTGGAGGCGCACTGGAGGTCTGGAGCGTAGAGCTGGCACAACTCGTCCTGGACAAAGGACCACCTTCGCATGGCAAGTGTAGGGAGCTAGCACAGGACGCACTGGGCTGTGAAGGCGCACTGGAGACACAGTACGTATGGCCGGCGCAGGATATACTGGGCCGTGGAGGCGCACTGGAGGTCTGGAGCGTAGAGCTGGCACAACGCGTCCTGGACAGATGCCCACTTTAGCACGGCAAGTGCGGGGAGCTGGCACAGCACGCACCGGGCTGTGGATGCGCACTGGAGACACAGTGCGTATCACCGCAAAACATGGTGCCTGCCCGGTCACACGTTCCCCACGGTGAGTACGGGGAGTTCGCTCTGGTTCAAACCCTGGCTCCGCCAACCACCCCGTGTGCCCCCCCAAAACATTTTTTGGGGGCTGCCTCTCGGGCTTCCGTCGTGGTCGCGAACCCCGGTGTCGTCATTGTTCCTCCCTCGCTGCCTCCGTCTGCTCCCATGGAAGGCGATCCTTTCCGGCCTGGATCTCCTCCCACGTCCAGGATCCCTTACCGTCCAAGATATCCTCCCATGTCCAGGATGTCTGCTCCGCCTGGCCACGCTGCTTGGTCCATTTGTGGTGGGATCTTCTGTTACGTTCGTCGATGGAAGGATCGAACCAAGGTGCAGCGTGGTAGGCGTACATTTTAATTTATTAAATGAACACCAAAAAAACAACAAATACAAAACGAAACGTAACGTCTAGTAGGGATAAACAGCACAGTACCAAAAACAATATCCCACAAACTACAGGTGGAAAAAGGCTGCCTAAGTATGATCCCCAATCAGAGACAACGATAGACAGCTGCCTCTGATTGGGAACCATACCCGGCCAACAAAGAAATAGAAAACATAGGTTGCCCACCCTAGTCACACCCTGACCTAACCAAATAGAGAATTAAAAGGATCTCTAAGGTCAAGGCGTGACAACACTATATTTCTGATCATTTTGATGTTATTTTAAAGGACAAAACATTTGCTTTTCTTTCAAAAACAAGGACATTTCTAAGTGACCCCAAACTTTTGAACAATAGTGTATATATATATATACAGTATATATCCTAAGAATTGTGGCCTTTTTTAAAAGTCAGCAAAGCATTACATAAATCATCCCTATGAGCTCGCATGACAGGGTGTTGTGGAGGAGTCTGAGTCTGCATATAGCATGTTAGCCTCTAATCACGAGCCACAGGTGACTGAGAGCATGTTATTATCATCCCAGAGAGAGCCTTGGTCTAAGAGGAAGTTCCACCTGCACATTGGAGAGTGGAGACAGAAGTATGGGCCTCGCCAATGCAAACAGACCACACTCTCAAATAGGTTGAACTGCTGAAGATAAGAGGAGATCTGGATGGTCAGATACATGGTCGCAGGGTAGGAAAGAAACAACTCCTTATGAAGAATGCACAAAAAATATGGTTGCTACTAGAACCTCAGAGGAAAAGAAGAGCAGGGTACTAAGTACTTGAGTGTGTTCACTCTCTCTAAAGTCCAACCTGGTTCAAGCATATTCATGAAACATTGGTTCTTACTGTACAATTTGCAATTAGCTATTTCTGGTTCTGCATGTTTTACAACTGATCTATTCGACCTGAGGACTAGTGCATAAATGAGATGTGCCAGACTGTACAAGCGTATCCATGCCACATAACAGGGGGGATGGGAGGAGGAAATAAAAAAAGAGAGAGAGAGAGAAAGCAATAGAGTGGGGTGAGAGAGGGAATGGACACAAAACATGTTGGAGAGCAGAACAAATCACATGAAAAAGGTAGGATTTTCACGTTTGAGTCATGATTTTGGACCTGTGTCCACAGTAGATAAACAACAAAAAGCCATCAAGTTCCTTTCCACTGCCTCAATTCCTCTGCCAAGTGTAAGCTTGAAGACAAACAACGAGAAGCTAGCTAAACCTCACTTTTGGGTTGTAGCGTAGTGAAATTCTCCTCAAATATAAATGTAGTTTCCGTGAAACCAGCAAAATTGCCTGCAGTGGCTTGCAAAGGGCATTCAGTCTTTCAAGTGACTGGATAGCAGAAGGAGTATGTCATGGAGCAAAGATGGGTGAAACATTTTCAACAGAACAGTCATTTCTAGACACAGGGAACATCATAATGGACAATCGAGCACTAGCTCTGCTTATGATGTCATAGATGCTCCTGTGTGGTCAGATGTGGTTGCTTCATAGGCAATGCAATGACCAGTGGTGAAAAGTCCATGGAAATAATGTGAGGTTCACAGCTGTATTCTGGAGTTAGTTCCAAATGACTAACAGTTCACATTAGAAGTCTAGATAGGGGTGGTCCTATCAATGCAAACCACAATTGCGATAAGGAATGCACAGATCCACAGAACGAGACAAACAAAGGAATGCATCAAAGGATCCCTCATATGGAACTCAATGAAAAAGGAATGAAATTAAACAAGCTAGTACAGACTTTTCAAGCAAAGTTTTACATGTTTATTTTGTCTGAGACTCCATTTCAGTCCCAAAAATGTGTCTTATAAATGTAAAAAATAAAATGTGTTTCTTCAACGTTAGTTGATTAAGTGAACCCGCCATGTTGGCGTTGCAACAAAATCCTGGATCCCGTAATCCAACCTGTCATAGGTTTAAGCCGACAGAAGGGTGGCCATGGCTCCTGAAAACATGTCAACATCTATCTCACACACTACTGTCTGTCCACATCTCACGATGCAATCAGAGTCATTAAAGTAGTGCAGAAAGAGCTGTGTGCTGCACCCTAGAGAAAACATGTTGGGGCCTGAAAACCTGCGACAGCTGATACAACTTTTCACACCATTATTGTCCCATAAAAAAAACAGAGACAGGCGATACTTGAGGGCTAATCCTCGATCTTAGCATACTGTATAATGATTACATTAATCACTAACAGTTACACAGTAAATGGATGTTGCAACGGCACAGGAATTCGCCAACATACATGGCTTTCCTTGAGGCATGAATGTATTGAATAAGTCATATCAAATTGATTTCTATTTGTCTCAAGCATTTTCTTTTTAATCAATGGCCTTCACTTTGGTATAACCAGAGATAATAGAGTACTGTACTTGAGTTTATAATTTGCAGCCTGCTCCCTGATTGTGCATACTCTCATCATTCTACATCTGGGCAACTGTAATTTGACCCAGAATCCACTAAGTATACAAACTGTAATTTTACCCAGAATGCACTAAGTATACAAACTGTAATTTGACCCAGAATGCACTAGTATACAAACAAAGACTAAAGAGGGCAGAAGTTTACCCAGGACTTTGAGGGTTTAGTGTCCATAAAGGATGGTGATACATTTCCAAAAGCCAACATTCATAGTAATCCTCCTGATCTTGGTTTTATTTGTTTCGTATAACCGATAGGTTTATGGAGGTTATTTTTTCCTTAAGGCACTTTCCTGGCTGGAAAGCTGTGGATATGGACGGAAAAATATAAAGGCATAAATGTGTGGGTCATAAGGCTGTTTGAATCCTTCCTGCAGATTTGAAGTGCAGATTAGGAGCTGGTTGAAGTGACAGATTGCATATGGTTTTCTAGGGCACATGGTCACAGGGGAAAAGGAAAAAGGTGCCCACGAGGGGATTGTGTATATCACCATGCATACTGCATCTCCAACAGTACAGGGACCATAGAGATAAAACTAGCTATATAAAACGAGTGTTTTATCTCTATGACTGGGCCCGCTAGCTTGGCCAACAATTAGTCCCTGATGTTGGTCCGAGTGGTCGTCCCCATGCAGCACCTCTCCACACGCGCCGATCGGGGACAGGGCTGTCAACGTGAGAGCTCATTAGCACGGCCTCTTGGAAAGAAAGCTGCGACAGGCTTGGAGGGCGGCCCCAGGAGGGACGGAGACCGCCAGCGCGGGTCAATGGGGGTAATGTTTCCACATCGTCTGCCGAAAACCTAATCATTATTTACCAAAGCCCAACCCTTGCTGTTAGCGCCATCTACCCAACACCAGGTGGGTTTCTCTCTCTGTCTTTTTGTCTGTCTCGTTCTCTCTCTATCTCTGGAATGGCAACAGCACATGCCATATAGATCATAGGATAATGAAAGTCAAACAAATACCCCTGTGAAACTTTTTCTAATACAATGCTGTATCACCTATCAGGAACCGTACAACATTACTGTGTGGAGTGATAGACCTGTGCCTCCCTGCCTGTTCTCTCTTGGTCTGTTTCAGTATCAGCACGTGTCAACACCTATTTAATTCTGTGGAGGGTACAGCATGTTTCATCCTCGCTCAGGGGACAAATGCTTGGCCAGTCAGAGGGCCTCCGACTCACAGCAGAAATATTTCATTCACAGACTGTCAATGCCTCCACTCCACTTGCGGATGCACCTGTGCCGTAGTCCTGAGACTTTTAATCAATCATGATTCCTATTTCTGACGCGTCACAAGAACAGTCTGTTTGGTGAACCATGACACCATGCATCCAAAGTATACATAGCGTATTATGTTTGTAGGGAGTGTCTCCTGTTAATCTGATGTCTCTTTTGTCACTTTTGGCTCCATGTGTTATGACTTCATTGCCTAAATCAAGAGCCCAGTGTTCTAGAACCCAATTGTGTGTTTGAGGACTGGAAAGTGCTGCTATCCTATGGACTGTCCGGTGGCTCCTCTCCAGTAGCAGCTGTAACCAGGCACCCTCCACACAGGTCTAGGGTCCAATATGTAATCCAGGCCAAGTGGTGAACTTTGGAGTTGACCGTTAAGCTCCTGCGCGTCTAAATACTGGATTCAGCACATCCCTTCAAAGGCTGTTAAGCTCCCGCTGTCTTATCTGCTCCTCTTTGAAGTACTACACTTCCATGACCATGACCATGTCTCCTGTAGCTCCACAATAGGCCTGTCAGCAAGCACAATACTCAGGACAAGTAGTGGGTGAGAGAAGGACTGACTGAACTTCAATTTGAAACTAATTTGTTACTTTTCGAGAAGAAATAACTACAAACATTTGAAAGGATCCAGTTTCCTTCAAAGTGGTACTGGCAGCATAGCCTTAATTTCTAGACTATTTCACAAGGAAAGTGTCACACTTGGCAAACTCAGTGAATTTAAGGAATGAGTTGCCTATATTTTCAACTACAACAAAAAGCATGGTAGCTGCTGGCGTCAACACAATTGAAGTTTTCAAAAATGCTACATTAGAAAAACGATGACTGAACATACTAGCTAGCTAGCTAAGTCATAGTCCTTGAAATGTCACCTGTCATTCAGGTGTAACCAGAGCTATATGTGTTAGCTAGCATATACTTGTTCCACTGTGCCCAAGCCCACTCCTTGATAAAATGATATCCACAAGATTACGGTGTCTGGCTACAAGACTACTGGCAGCAACAACAAAAAAGACATTTAGAAGATACATTTGCATCTGCTTTTGTTTGTGTCAACTAAAAATCGGAAGAGCTCCAAAGATAGTCTCAAACAATGTTGGCAAACATTGCTGTTTCCCTGAATCTTGAAGGACAGTGAGGGCAAGGGGACAACACATGGATGCCCCCTGCCCTCCCCCTTATGTGATAGCACAAAAGGGGAGCATTTGCGTCACCCCACATTTATGCAGTCCACAGTTCCTCCCTTTCCTGTCTCTGTCAGTAATCCAGCCCCACAAAACTCATTCCCTCAAAGTGGAGGTCATGTGTGCTGTAATGGTACAAAATGAGCGAGGGAGCATTAGAGAGCTATTTTGCAAAAAAAGAGAGGGCGATCTATGGACACCCTCCTGTCACATTCCAACACCTGTTTCAAATGGGCTTACTCTTTTGATTTACACAATAAACACTGGATTCCTTTGCAATTACTAAAACTTCTTGCACTACTATTTATATCCTACAGCTGTTTTCCAGCATTGGATTGGCTTATGACAGAACATCATTTTATTTTTTTATTTTTTTACATGCATGTTTGTTTTTGCCAAACCCAAATCCTGGTTTAACAGACCTTCAGAAAGGTTGCAGTGTTTAGATATAGATTTCACACACATTAAAGTCAAGTACAGTCAAGGCACATCCAGAATCCTATGTTTAATTGAACATTCTTTATTAAAATCAGAACATAGAAAATGTAACACTGAACTCTAAAACAACAGTACATAGTATCCAAGTCCACAAGAGCTTGAGTCTACGGGCCAAGAGACCAGTGAAAAGTGAGCCAATCAAAGTGAGGCCCAGCGACACCAGACATGATGAATGGCTCTCTAGATTTACACAGTCGCTGGCTACATATTCACTCAGTAAAAGGCTTGAAAAATGGTGCATTGGGTTCCAAGAATTTACTTCAGTTCGAGTACAGTGGATACAGAGGCCTAGCACCAGGCCCTCCATGCCTATACTCCATGCCTGTCTGAAAAAGACTGTCTCTACCTCTGGCAGGAGGCCAAGAATCTTCAGAATGGAGGCTTAATAACCCGCGGGCTGACAGCTGCATGGATTAGCTCCCCTTGCCTGCTGTCATTGACGCCCCCTGTATTGTGCCTTTCCCTGTAAAAGTGGCACCAGATTTAGGAAGGATGGTAGGGAGGGGAGAGGGAGGGGGATAACATTCTAAAGTCAAGTCAGGTGCTTCTGCTTTTGAAGTCCTGGTGACAGGCACAAGTGCTGTGTGGCTGGCAGTATACAATATATATATGGTATAAATAGTATATGATCAGTCTGATACTTTCTCTGACTGTCAGTGGGGCTGACATTGATAATAAAAGAGAACTCTGCCCCTTGCTCACCTGAGAGCTACTTGTCTTTTTCATGGAGTGCCACGTTGTCTTTGATGTGGTGAGGTAAAATTCAAGGATTCAAAAAGAGTGCTGTCCGGAGTAATGCAAAGAACATGCCAGGTTCTGCAATTTTCTTCCTGTATCATACAGCCTAGTACATCTAGGGTATTGTGTTTAGTCACAAAATAATTGGGGGAAAAAGAAACCCCAGGACAAAAACGACAAAAACATTTGAGAAATTATTTAACCATGGTACTGCTCATAAAATTAAATATGGCACCAACAGTAGCGGGCCTATATATTTTAAGTCTGCCACACTCACTGGTATCCCCAACAATCACTCTCTTCCCCCCTTCCCCCTCCTCTTAACCTCTAGGGCCCAGGCTGGCCCTCATTTGACCCCAGCAAAACTCACTGAGGCTGTCATGACAACCGTCTCAAGAGACCGGTTGTATTTGTGGTGAGTTGGAGCCTGGCAACTGCTTGAATGCCCCAAATCCTTGATGACAAATTTAAGGCAGGGAGAGTGTCAGGGAAAGTGATGACGAACCATAGCCAGGTCCATATCTGAACATATATCTACATGACACCAGCTTTGTGGTTGGCTTCTGATGCACTGTGGATCACCTCCAGTTGTTACCCTACATCAAACGTCAAGATGGAACATTTAAAGGTAGACTCAGCGAAGTGATGTTGCCAAGAGCAGCACCACAGATATTGAGATGAGCGAGATGCAAGACTTCGCTCTCACACAGTCACACACAGTATCTGCGCATGTGCATGGGTTTGCTTCACACTGTTCACAGCGTGGTAGCCAGGGCACCAAAACAGCGGAGAAGTTGAGCCTATGCTGTTTACTTTCTGCATCTATGTCATATCATTGAGTCTACCTTCAATTAATGTACTTAGTTGTATATCTGCTACATAGAGAGGCATATTATAAGCATCATACATGTATAGGGCCTTATAAAATCTGTTTTATTTTTTGCTTGATTTTGTTTTGTTTTCCCTGTGTTCCAGTTTCACCGTTTAGTTTTTCCATGTTCCCGTTTTCCCGTTTTTTTCCTTCAGGTTTTCGCTCTCAAAATTACACCTTCTAAGTCGACAACAATGCTTAAACTACATCAGGAGACCACTTTTGAGGTCTGGGAATTTTCTTTTTAAATGTTGATTTTTGGGTGTAGTTACCCTTTAATTCCAGTGTGCACCTAGCAAGAGGCTGTTGTTTAGCTGTGTTTTTGTAGCACACATGTGATGGTAGAGTTTGCGAAACAAATACCCACTGGATAATCATGATATCATTCTGCCATGTAAGCATAGGCTACTTTGTAGTTAACATTTAATTTAGAAGGTTTTTGAGAAAGCTTTTCCATCTACCAGAAGACTTTCATTAGCATCATCGCTAACGGCTGCACAAAGGGGTAGACTCGCACCCACCGCACATACACATAGAGAGGGAATTATTGTTGCCTCTTACAGAAAGTTGCAGGAAATACGAATCACTGATGCATTCGGTTCATGCTTTATGATAAACTTGGCCAGATTAACACATTTTCAATACATTTAGTTTATTTCCTACTAAGTTCAATACATTTTTGATTAGTGTCGAATTCCGTTTTAATGTATGGATTCGGTGATTCCATCCACATTCTCCGCATCGCAGATTTTATAGAGTCCTTCTTATAATAAGACATTATAAAGGCTTATACGTGGTTATAACAAGTAATACAGCATTATACCTCTCTACTTTATGTAAAGTGTTACTAACTTTAATAACAACTTCCTTAGTATAGCACCTTCATACACGCAACACAAAATGATTTACATACAGTACAAAAATGAAACAAATCGTTTTGCCAAGGTTCTGCAAAGTAGGGATAAATATGTCCCAGTAAACCTACCAATTGTTTATCCCTGCAATAAAGTTTGTAAATGCTGAGATTCCCCCTAAACTGAAATGTTTCAAAATATATATATATTTTACCTTTCTTTAACTAGGCAAGTCAGTTAAGAACAAATTCTTATTTACAATGACAGCCTAGGAACAGTGGGTTAACTGCCTTGTTCAGGGGAAGAACRACAGATTTTTACCTTGTCAGGTCAGTGATTTGATCTAGCAACCTTTCGTTTACTGGCCCAACATTCTAACCTGCCGGGGTGTCAGGTAGCCTAGCATAATTAAAAGCATAATGCCACAAATGTACATCAGGTGCGACAGTAAATTACACAAGTCAAAATATATTTTATTGCAAAATGTCAGACAGATTGCTTTTCTCTTTCTTTCTCCTTACACTCTCACCTGTCTATCTAATCTGCAGGGATTCTTGGAGATGTTATGGCAATATATTTTGAAGAGCTAAGATAAACACTAAGATAAAAGTTAAAGGTAAAAGGTAAAACTGTCAAATAAAAATAGAGATATTTTGCAGTTGGACAAACATGACTTAGGGGCCATAAACATAGTAGCAATGAAAATTGTTGCTCACAATGTCTCCACCAACCATTGCCAGGCGACTGTGCCAGGACTCAACGATAAGTCAAAGTTGGATAGGTGGTTTTGCTAAATAAAATGAACCTACACTGGAGTATGAGAACCTACACAAAGCCTGTTTCTATTTCAAACAGAAGGGGAGAAAAAGTTTTAGGAAACAGAATGGCTTTGAGTCAAGCAAGGCTCAACATGAGAGATTGGAGTATAGACTATACAGAGAGACATGCTAAACAAAAGTAAAAGTTTGCTGTTCAGATAAGAGGAAAACGTTCATAGAAGTGCATATTAACAAGAGACATTAATGACCATACAGATATGGATTATTTTAAATTCTGGTTCTGAAAATAATGCAATTTAAAAGCTGCAGAGAGACATTTCATAATCCTACACTCAATCTATTTAATACCCCTTTGCACTCCCATAATCTTTTCACTTCAAACTCAATTCCATAATTCATTCTATATTCCAATACACCTAACATATGATTTCTTTCATGTTTTCAAACTTTCAAATCTGACTTTCAAGCATTTACCTAACCTTAGCATATTTACAACTTTCTGAGGGCAAAGAAAATGCACGAATAATGCAGAATCCAACTTGTACACGGGATGTTGAGAAATAGAATGGAATATTCACAATGATTCATTTACACAATGAATCAAATTGGAAGCGACAATGTGATAAAAAGATCAAGTTAATTCCACAAATAGGGGCAAAAACTAACAACTGCCAGCATTATGACATGTGCAGTGTTAAAGCACCTGTCAAGACAACATAATGAGGTCTCATAGACATTCAGAATTGATAGGAGCTGTCTATAGCTGCATTTGAAGCTAATGTCTGACTAGTACTACTAAAACGAGACATTAACATTTGCTGCATTGTCAAATGTCGAATATGAGAGGAAAATATATTTGTGAAACAACCATGGCAATATGAAAGTGCACGGTGTTAATATGGTTACTGTGTTATTAATGGTATGTTTGTAGCGGTAGCTACAACGTAAATATTTAAGGGCCATAATCTGCATTTTAACCATTCAGATACATTTTCCATGGATTGCACGTGTGAGCAATTAAAGCTATCATTACTTTATTTCCCCCCCTTTTCCGCAACACATTTAAAATGCAAAACTATTACATGATTTCACTAAAATGATAATGTCCAACCGTGGCTGTAAAGGGCGAAAACCACTGAGAGCTTTTTCATGTTTTTCCTCATGTATTTGTCGAGGCCCTCACACCTAGCACAAAGCTAGAACACTGTTTGACAAACTAAAATAGAAGGAGCAACTTAGAAAATGTAGCGGATTTGTTGTTGTTGCTGTAAATTCATATAGATGTTTTTATTTTTTTATTTCCTTGTCAGAAATTACAGTGTCCCTGCTGGTGTTTTTTCAGCTTTATGTCATTTGTTCATAAGGTACTGGTGTAGACTTACCAGTGTCATAGGGGATAGTGTGTAGGTAGGGAACAATTTGCAGCATGACCACAGGTCACAGGACCACACAACTTGTGAAGAACTAGTAGGCCTACACTGAACAAAGCCCCTATTTATCTCTTAGATTAAACACAACATAAACAGCACTATCAGACGGGGCCCTATACTAATAATAGTCTAGCTAAGAGGATAATAATATGTTCTGACATTATTTGAGTATGGGCAGATAGCCTATGTCACAAAAAGTGTTGTGCTTTTAACTTAAAATGCATTATTCATAAGCACGTCTGCCAGGGAGGCAGAGTATGAATTATACATAGGCCCACTAAGAGGGGAACATATAATGTGCATTTTGAAACCTCATCTCTGGTCCTCAAAAAGTTTGCTCATGAGTTTGTTTAATGAAAATAACATCACTCAGGTGGATGTGTACCTGCCATGTGGGGAGTCAATTCATAGCCTAGTTCACTACCAGAATTATCAGTCAGATCAGTAAAGCTAAAATGAGATGATAGAGAACATAATAAACGCCCCATCATCAGGAAAGTTGGCATATTTGAAAATGTGGGGACTGAGGAAACGTCAGAGCATGTGGTATCATTTGCCATAATTTGATCATGTTGAGCGAGGCTGATGGGGCAAAACCTAAGGTTGAACCCCATCTTTGAAAGCTTAGTAAAGCCTTTATAACCTTTTTATAATGTTTTTTATAGATGCTTCATGTCATTCATAAGCGGCATATGCATGCTATAAGGATGGAAGGGTTTTGCCACATTTCTCAAAGCAGTACACGTAGGTTTACACCTTTTTTATAACAACATTTCTATTGTATGATTTACAAATTATTTCTGACGTATGAAGATTTGATGAGTTATAAGCTTTATAAGTATAGCGTAGCCTATGCTCTAACTGCGACTGAAGATGTCAAAGGCCAATATGGACTACAAAGGGGTTGAAAGAAAAGTAACTAGCCTAGTTTTGCAGACAAGAATGGGACTTTACCCGTGACAAAAGGTGCTCTAAACAGAAATGAATAACAAACTCACTTGCAATGCAGGTATGCTCAGTCGGCGTCGTCGATAGACAGTAGATGTCACATTCTGTGGCGTTGTTTAGCCTTCCGAAAATGATAACGTTTGAAATCTGCCTCCAAACTAATAGTAGAACATGTGTATCACCGTAGGCAATGTAAACGTGTAATACTGCTTCACGTAGACCCACTGCTTGGTAAGGTTTCGCAAGTTGTCAAAAAGTTTGATCATGCAAAGAGAGCAGTTTTCCTCAAATTACATGCATGGAAATTACGTGATGCTTTAGAAATCTCTCACGTTTTCATTTAAGTCATCGCCCTCTGAAAACTCCGGAATGACAAATCCAGGCATAGACAAATCCAGGAAATATTAACACTTAAAATAGTAAAATAGTCTGGCAGGTGTTAGGCTCTATGCGTTTGTTCTTCCTCCACCGCTCTCTGAGCTCTAGTGTTCAAGCCGCTTGTCCCATTCTTGCTACCTCTCAAGCCAACCGTGTCACAGTTAATTAACTACCTCAGTGCCAGTCAGAGTGAAACTGTAGAACTGGCCGTTTTTTCCCCTCTAGCAAGACCAACGTGAGACGCTCTTTCTGTCCTGTTTTTATTTGCATTTCAAAACTAAACTATATTGAATTTTTTTTAAATCAAATCTGTACAAAATGGGTAATCAGAAAAGACAACTTAATCCAGATAAATCTAAATGTGAATTACTGCCTTATAGTAATAAACAGACTTTTTAATTGACCACATGATGTACATGATAATTGTAATGTTAATAGGCCTAACAAACAATTGAAATAGGTAGCCTACCAGTTCCCTATGGTACCAACATTTAAAAAAAAGCATGTATGTTTAGCAAACACTCCTAAGTAATTCACAGGGCCTCTCATCAACATGGAGTCTGTTGTCCCTTCTTAAGGAGTTTAGATGGATTTGACAATGAGGGAGAAAGGGAGGAATGAGAGAGGCCCCTGAGTTCATGCTGTGCAATTCAAGAAAGATGTTGCTGCTGTCATTGTTCATTTGGCACGTTAGGGCACTGGGAAAAAGCCAGTGTCTGGGAATTCCAGAGATTCCTGCATGGCGGTCCAGCTTGGTGGCATGCACCCAGAATCACTTTGCTCCGCTGGAGTCTCCATAAAACGAGAGAGGAGAGACAGGGCAACCATGAGGGGGGAATAAGACGGGCATTCACACACTGCAAAGCCATTCGTACCCTGCCTGTGTACTCCCAAAACAAATCAGCAGTCTCCATTGCTCATTGTGCAAAATTGTACCGTAGCTAACCTTAAACACTACGAAGCAAGATCTTAGTGAAACGTCTTCCTTAGTGAATAACTGAAAGGCAATGACAAATGGGGGGTGCCCTGATGTCATCTGTGTTTATCTACTACACTTAGATAAAAAAGGTGCTATCTAGAACCTAAAAGGTTTCTTTGGCTGTCCCCATAGGTGAACCCTTCTTGGTACTAGGTAGAACCCTTTTGGTTCCAGGTAGAACCCTTTTGGGTTCCTTGTAGAACCGTTTCCACAGCCGAAGAACTCTTTTGGAACCCTTTAAAAGAAAAGTTTTCCAAAAAGGAATGATGATTCATCATCATTGTGACCAAGGGTGTCATTTCTTGGTCCACCTAGGCACTGAGGGGCTACTCCACAGCCTTCCATATCCGCTCCACACACTACAGTTCTGGGAAGTATTGTGCACTGGGAACTAAGCTTTCCTTTTTGAGGAAGTGACTTATACATTACAGGATACAGTTCCAAATCGGTAGTGAACACCGCTTACTATGTACTAGTACTGGCTTGACTATTTACACTTGTTTTAAAGTTTTCCAGCAAACAGTCATCTAACAAAATCTTAATGGATTTTGTTCTGAGTCAGTGTACCCTTGAAAGTGTAGGAATATAAATATAGCCACATCTTAGGGGAGATCATCCTGACGTTTCATAGAACAATAGCTACAGTATGACTGATGATGGGGCTGTGACTTTGTGTGATCCTTATGTCAACTAGCCCAAAGGAAATGTATTATTTGTGGCTACCACCTGCCTTTATTCATTTTGGGATGACAGAGAACGATGGAGAATTTTACTTTAATTGAACGTAATGACAGCTAAACTCTCACCCTTTAGTAATCTACACGCTGCTGATATATCAAGTTATTGTGTTTTATTGTGTTTTGTTTAGATGTTAAGATTTAGTGTTTTAAAATTATATATTATCATGAATTATAAACCAGTTTAGCCCTGGTTGTCCTTTGGGTGAAAAACAGAAGCTGCAGAAAAGTCCTGTAATGAATAAGTATGCATAAAACTGGCAGACCTGATGTTCCTGTAAATATTATAATCTAAAAATAACTCATACTGTAGACATTAGAAATAAACAAATGCAAATTATTTGTAGAATATCGTTAATTGATAAAAATAAAGAATTCCTAAAATCATCATATAAGTGATTCATTGGCTGGGGTGAATCCAGTACCTTGGGTTGGTTGACTCTAGTGTAACTGACACTCAGGGTGTGTGTGACAGAGTTTCCTGAGTTTCCTGTTTTCCTGATGTAAAACAGGAAACACAGAGTTGACATCCCACTTCTGTGTGTGGGTGTTCTCTCACAAACTCATCCCCATCATAACTTGCTGACTCCATACTGAAATGATCCCCATCTGTTTTTGAACCAAACCTCTATGTGCTTTGGACAAAACACTCAAGTATCTCCTGTTCTATGTATTGTGGACATGACATACACTGTTGTTGTTGTCCTCCACAGACCTTAAATTCTCTGAGTTTGAATAACCAGTGTTGTGAAAGGAGATTCATGTTCAGTATGCCAACATGCATTCTAAATTCACATTCAATCCCAGGATATGGTGTAAACACTACCTCAAGGAAAAGCTACATGTATATCCATAGCTGTTAGCTAATATTCCAATGTGGCCAGAAAAACAGTATTTTGTGGCAAACAGGTGTCCTACCTGGAAGCCACCTAACCTCTGAGCAAGCATTAATTATGTAAAAACATTTTATGAAATAAAACAACAGAGACAAGCTGTGTTTTACGTGACACAAATCCTAATTGGCTCTAACTATAATGTTCTGCATAAATTAGCCATGCCCCCACTGGGCTGGGACTCCAAGCTGTTTTCAGAAATGTGCTCCCAACAGGATCCCTTTAATTGTTGAGAACAAAATACTACACAATACATTTTTCTTCAGTAGAATTGCCATAACAGAGTCCTACTGTTCGCAGCTGCTCTAAAGCATACTCGTGATAGTACTCTGGCTGCAGAGATGGAATGGAGAGTCTGGGATATCTGTCCAATGAAACGATAAATCTTTCACTCCTTACAGTACATTAGTGCAGGAAACTGGAGGGAAAAAAAAGAAGATTCTGGAAATGCTTTAACTCATTAATGATGTATGCTCTTTTCATTTGGCACAGATCATTCTCCAAGATAGCTCTTGAAAAGTAATGAGACAGAGAATCCCAAATTAATCTGGATTACTGTAATGGTTTATATCATGTTTACTGATATCTCAGTAGGCTATCAGGGATGGGAAAGTTTTCAAAGCAGCTACAACAAATCAATAGGCTTTAAAAAACGTCTTGGGAAAATCTTGTTGTGCATGGATATAATTCAAAAGTTCATTTTTGGGAGAAAACGTGCATTACATTTAGACATGGATGAAGGTAACCTGTAGCTGTTCATCTTACCACAATAGACCTCATATAGCCAACTCAAAAGACGCCACTGTGGTTTCTTTGAACGTAAACAACCTGTCACCCTAGCGGAATGGTGGTGTGTGTGTGTTTGTGTGTGGGGGGGGGGAGGGGGGGGGGTAGAGTTTAGGCAATGGGGTGTTGGAAGGTCGGATCAAGCTATTCATCTGGTTTGCATAACTCTGTCATATCAAAGGAGATGGGGCTAATTACCCAACTAAGCACCATTCTGCTCTCTACTAGAATATGCGTGTTTGTGTGTTGGTGGGGGAGGGGGAGGGGATTGTCTGTCTTTCTGTATTTGTGTGCATATGTATTTGTGAGTCAATGAGTGTGGATGTATGGCTATGTGTAGTTCTGCTGTGTGAAATCACAGGCAGTAGTATTGCTGTTTACAAAAGCATGTTTAGTTCCAAAATGGGACAATTCCAGTGCTACCTCAGAACCAACGGTGGACATGTAAATCCACCCAAGGGATAAATCTTCAATGTAGGAAAAACTGTCCCTCTTTGTTCACTGTTGTCAAGCACAGCACAGTTATTTTTATTTTCTATGAGATATGTTTCAAAGTCACAAGAGTGTTGCATCTCTCTTTTGACTGCTAAGTGTGTTCAACGGGTGTGTTTAATGTGTTCACACTTTGCTGAGGGACTTTAATCATGCTCTGAGCAATTATATTTTATACAGCCCGCCAGCAGGAGACAGAGAAATGGGTGAACTCATGCAAGTTATCATCCGTCTCCCCCCAGGCTGCTCCATTCAAATGTCATGGCATCAAAGTGGTGGAAAGTCCTGGGCTGTCAGACAGCATCAGGAGCTTGTCAGGCCCTCCGGTGGGATAACCCCATCCAGTGAAATGGAAACCAGCTCTCTGTTCATGTTCTCTGTTCAGATACAGCATCTTCTCTCTCAAAGAAACTGGGACCATAACAGAGGAAAACACAGACAATGTCATTCCTCTGAACTAAATCCTGAATATGTATTTTGCAATCATTATAGGAATTCATATCAGACATGAATCCCTTTATAGTTTGTAGTTTCCTGGAAAAACAGGAAAAAACTGAGAACCATCTTGAAGCATTTAGTTTGAAGATTGGGTTTAAATGTGTTCCCCAAAGGATGGGCTTGGCTTGGAGTGCTTTGATATTCAGACTAACTCGTTGGGGATTAAGCATGACCTTTGAACCCATAATCCCCAAAAGCAAAACACATAGTTGGGAAAGGACTACAACTGTCAAAACTACAGCCACCAGGTCATGCAGTATGCTTCTGAGCTGTGACAGAAGTATAACAGAACCACATTATCCAAACAGTAAACTTATCCAAAGGGTACACTTATGATTGTATACACAAACATACCCGTCAATTAAATGTTATCTTGCATAATCTATAATCTTATTTGAACATGATCTTTTTGGGGTAGTACAGCAGATGGGTGAAATAATTGTTATGGTGACTATTAAACACTCTGAATCTGAATCCACCGCTGCCTAGAAAGCCAGCAGCCCGGAGTCACCTCTTCACTGTTGACGTTGAGACTGGTGTTTTGCGGGTACTATTTAATGAAGCTGCCAGTTGAGGACTTGTGAGGCGTCTGTTTTTCAAACTAGACACTCTAATGTACTTGTCCTCTTGCTCAGTTGTGCACCGGGGCCTCCCACTCCTCTTTCTATTCTGGTTAGAGCCAGTTTGCGCTGTTCTGTGAAGGGAGTAGTACACAGCGTTGTACAAGATCTTTAGTTTCTTGGCAATTTATCGCATGGAATAGCCTTAATTTCTCAGAACAAGAATAGACTGACGAGTTTCAGAAGAAAGTTATTTGTTTCTGGCCATTTTGAGCCTGTAATTGAACCCACAAATGCTGATGCTCCAGATACTCAACTGGTCTAAAGAAGGCCAGTTTTATTGCTTCTTTAATCAGAACAACAGTTTTTAGCTGTGCTGACATAATTGCAAAAGGGTTTCCTAATGATCAATTAGCCTTTTAAAATGATAAACTTGGATTAGCTAACACAACGTGTCATTGGAACACAGGAGTGATGGTTGCTGATAATGGGACTCTGTACGACTATGTAGATATTGCATAAAAAATCTGCCGTTTCCAGCTACAATAGTCATTTACAACATTAACAATGTCTACACTGTATTTCCGATCAGTTTGATGTTATTTTAATGGACAAAAATGTGCTTTTCTWAAAAAACAAGGGCATTTCTAAGTGACCCCAAACCTTTGAACAATAGTGTACATATCCTTAAAAATGTCAGTAGAAAAGTGCCAAAAACGTGCCAACTTAATTTTTTATGTACACGTTTTCATGGCTAGTTCCAATAGTTTATATGTAAATGCTCCCAAAAAATATATGGGTGTTCCCTGAAGTCTACTGATTGCAATAATATGATATTATGTTTAGTTAAAATCCCATATGTCCAGCAGAGAGACAGGTGACCCATTATAATGAGAGCTTTCAGTCTTTACACAAAGTGAATAAAATAGTACATAAAGATGTCTAGCTATAGTGCCATTGCAGATTTAATAACCTAATATACCACAGCATTGTTGAATACTCGTTTCTAATTCGCTAGAACGGCATTCTAGAATGGACATTACAGTTTTTTTTACAATCGCTAGGACCCATTTCTCAATACTTAGGTCACTTTTTCAAAACTCTTCACACAGTTCTCCTAACCAACTTTCAGCTTGGCACAGCAGTTCATTTCACATCCAAAATGCACTAAAACTACCAAAACACTTCATACATGTCTCAAATCAACTCGTTCTTCCATAACACTAGCAAAGGTTGTCACCCAACAAACACACTTTGTCACTCATTAAACAATGACCTAAATAACACTAACAACAGGTAGCATTACGCAATGTTTTCTTTACAAATCAAGAATGACACCTCTCTACTGTTTAGAATTCACTGCAGTATATGTTACAGGAATGTATCAGACATGATGCAATATGCTTCAATATGTTTTATGTCATTTTACGGCATTGAGTGATTCCAAAATACAATAATTTGTATATACACAATCTACCGATACAGATACAGTAGCAATACTAGTCAACCATGTCTTATGCATTTTGCATAATGCAGGTACACATCCACGTCACATCTTATGTCATCTTGGGCAATACACCTAGGAAAGAATCTTTTGGCATGCCTGGTCCATCCCTGGCAATCTTCTGCAGATACGTATGTTCAGGCATCCAGCATTCATTGCGTCCAGGAGGGACATTTGATCATGTGGATGATGGTCATAAACTTTCTACCTCCATGAGGAAAATAATTCCTCTATGGGGTTGAGGAATAGATAGTAAGGAAGGAGGAAAAGTCCATCATCCTGGGATGGGCTGCAAACCACTCTGTGACTGCACGGGAGTGGTGAAATACCACATTGTCCCATACAATTACAAACGTTGGCCGATTTCGCCTCACTGCAACCCTTTCCTCACCTGGCACAACCCTTCAATAGAGGTCACCCAGGAATGAAATSAGACGCTCGGTGTTGTATGGCCCAATTAGTGGTTTGTGTAACAGCAATCCATCAGAGGATATTGCTGCACACATTGTGATGTTGGCACCCCTCTGGCCCGGGACATCCACTGTGGCTCTTTTTCCAAAGACATTCCTTCATCACCGCCGTGTTTTGGCCAAGTTGAAACCAGCCTCATCCACAAAGATGAATATGTGGGGTGTTTGCCTGGCTTCAATCTCCATGACTCTCTAAAATAAATCCACAAGGCAACATAAGAGTTAGGCTATTACAATAGTTTACATTACACCTTAAAACATGCCATTGTGTGCCTCTGCCCGGTTTGGTTTTGTTCAAAACCAGTTCTGTATTTTATAGTCATCTTACCTGGACTTATTGGTTTCTGAGTTGCTTGACTCGTTCAGAGTTTCTCTCAAAGGGGACAGTGTACAACTGCTTCATCCTGACTTGTTGTTTCAGGACTCTAGAAATATTTGTTATGCTTACATTGTCTGCCAACCCTCGTCCCGAATCTCTGTGAGTTTTATTCCATTGTTTCTGATGACCATATCAACGATTGCAGTTTCAAGGAAAGCAGTGAAAATCCTACCTCTACCGCCTGTAAAAGGTATCCGTTGGGTCCTAAGCAGAAATACAAAAACGATTACAATTACACACAAGTAGATTTGGAGGCTTTGCTCAATTTACTTCTGTAATGTGTAGTTCAGTCAGATGCCCTTGCAGAATGCACATCTTACCTGTTGTTTTGCCAGAAATGTCTCAGAATAGATGCCACTGTTGAGCGTTGCAGATTTGGCTGCACTCTCAGACCAGCCTCTCTCATTGATAGATCATGATTTATTACATGATCAATTATAGTTTATTACATGATCAATTATAGTAGCCCTAATCTCATCTGAGACTACAGCTCTTGATCTTCCTCTCACTCTTCTTCCACCACGCGTACGTACTCCTCTCCCTCTCCCAGCCACTCTTCTTCCTCTGTCAGCCACTTCTCTATCTCTGGCTGGGTCCATGTTTACATTACAGTACATCATTATTCCTAAGATGTCCCCTTTTGTATAGATGGTAATGAAAGTGAAAGACTAACACCTGGGTAGGTGTTCAGCTATAATGGGAATCAGCTGTGGTTGGTCTAATTGTTTTGATAGTATTTAATTTTTTTAATTTGGAATATATTTCAATACGGTATTACTGTAGAAATGTAGCAAATTTATGTCTTATTCAGTTTTTCACACTCAACAGTTTCCCAAGTGTCAAGAATGGTCCACCACCCAAAGGACATCTAGCCAACTTGACACAACTGTGGGAAGCATTGGAGTCAATGTGGGCCAGCAACCGTGTGGAACCCTTTCGAAACCTTGTAGAGTCCATGCCCCGACAAATTGAGGCTGTTCTGAGTGGGGGGCCTTCCCCAAACTGTTGCCACAAAGTTGGTAGCAAAGAATTGTCTAGAATGTCATTTTATGTTGTAGCGTTAAGATTTCCCTTCACTGGAACTAAGGGGCCTAACCCGAACCATGAAAAACAGCCCCAGACCATTATTCTTCCTCCACCAAACTTTACAGTTGGCACTATGCATTCGGTTAGGTATCATTCTCATGGCATCTGCCAAACCCAGATTCGTCCGTCGGACTGCCTGATGGTGATGCGTGATTCATCACTCCAGAGAAAGCGTTTCCACTACTCCAGAGCCCAATGGCGGCAAGCTTTGGTGATCTTAGTCTTGTGTGCTGCTGCTCGGCCATGGAAACCCATTTCATGAAGCTCCCAACGAATAGTTATTGTGCTGAAGTTGATTCTGGGTGCAGTTTGGAACTCGGGAGTGAGTGTTGCAACTGAGGTCAGACGATTTTACGCGCTACACGCTTCAGCACTCGGCGGACCCGTTCTGTGAGCTTGTTAGGCCTATCACTTCGCAGGCTGAGCATTTGTTAATCCTAGAAGTAACAGCACTTACAGTTGACCAGGGGAGCTCTAACATGGCAGAAATTTGACGAACTGACTTGTTGGAAACGAGGCATCCTATGACGGTGCCACGTTGAAAGCCACTGAGCTCTTTAGTAAGGCCATTCTACTGCCAATGTTATACTATGGAGATTGCATGGCTGTGTGCTCAATTTTATACACCTGTCAGCAACAGGTGTTGCTGAAATAGCCGAATCCACTTATTTGAAGAGCTGTCCACATACTTTTGTATATACTGTGCATTCGGAACGTATTCAGACCCCTTGACTTTTTCCACATTTTGTTATGTTACAGCCTTATTCTAAAATTGATTCAATTGTTTTTTCCCCTTATCAATCCACACACAATACGCCACAATGACAATGAAAGAACAGATTTTTTGAAAATTTTGTAAATGTATTACAAATAAAAAAACTAAATATCACATTTACATACAGTAAGTATTCAAACCCTTTACTCAGTACTTTGTTGAAGCAACTTTGGTAGCGATTAAATCCTCGAGTTTTCTTGGGTAGGACGCTACAAGCTTGGCACACCTGTATTTGGGGAGTTTCTGCCATTCTTCTCTGCAGATCATCTCAAGCTCTGTCAGGTTGGATGGGCAGCGTTGCAACACAGCTATTTTCAGGTCTCTCCAGACATGTTCGATCGGGTTCATGTCCGGGCTCTGGCTGGGCCCTCAAGGACATTCAGAGACTTGTCCCCAAGCCACTCCTGCGTTGTCTTGGCTGTGTGCTTAGGGTCGTTATTCTGTTGGAAGGTGAACCTTCACCCCAGTCTAAAGGTGCTGAGCACTCTGGAGCAGGTTTTCATCAAGGATCTCTCCGTACTTTGCTTCGTTCATCTTTCCCTCGATCCTAACTAGTCTCCCAGTCCCTGCCGCTGAAAAACATCACCACAGCATGATGCTGCCACCACCATGCTTCAGGTTTGCCAGGTTTCCTCCAGACGTAATGCTTGGCATTCAGGCCAAAGAATTCAATCTTGGTTTCATCAGACCAGAGACTCTTGTTTCTCATGGATATATTCAGTCTGAATTCAAAATGGATTAAATAGATTTTTTTCTCTCACCCATCTAGACAAAATACCCCATAATGACAAAGTGAAAACATGGATTTAGATATGTTTGCTAATTTATTGAAAAGGAAATCCAAAAATACTGTATCTTATTTACATAAACATTCACACCCCTGAGTCAATACACCCCTTTGGCAGCAATTACATCTTTGAGTCTTTCTGGGTAAGTCTCTAAGAGCTTAGGTTGTACAATATCTGAACATTATTATTTAAAACATTCTTCACGCTCTGTCAAGTTGGTTGTTGGACATTGTTAGACAGCCATTTTCAAGTCTTGCCATAGATTTTCAAGCCGATTTAAGTCAAAACAGACATTTGCATCCTGTAGCACTAACTCCAAAAAGTTCTGGGACACTGTAAAGTCCTTGGAGAATAAGAGCACCTCCTCTCAGATGCCCACTGCACTGAGGCTAGGAAACACTGTCACCACCGATAAATCTGCGAAATTGAGAATTTCAATAAGCATTTTTCTACGGCTGGCCATGCTTTCCACCTGGCTACCCCTACCCCGGTCAACAGCCCTGCACCCCTCACAGCAACTTGCCCAAGCCTCCCCATTTCTCCTTCACCCAAATCCAGATAGCTGATGTCCTGAAAGAGCGGCAAAATCTGAACCCCTACAAATCAGCCTGGCTAGACAATCTGGACCCTCTCTTCCTAAAATGATCAGCCAAAATTGTTGCAACCCCTATTACTAGCCTATTCTACCTCTCTTTCGTATCGTCTGAGATCCCCAAAGATTGGAAAGCTGCCGCGGTCATCTCCCTCTTCAAAGGGGGAGACACTCTAGACCCAAACTGCTACAGACCTATATCTATCCTACCCTTCCTATCTAAGGTCTTCAAAAGCCAAGTTAACAAAGATCACCAACCATTTCGAATCCCATCGTAACTTCTCCGCTATGCAATCTGGTTTCCGAGCTGGTCATGGGTGCACCTCAGCCACGCTCAAGATCCTAAACGATATAATAACCGCCATCGATAAGAGACAATATTGTGCAGCTGTATTCATCGACCTGGCCAAGGCTTTTGACTCGGTCAATCACCACATTCTTATCGGCAGACTCAACAGCCTTGGTTTCTCAAATGACTGCCTCGCCTGGTTCACCAACTACTTCTCAGACAGAGTTCAGTGTGTCAAATCGGAGGGCCTGTTGTCCGGACCTCTGGCAGTCTCTATGGGGGTGCCACAGGGTTCAGTTCTCGGGCCAACTCTCTTGTCTGTATACATCAATGATGTCGCTCTTGCTGCTGGTGATTCTCTGATCCACCTCTACGCAGATGACACCATTCTGTATACTTCTGGCCCTTCTTTGGACACTGTGTTAACTAACCTCCAGACGAGCTTCAATACTCTTAAATGCAAGCAAAACGAATTGCATGCTCTTCAATCAATTGCTGCCCACACCTACCCACCCATCCAGCATCACTACTCAGACGGTTCTGATTTAGAATATGTGGACAACTACAAATACCTAGGTGTCTGGCTAGACTGTAAACTCTCCTTCCAGACTCACATTAAGCATCTCCAATCCAAAATTAAATCTAGAATCGGCTTCCTATTTCGCAACAAAGCATCCTTCACTCATGCTGCCAAATATACCCTTGTAAAACTGAATCCTACCGATCCTTGACTTTGGGGATGTCAATTACAAAATAGCCTCCAACACTCTACTCAGCAAATTGGATGCAGTCTATCACAGTGCCATCCGTTTTGTCACCAAAGCCCCATATACTACCCACCACTGCAACCTGTATGCTCTAGTTGGCTGGCCCTCGCTTCATATCCGTCGCCAAACCCACTGGCTCCAGGTCATCTACAAGTCGTTGCTAGGTAAAGCCCCGCCTTATCTCAGCTCACTGGTCACCATAGTAGCACCCACCCGCAGCACGCGCTCCAGCAGGTATATTTCACTGGTCACCCCCAAAGCCAATTCCTCCTTCGGCTGCCTTTCCTTCCAGTTCTCTGCTGCCAATGACTGGAACGAATTGCAAAAATCACTGAAGCTGGAAACTCATATCTCCCTCACTAACTTTAAGCACCAGCTGTCAGAGCAGCTCACAGATCACTGCACCTGTATATAGCCAATCTGTAAATAGCCCATCCAACTACCTCATCACCATATTGTTATTTATTTTGCGCCTTTGCACCCCAGTACCGCTACTTGCACACTCGTCTTCTGCACATCTATCACCCCAGTGTTTAATTTGCCATACTGTAATAATTTCTCCACTATGGCCTATTTATTGCTTCACCCCCCTTATCCTACCTCATTTGCACACACTGTATATAGACTTTCTCTATTGTATTATTGACTGTGTGTTTGTTTATTCCATGTGTAACTCTGTGTTGTTGTTTATGACGCACTGCTTTGCTTTCTTTTGGCCAGGTCGCAGTTGTAAATGAGAACTTGTTCTCAACTAGCCTACCTGGTTAAATAAAGGTGAAATAAATATAAAAAATAAGAAAACTGTAACTAGGCCACACGGGAACATTCAATTTTGTCTTAGTAAGCAACTCCAATGTCTGCTTTGTTAGTTTTACCCATCTACCCATCTACCAATTTGTGAGGCATTGGAAAACCTCCCTGGTCGTTGTGGTTGAATCTGTATTTGTAATTTACTGCGCAGCTGGTAATTGTACAGTGCATTCAAAAAATAATTCAGACCCCTTGACTCTTTCCCAATTTCGTTACGTTTCAGCCTTATTCTAAAATGTATTAAATAAATGTTATCCTTCTTAATCTACACACAATACCCCATAAAGACAAAGCGAAAACAGGTTTTTAGAAATGTTTGCAAATGTATTAAAAATAAAAAACAGAAATACCTTATTTACTTAAGTATTCAGACCCTTTGTTATGAGACTCGAAATTGAGCTCAGGTGCACCCTGTTTCCATTGATCATCCTTGAGATGTTTCTACAACTTGATTGGAGTCCACCTGTGGTAAATTCAATTGATTGGACATGATTTGGAAAGGCACACACCTGTCTATATAGGGTCCCACAGTTGACAGTGGATGTCAGAGCAAAAACCAAGCCATGAGGTTGAAGGAATTGTCCGTAGAGGGCCGAGACAGGATTGTTTCAAGACACAGATCAGGGGAAGGGTACCAAAAAAATGTCTGCAGCATTGAAGGTCCCCAAGAACACAGTGGCCTCCATCATTCTTAAATGGAATAAGTCTGGAACCACCAAGACTCTTCCTAGAGCTGGCCGCCTGGCCAAAGTCAGCAATCGGGGGAGAGGTGCCTTGGTCAGGGAGGTGACCAAGAACCCGATGGTCACTCTGACAGAGCTCCAGAGTTCCTCTGTGAAGATGGGAGAACCTTTCAGATGGACAACCATCTCTGCAGCACTCCACCAATCAGGCCTTTATGGTAGAGTGGCCAGACGGAAGACACTCCTCAGTAAAATGCACATGATAGCCCTCTTGGAGTTTGCCAAAAGGCACCTAAAGGACTCTCAGACCATGATAAGCAAGATTCTCTGGTCTGATGAAACCAAGATGGAATTCTTTGGCCTGAATCCCAAGCATCACGTCTGGAGGAAACCTGGCAAGCCTGAAGCATGGTGGTGGCATCATCATCCTGTGGGGATGTTTTTCAGCGGCAGAGATGATGAACGGAGCAAAATACAGAGAGATCCTCGATGAAAACCTGCTCCAGAGTACTCAGGACCTCAGACTGGGGCGAAGGTTCACCTTCCAACAGGACAACGACCCTAAGCACACAGCAAAGACAACGCAGGAGTGGCTTGGGGACAAGTCTCTGAATGTCCTTGAGTGGCCCAGCCAGAGCCCGGACTTGAACCCAATCGAACATCTCTGGAGAGACCTGAAAATAGCCAGAGACGCTCCCAATCCAATCTGACAGAGCTTGAGAGGATCTGCAGAAAATAATTGGAGAAACTCACCAAATACAGGTGTGCAACGCTTGTAGCATCCTACCCAAAAAGACTCGAGGCTGTAATTGCTGCCAAAGGTGCTTCAACAAAGTACTGAGTAAAGGGTCTGAATACTTATGTAAATGTGGTATTTCTGTTTTTTTGTGGGGKTTTTTTGCACATTTTTCTTTTTTTAACTGTCTTTGCCTTGTCATTATGGTGTATTGTGTGTAGGTTGATGAGTGAGGGAAAAAATATTTAATTAATTTTAGAATAAGGCTCAAATGTAACGAAATATGGAAAAAGTCCAGGGGTCTGAATACTTTCCGAATGCACTCTATGTGTGGGGTACAAAGATGAAGCCGTCATTCAAAAATCGTTTTGAACATTATTATTGCACACAGAGTGAGTCCATGCAACTTATTATGTGATCTTTTATTTCATATTTACTCGTGAACTTATTTAAGCTTGCCATAGAAAATGGGTTCAATAAATATTGACTCAAGAAAGTTCAGCTTAAATGTTTAATTTAATTTGTAAAACATTCTAAAAACATTATTCCACTTTGATATGATGGGGTATTGTGTGTAGGCCAGTGACACAAAATCTAAATGTAATCCATTTTAAACTCAGGCTTTAACACAACAAAATGTGGAAAAGTTGAAGGTTGTAAACACTTTCTGAAGCCATTTCTGGGCCATTTTATTGTGTTTTTATTTAATAAAATGTTAGGTGTGCTTGCAAAGCAAAACACAACTCTAGATTTATTACATACTCATATTATTATTTGATTTCTTTACTTCGTTCTAGAGCTTAAAGGATTTAAGTAATTAACACTGTCGTGTCTTTGCTATCGTTAAATTGAAGACTTATAGTTTTTATCATAGATTCCTGTAATTAGGGATTACGCGATCGCTTGAGTAATAACGTAATTAATTAACTATGAATTCGAGGGCACCAGGGAAAGTTATTCGATTACAAAGTTATAATTTCCCAATATAACCTTTCAGATATTTTCATATCTGATCAATAGTCTTCTAATTAATGATTTGTTTACTCTAACTCACGTCAGTCTCATTCCAAACGTCGTAAATCGTTGATTATCTGCACGAACCCAGTCTTCACTATGAGTCATCCATACATCAATTGTCTTAAATCATTTATTTATTACTAACTAATTAATTCACAGAAATGCATAAACAAACAAACAAACTTAAAATAGTTACATGAAATGATAGGAGAAAATATGCCCTAGTGGGCTGAACCGGCATGGCGGCTGTTAGACAAAGGGAAAATGGCGTTCGACTAAGAATTCACTACAGAGTCCATAATTATAACAATTGACATGCTAATCCTTACACATGAACGCTCACTCATTCGGGAACAATTGCAATCAATATATATATATTTACGCTCGGTGTGTTGTCTTGATCGTTGGAGAGAAGTTCGTTTTTGTTGGAGTTATTGTGGAGAGTTCAGAGTGACATTCGTTATAGAATGGATGTTTCGGCGGTTGTCTTTCTTCGCGTTCAATGATACCGAATTCCTAGCTGCAGACTAGTAGTCAATATCAAAGACTTGTTCTCATTCGTCTTAAGAGTTTAACCACGTGGTATGGTTAAAGATTCAGCAATGGTACTCTAATTAACCTTCGTTCTCCTCCTAATGGAGAAAAGCATGGTCTAAATGGTAATTTCTTAAAGTTGGCTTTTATTCAGATAGCAGAGAGGGGTGGTCCCATGGTCTCTGACCCAACTGGCTCAGGGGCGGTCCTTGGATTTAGTTCAAATACAACAGGGAGTTGTATTTTCCTTCATTAAACAGTTCAAAATCATATTACACAATTATACAAACAGTATCATACTCACTCATTCATGTTATACAACAAACAGGTGTAAACCTCATATCTGAGGTTATTATATAAACAGTGGTATGGTAATGTAGCCAACCCGTCTCTCCTGAGTTTCCCACATGGGGACAAATGGACATGTTAATAGCTGGGATCTTCACCGATCTTTCCTACTTGTGCAGGAATATGAAATAGGTTCGTACCTCAAGTTCTGTGAGGTGGAAGAGAATTCCTTTGTCCTGAAAGTTTACCCTCTCTCTTAATACTGTTTGTGGTGGGGAGATTCTCAGGAATTTACGACATCTCTCTGTGATCACCGCATGGGTTGTGGTGGAAAGGGAGAGGCAGGGAGAGGGGGATGGGGTTTGCAGTACCCAAGCAGGCAACATCATGACAACACAAAACCAACTCAAAATGTCCAGACTGCCCCAACTGTGATTGCTTGAGAAAAAAATAATCATAGCATTTATACTTTTTGAACTATAACAATATTTAAATGAGCTCCCAATGCACTTCAACGGCAAAAAAATGTCCCATAGACTTGAATGTTAAAAAAACCCTAAACGTTCTAGAACTATCTCATTCTACACTGTTTAAACTATTAATACCAAACCAACATTGAGATGTTCAGACTGGCCAAACTTAGATTGCTTGTCAAAGGATATTTGATACTATGTATACTTTTGGAACTATAACCATTTAAAATTGTAATAAATTAACATGGGTTTGAATGAGAAACATTGGAATAAAGTGGTAGCTATTCAGAATGATCCTGCTCCTTGGTTAATTAAGCTACAAGACCAACTTTAAAACATTCAGGCTATCCTAACTTCAAATTCTCTTTATAAACAATTTTTTAAAAGTATTAGCAAAATTACCATAAAATAACTCACCTATAGTAACTCTTGAACCGTTCAAGCTAGAGACACCAAACTAACATTCACATGTTCAGGCTATCCTAACTTCAATATGAGTTTTTACTTTGATCAATTATAACTATATACATTTGCATAAATATGCATAAAATGACACACCTACAGTACAGTAACTCTTGAATCTTTCAAGAGACACCAAACCAACTTTCACATGTTCAGGCTATCCTAACTTCAAATTCTTAATAAATGTTTATCAACTTTAACTATATAAATGTGCATACATTTGCATAATATAACTCATCAACAGTAACTCTTTTATTTTTCTACATGTACTTTTCTAGTTTTATTTTGTGTTTTTATTTTGTTTGTTTATTGTGTTTCCATACCCCCTCAAACAATCTGAAGTATATGTATCTGAGTTAGGAGTAAAAATGTAAATCATGATATGAGATCAGTTTGTTATTGATTTACAGGCGAACACTTTTATAATTTAGCGGTTGCCTTGAGCAGGTATGTGCTAGTTAACATTTTTCCATATTTTGGATGGTTATTTTACAGGTGAACACTTTTATATTTACGACTCAAGGTCTGAAAAGTGGAAAAGTGTCATCTCCACAGAACTCTACCTCTGTCTTGTCCTGTCAAAAATACCTTGCCTGAGGCACTTTTCTGAGAGCTAGCAGGTTTGTGGATGTGAGATTGTCAGTGAGAGATAAGAGGCAGACACTTTAGACTTGAAACAAAATATGGGGGGAAATATGCATATATCTCTGGAAAGAGAGAGTGAAAAGGAATGTGCAAAATGACCCACCTCATTTGGAATTACACAGAAATGTTTTTCACATTGTAGCATACTTTTGCGTTTAGAAAGCATCCTTAGCATACATTATCCAAGTCATAAGGAAAAGAGATCTACATGTTTATGTTAAGAAGTACATTGTAAAAACACTTGATACTGTAGTCTTGAATTAAATTTAATTACATTTTGGGATTGCACATAAAACAGACATCGACAAGATGTGCAATGGAATCTCCTATGAAAGTAATCTCACATGAAAACACTTCCAAGGTGATCTTATTCGATCAGGTCAATGTGACAACTACTATAGGTCTACTCATGAATGAGCATACTGCACATCTGGATATATTGGACTTCATACTGCACATCTGGATATATTGGACTTTCCATACTTCACATCTCCACAGAAACAAAACACTGGTCCAAGTGCTTATTTAAGCAGATGAGGAAAACACTGTGATTAGCTCAAACTGTCCTCAATTTCAAGACTACACCTTGTACTTTGAGATGGTGTGTTTCCCCCAAAAGGAAATAGCTTTCGATTTTATCTTGTATTGGCAGTCTGTTTGTGTCATTGTAAATGCTGCTAAGGGGTTTGATGGCTAGCGTTTACAGAGGAAGTTGAATGGGTAATAATAAGCACCTGGCAGCATGAACCATAAGAGTAGAGGTTTTAGAGGATGTAACACTGTACAGGATTCTCCTAAAGGAAATGCTTTAAATGACAGGCCTGGGAAATGGATCTGGTCCAGCCTGAGGTGTGCCTAGAGTAAGGAGTTATATTTTAGCCTCATATCGCACAGTCTCATGTTTACCCATGCACACCAAATAAATAACTTTTGTCCTTTAGAAAAAAAGCTCTGGATATAAATAACTGGATATCCCTTTCTAGTGGAAAGACTGATTCATACAGAAGGACAACTGCTGGGTCTGTGGAAAAACTGACTAATAGCTGTGAAATATGAAAAACACAATGGAGACGTTTAGAAACCGTAGGGCTAATGTATAGACAATATTTTGCTTGATGTAAGTGACACTGTGGAATGTTAGACCCATTGTGTTCATGAGATATTATTCAGTTTGTGGTAAAGATTAAGTGGCTAAAGTTCAATGGCAATGAAGGAGTGTCAGGAGCAACAAAAGAGGCTGAAGGCACTGAAGCAAGGCGGAGGCTCTCAAAGGTTGTGAGAGCATTGAGGAGTACATGTACTGTAGGAATCATGCATGTGGGAGCGAGGAGAATGGGTTTTATTTATACTTCACCTTCTGACTGAGACTCACCAGGGAGCTGAGAGAACTGCAGCAGGCTGCTACTCACAGGTGAAAACACTATTAAACAGGGCTTTCACATTGCAGGAAGATACATTCTCCCTTTTTCTTTCACAGAGTTCATCTGGATTTATGGAGAATGATGTAAAAGGGATTGTGGAGGGTAGCTGTTATTTAAAGGTTTGTGGGTAAAGTGGTTAACTGATTTTATTTTCTCACAAAAGGTGATCCAAAATCAGAGATACATTCAAATATGTATTTTATTAATTATTTTATGAATTTTTGACAGAATGTCAAATTTTTACTTGCTTGCTGTAACACATATGTAGCCAACACTATAAAACAAAATGATTGTTCACCTTTTCACTGTGTTTTTATTGACAAATCATTTTTAAGTGTTTATTTTTATTTCAAAGGCTGCAAAATATATTGCCATTCCAGTCATGCACACTTCTTCATGATCAGAGTCTAGAGAGGCAAAAGAGTCCGGGGCTATGCTATGTATTATAGCACCATCTGCTGCTGAACAAAGAAGGTGATGCTGGGTGCTGTAGATACTGTAGACCAGGACTGGTCAACCCTCCGCCTGGAGAGCTAATATGGAGGCTTTTGCTCCATCCCTGTTATAATATACCTGATTCAGTTATAGGTCCTGGTGACTTCCTTTTCCTATAGTTTTTCATTCACTGAAGGGGTGGCTATGTTCAAGGTTCTTCTGGACGGAATAAGGAGAAGGGTGCCAACCATTTCACATGATGATCCCTGAAATGGTTTTTCATATTATTACAATATAATAAAAAACATGCCTTTGTTAATGGGTGGAGTTAACAATAGCACACTCACTTGTTGAGTTGGAATGAAGTTGCAAAACTAAGAGTGAATCAAGAAAGCACATCCAGAGCAGAGGCCTACCTGTGATATTTTTGTCCCTTTCTCCTTTGATATTCCATTTCATCCACTGTCCAGACAGACCCCTTGCCTCCCTCCACTCGCACAAAACACTTGTGCAAGCTAAGATTATGACGGACAGCGTTCTGTGGTGGCAAAGGAATACAGCTTGTGTTAGGATCTCGGGAGTCAATATTCCTCAAAACTCAAATTGAAGACTCAAATGTAAGTTAACATAATGATCCAAGGAGAAGCCAAACCTTCCATGTGGCTGTGTTGTGTCGGAAGTAGAAGAACATTGTGGTGAACCAGTTGTAGATGTCATTCAGAGAGTGCTGCTTGTCTGGAGACTCCAGTATAGACTGCAGACAGACATGGTGGACATTCACAGTAGACTTGTGCAATTGAAACATCTCACATGAAATCTAGACATAATTAGAAGTCTTGCTACTCATGTAGTCCAATACAATGGATTTAATATTAATGTCCCACTTGTGTAGACGAAAAGGTAGAATGTTGCTGTCTTTCAGTTCAACAAAGATGCATGAACTACAGATCAAACTGTATTAGTTGCTCAGCCGCTCAGCCAGACTCTCGAGTCTACCTTTTCCTTTACTCAAGTGTGCCTTTACCTGAGTGTTCAGAGGGACTCTACTGTCTGATTCAGACAACTCACCCATCTTATCAGGCAGGCGTAGGTGTACGGAGGCCGGATGTTGTTGTATTTATAACACTCAACACTCGGGACAAGATCTGTGGGGTGCCCAACGAAAGCAAACATGCTGGGTCTTGAGTTTGGATCAGATTTCGTGGCAACGTGAAAGGCATCATCACCAAAACAAACAAGCAAAACACTTGGAGGAATGCAAAATGGAGTGGAACTTTCTCTAGCTTAAAGAAAAGTGAATAAGCAGTCATGCTATGTGAATTTTATGTGAATGTTACTCCGTGTTGAAGATGAGTGTGAAATGGTGTTACCTGGGAGTAGGTGGTGGGGAGTGGCAGCGGGCCAATACTCATGCTGTGCCAGCTCCTCTGGCTCTTTAGTGGCGCAGCGTGGCACTCCATCTGCTGCCAAGGCCGGGGATGGGTTCTGGGGCAGGACTAGTGCCAGGCTGTGGCTGTAAGGCCAATCTGAACCTGCCTTCTGACAGGGAGAGACAACCAACAACACAGACATTCAATATGGTCAGGTTGGGGTACATAGAACATTTCTTAAAAAGGGAAGGATAATGGGCAATGGCATGGGCGGTGACTATAGTCATTTGAAGGCATTAGCCAAAATAGGGAAGCCTTGAGGAGTTACCATGTCAGTTGATTTGTGTTCAGACAGGTGCAGATGGAGTTGCATTGCAAAGAGTTTCTGTTTTTCCACAGTCAGCTAAAAAAAGAGAGAAGATTAATCAAGGTTCATTAGGGGCAACATTTCCACTTAGTTGGACTTGGAGCTACAACCTTTCTCTGTTGTCAGTGTTCTATTTGGAGCTTTTCTGTAAAACAGTCTATTATACTGTATGTAGAACTACAGGAACAAACCTGGGTCTCCATGTATTGCACCATGTCTTGTTGTACCCTCCACTGTGCAATGCTTCTGTCTCCATGGCCATGGTCAGAATGGAGGTGTCTGGAGATGTAATCAAAGTCATGACTATAAAGAACAGCACCCCAACTGCATAACAATGACCAATGAAATATACTGGTGCTCATGACTCACTTCAAAAAATGGGGAAATTCTTCAAATACCGCATCGCAGCCTGGCCAGCAGCAGAGTCCGTTGAGAAACAGAGCACTGGAGCTCCGTAGGGTTGGGTGACCTGGCCTGCAGAAGGAAGGGAGGAATATTATCAACTCAGGACTAAACGCAATCAAACCAGTCTTGCATTGTTTATGCAGTGTCTGTTTACACACGCACACACACACAGCGGACGGCTCCTAATAATGGCTGGAAAGGAGCGAATGGAATGGTATCAAACACATGGAACCCATGTGTTTGATGCAGTTTATGCAATCCACTCTTTCCACTCCAGCCATTACAACAAGCCCATCCTCCCCAATTAAGGTGCCACCAACCTCCTGTGACACAAACACATAACTCACTCATGATGCCTGGTGATGATGGAGTTCTGCTTAGGACTGGCTCTCCTCAGAGGAGAGGGGTGACGAGTGGGCCCAAGAGAGTGCTCAGAGTGTGGGGGTGAGGACTGTCCACGGCTCCCTGTGTACACCTCCGCATTGCACAGTGATATGGGTTGAGCTGAACCGGCCGCTGTTATAGTGCACGGTGTCAGAAAAGAAAGGTAGAGAAATATTTATATTATTGAAAAAGACCTACAGTGGGAAGAAAAAGTATGTGAGCCCTTTAGAATGACCTGGAATGACCTGGATTTCTACATAAATTGGTCATAAAATTGTATCTGATCTTCATCTAAATCACAACAATAGACAAACCACAGTCTGCTTAAACTAATAACACACAAACAATTATAATTTTTCATGTCTTTATTGAACACACCGGGTAAACATTCCCAGTGCAGGTTGAAAATGTATGTGAACCCTTGGATTTAATAACAGGTTGACCCTCCTTTGGCAGCAATAACCTCAACCAAACGTTTTCTGTAGTTGCGGATCAGACCTGCACAACGGTCAGGAGGAATTTTGGACCAGTCCTCTTTCCACATTTTTTCAGTTTCACAATATTCTTGGGATGTCTGGTGTGAACCACTCTCTTGAGGTCATTCCACAGCATCTCAATCGGATTGAGGTCAGGACTGACTGGGCCACTCCAGAAGGCGTATTTTCTTCTGTTCAAACCATTCTGTTGTTGATTTACTTCTGTCTTTTGGGATGTTGTCCTGTTGCATCACCTAACTTCTATTGAGCTTCAATTGGCGGACAGACAGCCTTACATTCTCCTGTAAAATGTCTTGATAAACTTGGGAATTCATTTTTCCGTCGATGATAGCAAGCTGTCCAGGCCCTGAGGCAGCAAAGCAGCCCCAAACCATGATGCTGGTGTGCTGTACCTTTTTTGGTGTGCTGTGCCTTTTTTTCTCCACACATAGTGTTGTGTGTTCCTTCCAAACAACACAACTTTAGTTTCATCTGTCCACAGAATATTTTGCCAGTAGTGCTGTGGAACATCCAGGTGCTCTTTTGCAAACTTCAGATGTGCAGCAATGTTTTTTGGGACAGCAGTGGCTTCTTCCATGATGACCTCCCATGAACACCATTCTTGTTTAGTGTTTTATGTATTGCAGACTCGTCAACAGAGATGTTAGCATCTTAAAGAGATTTCTGTAAGTCTTTAGCTGACCCTCTAGGATTCTTCTTAACCTCATTGAGCATTCTGCGCTGTGCTCTTACAGTCATCTTTGCAGAACGGCCACTCCTAGGGAGAGTAGCAACAGTGCTGAAATTTCTCCATTTATAGAGAATTTGTCTTACCGTGGACTGACTTTTGGAGGTACTTTTGTAACCCTTTCCAGCTTCATGCAAGGCAACAATTCTCAATCTTAATTCTTCTGAGATCTATTTTGTTCGAGGTGTGGTTCACATCAGGCAATGCTTCATGTGAATAGCAAACTGAAATTTTGTGAGGGTTTTTCATAGAGCAGGGCAGCTCTAACCAAAATCTCCAATCTCGTCTCATTGATTCGACTCCAGGTTAGTTGACTCCTGACTCCAATTAGCTGTTGGAGAAGTCATTAGCCTAGGGTTTCACATACTTTTTTCATCCTACACTGTGAATGTTTCAATTATGTATTCAATAGAGACAAGAAAAATACAATAATTTGTGTGTTATTTGTTTAAGCACACTGTGTATGTCTATTGTTGTGACTTAGATGAAGATCAGATCAAATTTATGTCAAATTTATGCAGAAATCCAGGTAATTCCAAAGGGTTCACCTACTTTTTCTTGCCACTGTAGAAACACTTTCCATGAACCTTCTATAGGAATTATGCATAATGGCTGTATAGAATTGTGTACAACATATGTAATGACACMATTTCTTTAAGCCACCAGTGTTTCCATTCAAAAGTGCGACCCTACACCTGCATTACCTGGGGCATCAGGTAGCCTAGTGGTTAGAATGTTGGGCGAGTAACCGAAAGGTTGCTAGATCAAATCCCTGAGCTGACAATGTAAAAATCTGTTGTTCTTCCCCTGAACAAGACAGTTAACCCACTGTTCCTAGGCTGTCATTGTAAATAAGAATTTGTTCTTAACTGACTTGCCTAGTTAAATAAAAAATGACCTATTTTGGGAAGGGGGACATTTTTAAAATGTTTTGACAATGAAAAGCTATAATGGTTTGGTTGTAAGGATGCTGCAGTAGGAGAGAAGAGTGGAGAGAAATGAACTATGGAGTTGGTTTTGGATTCTATACATCCATTCTACATCCATTCTACATTATTACACAGCAGTGTCATGGACAGTGTTTCTCCATAAAGAGCTGTTTTATTCTATCGTCTCATACGACATGACAGTTCAGTTGTATATGTACTGTAAGGGTGCTGCTGCAGAGGGTCAGTCAGAGCAGAGCTTACCCTGTGGTCGTACGTGGGCAGCCAGGACACCCTGGCGTAGGACAGAGGGTCTGTGCTGGCTCAACTGGGAGCACCGAGACACCCGCTGCAGGAACGGTCTCCCCTCCTCCTCACTGGAACACTGGGAAGGACGCATAACAACATGCTCACACTTACAGTACACCCCTTTTACCAGCAGGGAGTGCTCTGAGCAAACACAATCAGCTTTTTTGCTAATATCAGTGTATGCATTACATGAATCTGGTCAGAATAGGGCCTTGAAACATGTTATAATAGCAGGTATAAGAAGAGGATAATATCCTACCTGCTGTAACAGTATGCTTTGGAGCTGAGATGAGGCCATAAGTGGACCTCCAGGTCTAATCATCAATGGGAAACCCATCTATAAATAATGGACATTTATTTATATCATTCATCTATCTCACTATTAGGAAAAACTCCATGTAATGAAAATATAGATATTGCCTCCTGGGAACTTGTCTTTCAATTGGCATTAATATACAAAATATAATAGACAAAAAAAAACATGAAAAAGCCAACTGTATGGAACTGTCTTGATTTACACTTTAGCTCTATATTTATTATATTTATTTTAGTCTTCTTCCAATTATATGTTACTTGTTGATTGAAACCACAGTAGCAGTTCAACCAATACCTGAGTAGCAGAGGTACGAGCATAGAGCCGAGGTGAGACAGAATCATTTGGATTGGTACGTGTGTCTGGCTCCTCTCCGTGTTCACCCCGCCGATCTCGCTGCTGCTGCTGCTGTCTACCACTGTTCAGCCGCCCACTCTTCAACCTCTCACTCTCAGTCTGTGGCATCCCTGGGCTTGGTGCAGAAGAGAGGAAATGGATGGTTAGTGCTAAGTGCATGCTACCGCTAGGAATGCATGGGTGGTGGTGGATAAAAGTTGTGAATGTGTAGACAACATAAACAATTGCAAATAATCACAAGTCACAATAGATCGTCCCCACACAGGGCACCAATTATGTAGAGATTTTCATATTTGTAAGGATATGTTGTATTCGGTCTTGCATATATTTCAACATATGACATTAAACAACACATCACTACAATAAGAGAGAGARAGAGAGAGAGAGAGAGAAAGTGAGCTAGAACGAGAGAGAGGGGGGGGGGCATACAAATGTGCTCTTTGATAAATGTTAGACAGCAACAGGTTTGGAGGCATGGTGTCTTTTGTTCCCTTATCAGACATAATGAAAGGTAAAGGAGTTCAAACACAGTCTGGGCTGAGAGATATTGTGGTTGCGCACAGGTGCAACTACACAGACATTGAAGAGTACAGAGATGGAACTGATAGCAGCAGGTATCTCAAAAACATACAGTGATTCGAACAGTGACATATTTAGTTGTTGTTTTGGCTCTGTACTCCAGCACTTTGGATTTGAAATGATACAATGACTTTAAGGTTAAAGTGCAGACTGTCAGTTTTATTTTTAGGGTATTTTCATCCATATCGGGTGAACCGTTTAGAAATGACATCCCTTTTTGTACATAGTCCCCCTATCTTAGGGGACCAAAAGTATTGGGACAAATTCACTTATATGTGTTTTAAAGTAATCAAAAGTTTAGTATTTGGTCCCATATTCCTAACACGCAATGACTACATCAAGCTTGTGACTCTACAAACTTTTTGGATTCATTTTCTGATGTTTTGGTTGTGTTTCAGATTATTTTGTGCCCAATAGAAATTAATGGTAAATAATGAATTATTTCATTTTGGAGTCACTTTAATTGTAATGATGAGTAAGAAAGTTGCAGACGCACAAATATCATATCCCAAAATGCTAAATACCCCTGTAACTGTAATTTTTTTAACCTTTATTTAACTAGGCAAGTCAGTTAATTAAGAACAAATTCTTATTTACAATGACGGCCTAGGAACAGTTGGTCAACTGTCTTGTTCAGGGGCAGAACAACAGATTTTTACCTTGTCAGCTCGGGGATTCTTTCTAGCAACCTTTCGGGTTACTGGCCCAACACTCTAACCACTAGGCTACCTGCCACCCCTGGTAATGGTGAGAGGTTAGCATTTCTTAGTGGTATGATATTTGTGCATCTGTAACTTTCTCACTCATCCTTATTCACGATTCATTCAGGAATATCTRTAATCATGGTAGCATCACATTGATGTAGAAGTGTTTAGAAACATATTATTATTTACAATAAAAGTGACTCCAAACTGACACAATACATTATTAACCATGAATTTCTACTGGGCACAACATAATCTGAAACACAACATAATCTGACATTTAATCCAAGTAAAAATTCACTTTTAGGTCAGTTAGGATCACCACTTTATTTTAAGAATGTGAAATGTCAGAATAATAGTAGTGAGAAGGATTTATTTCAGCTTTTATTTCTTTCATCACATTCCCAGTGGGTCAGAAGTTTACATACACTCAATTAGTTTCTGGTAGCATTGCCTTTACATTTTTTAACTTGGGTCAAACGTTTCGGGTAGCCTTCCACAAGCTTCCCACAATAAGTTGGGTGAATTTTGGCCCATTCCTCCTGACAGAGCTGGTGTAACTGAGTCAGGCTTGTAGGCCTCCTTGCTCGCACAAGCTTTTTCAGTTCTGCCCACAAATTCTCTATAGGATTGAGGTCAGGGCTTTGTGATGGCCACTCCAATACCTTGACTTTGTTGTCCTTAACCAATTTTGCCACAACTTTGGAAATATGCTTGGGGTCCATTTGGTCCATTGTCCATTGTCCATTTGGAAGACCCATTTGCGACMAAGCTTTAACTTCCTGACTGATGTCTTGAGATGTTGCTTCAATATATCCACATAATTTCCTTCCTCGTGAGGCAATCTATTTTGTGAAGTGCACTAGTCCCTCCTGCAGCAAAGCACCCCCACAACATGATGCTGCCACCCCCGTGCTTCACGGTTGGGATGGTGTTCTTCGGCTTGCAAGCATTCCCCTTTTTCCTCCAAATGTAACGATGGTCATTATGGCCAAACAGTTCTATTTTTTTTTCATCAGACCAGAGGACATTTCTCCAAAAAGTACAATCTTTGTCCCCATGTGCAGTTGCAAACCGTAGTCTGGCTTTTTTATGGCAGTTTTGGAGCAGTGGCTTCTTCCCTGCTGAGCGGCCTCTCAGGTTATATAAGACTCGTTTTACTGTGGATATAGATACTTTTGTACCTGTTTCCTCCAGCATCTTCACAAGGTCCTTTGCTGTTGTTCTGGGATTGATTTGCACTTTCGTACCAAAGTACGTTCATCTCGAGGAGACAGAACGTGTCTCCTTCCTGAGCGGTATGACGGCTGCATGGTCCCATGGCGTTTATACTAGCGTACTATTGTTTGTACAGAACGTGGTACCTTCAGGCATTTGGAAATTGCTCTCAAGGATGAACCAGACTTGTGGAGGTCTGAGGTCTTGGCTGATTTCTTTTGATTTTCCCTTGATGTCAAGCAAGGAGGCACTGAGTTTGAAGGTAGGCCTTGAGATACATCCACAGGTACACCTCCAATTGACTCAAATTATGTCAATTAGCCTATCAAAAGCTTCTAAAGCCATGAGATTATTTTCTGGAATTTTCCAAACTGTTTAAAGGCACAGTCAACTTAGTGTATGTAAACTTCTGACCCACAGGAATTGTGATACAGTTATATACAGAAACAGATACAGATACAATTATAAGTTAAATAATCTGTCTGTAAACAATTGTTGGAAAAATTACTTTTGTCATGCACAAAGTAGATGTCCTAACCGACTTGCTAAAACTATAGTTTGTGAACAAGAAACTTGTGGAGTGTATGTAAACTTCCGACTTCAACTGTAAGTATTCAGACCTTTTGCTATGAGACTCGAAATTGAGCTCAGGTGCATCTTGTTTCCATTGATCATGCTTAAGATGTATCCTATGGTAAATTCAATTGATTGGAAATAATTTGTAAAGGCACACACCTGTCTATATAAGGTCCCACATTTGACAGTGCATGTCAGAGCAAAAACCAAGCCATGAGGTGAAGGAATTGTCTGTAGAGCTCTGAGACAGGATTGTGGTGAGGTACAGATCTGGGGAAGGGTACCAAAAAAGGGTTGCAGCATTGAAGGTACCCAAGAACTCAGTGGCCTCCATCATTCTTAAAGAAGTTAAAGAAGTTTGGAACCACCAAGACTCTTCCTAGAGCTCGCCGCTCGGCCAAACTGAGCAATCGGGGGAAAAGGGCCTTGGTCAGGAAGGTAACCAAGAACCYGATGGTCACTCTGACAGAGCTCCAGAGTTCCTCTGTGGAGATGGGAGAACCTTCCAGAAGGACAACCATCTTAGCAGCACTCCACCAATCAGGCCTTTATGGTGGAGTGACCAGTCGGAAACCACTCCTCGGTAAAAGGCACATGACAGCCCGCTTGGAGTTTGCCAAAGGCACCTAAAGGACTCTCAGACCATGATTAACAAGATTCTTTGGTCTGATGAAATCAAGATTGAACTCTTTGGCCTGAATGCCAAGCGTCACGTCTGGAGGGAACCTGGCACCATACCTATGGTGAAGCATGGTGGTGGCAGCAACATGCTGTGGGGATGTTTTTCAGTGGCAGGGACTGGGAGACCAGTCAGTATCGAGGGAAAGATTAACGGAGCAAAGTACAGAGAGATCCTTGATGAAAACCTGCTCCAGAGCCCTTAGGACCTCAGACTGGGGCGAAGGTTCACCTTTCAACAGGACAACGATCCTAAGCACACAGCCAAGACAACACAGGAGTGGCTYCGGGACAAGTGTCTGAATGTTCTTGAATGGCCTGGCCAGAACCGGGACTTGAACCCGATCGAACATCTCTGGAGAGACCTGAAAATAGCTGTGCAGCGACGCTCCCCATCCAACCTGACAGAGATTGAGAGGATCTGCAGAGAAGAATGGGAGAAACTCACCAAATACAGGTGTGCCAAGCTTGTAGCCTCATACCCAAGATGAAGCCAAAGAGGATRGATGACGTTTTACATGCCCGTAACCAATTGTACTATTTGTTCATTTTTTTGTGTTGTTTGTAACTTTTTTATAACGTATTGTGTAGATAATGTTGCTGCTACCGTCTCTTATGACCGAAAATAAATTCTGGAAATCAGAACTGGGATTACTCACCACGAACTGGAAGAAGCCTTTTCCTTTAATGAGTCTGACAAGAAAGATATAGTGCTCTCCCGGGAACAGGCCCAGATCCCCATAATTTACATGAAGAAAAGACAGAGGAAAAGAGGACGCAGATYGGGCTGCATTTTGAGAATCCGTAGGCGAGCGTGTWAACTTCCACTGCCATAAATTCTACTTGCTAACATGCAATCATTGGAAAATAAAATTGATGATCTACGATTACAATTATCCTACCAACGGGACATTAAGAACTGTAATATCTTATGCTTCACCGAGTCGTGGCTGAACGTCGACACAGATMATTTAGAGCTGGAGGGATTTTCAATGCACCGGCAGAACAGAGAAGCCACGTCTGGAAAGACAAAGGGTGGGGGTGTGTGTCTTTTTGTCAGTAACAGCTGGTGTGCGATGTCTAATWTTAAAGAAGTCTTGAGGTATTGCTCGCCTGAGGTAGAGTACCTTATGATAAGCTGTAGACCACACTATCTACCAAGAGAGTTCTCATCTATATTATTCGTAGCCATCTATTTACCACCACATCCCGATGCTGGCACTAAGACCGCACTCAACGAACTCTATAAGGCCATAAGCAAACAAGAAAATGCTCACCCAGAAGCGGTGCTACTAGTGGCCGGGGACTTTAATGCAGACAAACTTAAATCAGTTTTACCAAATTTTTACCAGCATGTCACATGTGCAACCAGAGGGAAAAAAACTCTCAACCACCTTTACTCCACACACAGAGATGCATACAAAGCTCTCCCCCGCCCTTCATTTGGCAAATCTGACCATAATTCTATCCTCCTGATTCCTGCTTACAAGCAAAAACTAAAGCAGGAAGTACCAGTGACTCTCTCAATACGGAAGTGGTCAGATGACGCAGATGCTACGTAACAGGACTGTTTTGCTAGCACAGACTGGAATACATTCCGGGATTCATCCAATGGCATTGAGGAGTATACCACCTCAGTCATCGGCTTCAATAAGTGCATTGACGACGTCATCCCCACRGTGACCGTATGTACATATCCCAACCAGAAGCCATGGATTACAGGCAACATCCGCACCGAGCTAAAGGCTAGAGCTGCCGCTTTCAAGGATCGGGACACTAATCCGGACGCCTATAAGAAATCCCGCTATGCCCTCAAATGAACCATCAAACAAGCAAAGTGTCAACACATGATAAAGATTGAATCCTACTACACCGGCTCTGACGCTCGTCGGATGTGGCAGGGCTTAAAAACTATTACGGACTACAAAGGGAAACTCAGACGTGAGCTGCCATGTGACGTGAGCCTACCAGACGAGCTAAATGCCTTTTATGCTCGCTTCGAGGCAAGTCTTCAGTGTTGAAGCATGCACGAGAGCACCAGCTGTTCTGGATGACTGTGTGATAACGCTCTCGYTAGCCGATGTGAGAAAGACCTTCAACATTCACAAAGCCGTGGGTCCAGATGGATTACTAGGGCGTGTACTCAAAGCATGCGCGGACCAACTGGCAAGTGTCTTCACTGACATTTTGAACCTCTCACTGACTGAGTCTGTAATACCTACATGTTTCAAGCATACCACCATAGTCCGAGTGTCCAAGGAAGCGAAGGTAGCCTGCCTAAATGATTACCGCCCTGTAGCACTCACATCGGTAGCCATGAAGTGCTTTGAAAGGCTGGTCATGGCTCACATCAACAGCATCCTCCCGGATACCCTAGACCCAATCCAATTCGCATACCGSCCCAACAGATCCACAGATGATGCAATCTCAATCGCACTCCACACTGCCCTTTTCCACCTGGACAAAAGGAACACCTACAGTATGTGAGAATGCTGTTCATTGACTACAGCTCAGTGTTTAACACCATAGTGACCACGAAGCTCATCACTAAGCTAAGGACCCTGGGACTAAACACCTCCCTCTGCAACTGGATCCTGGACTTCCTGACGGGCTRCCCCCAGGTGGTAAGGGTGGACAACAACACGTCTGTCACGCTGATCCTCAACACTGGGGCCCCTCAGGGGTGTGTATTTAGACCCCTCCTGTACTCCCTGTTCACCCACGCCTGYGTGGCCAATCACGACTCCAACACCATCRTTAAGTTTGCTGATGACACAACAGTGGTAGGCCTGATCACCGACAACGATGAGACAGCCTATAGGGGGAGGTCAGAGAACTGTCAGTGTGGTGCCAGGATAATAACCTCTCCCTCAATGTGAGCAAGACAAAGGAGCTGATCGTGGACTACAGGAAAAGGCGGGCCGAACWGGCCCCCATTAACATCAACAAGGCTGTAGAGGAGCGGGTCGAGAGTTCCAAGTACCTTGCTGTCCACATCACCAACGCTCTATCATTGTCCAAACACTCCAAGACAGTTGTGAACAGGGCACGAGAAAACCTTTTCCCCTCAGGAGACTGAAAAAATTTGGCCATGGGTCCTCAGATCCTCAAAAAGTTATACAGCTGCACCATCGAGAGCATCCTGACCGGTTGCGTCACTGCCTGGTATGGCAACTGCTCGGCATCGGACCGTAAGGCGCTACAGAGGGTAGTGCGTACGGCCCAGTACATCACTGGGGCCAAGCTTCCTGCAATCCAGGACCTATATAATAGGTGGTGTCAGAGGAAAGCACATAAAATTGTCAGAGACTCCAGTCACCCAAGTCAAAGATTGTTTTCTCTGCTACTGCACGGCAAGCGGTACCGGAGCGTCAAGTCTAGGACCAAAAGGCTCCTTAACAGCTTCTACCCCCAAGCCATAAGACTGCTGAACAATTAATTAAATGACCACCAGACTATTACATTGACCCCCCCTCCATTTGTTTTGTACACTGCTGCTACTCGCTGTTTATTATCTATGCATAGTCACTTCACCCCTACCTACATGTACAAATTACCTCTAACCTCTATCCCCGCACATTGACTCGGTACCGGTACCCCCTGTATATAGCCTCGTTATTGTTATGTTATGTTATTGTGTTACTTTTTATAATTATTTACTTTAATTTATTCKGTAAATATTTTTCTTAACTTTTCTTGAACTGCACTGTTGGTTAAGGGCTTGTAAGAAAGCATTTCACGGTAAGGTCTACACTTGTTGTATTCGGCGCATTTGGCAAATAAAGTTTGATTTGATTTGATTTGACTCAAGGCTGTAATCACTGCCAAAGGTGTTGCAACAAAGTACTGAGTAAAGGGTCTGAATACTTATGTAAATGTGATATTTCTGTTTGTTTTTTTATACATTTGCAAAAATTCTAAAAGCTGTTTTTGTTTTGTCATTATGCAGTATTGTGTGTAGATTCACGAGGAAAATAAACTATTTAGGCAATTTTAGAATAAGCCTGTAACATAACAAAATGTGGAAGAAGACCAGACCACCGTATACAATTGCAAATGCACGCTCTCACCCAGCAACCCAGGAAGAGGAAACAGGAATTCAGTAGAAATAGAAAGTACTGAAGCTCTTTGTGGTTTCTCGCTTTTATATCCACTTCACGAGCAAAACCAAACATATCTCCTGTACAGAGAGCTCAGATCAAAGTAAAGAGAAGACTGAATCAACAAGTCACATAACAGGCATTAAATGAATAAGCAAATCTTTTTCATTTGGAATTGAGAGCTACATGTTGATATCACACAGATTCATAGAGTGTGATTTGATGAATGGATGTGCTACAATAACATTACAAGTAGAAGATATTAACACTTCTTTCAACACTTCTCTCAACTGAGGGCAATGACATTCAGCTTTTACTGTAATCTAGGAGTGTGTTTGATGATCAAAATACCATATTTGCAATCAATTACATACTGTATGTAAAGCTATTCATCGTGTGTCATATCTAAAGTATTTCTCTTTGAGTTTTCTTATTACTCACTATGCTCCCATATCTATGATATCTGTCTGGTGTTGGCGTTTTGGTATGAACCTGTGGGTGACATTGATTTGAAGAGGAGCTTTTTTTGGCCTATAACACTACACTAGGGGAGGGAGAAATTATAAGCAGAGGAAATGTTATTGTTAATCTTTGATCCACAAAGACATTATTTAACTTTAGATTTTTCAAAATTCTATTACGTTTAACTCATAATATGTTTTCTTCTAATTAAAATGTTCTATTTGAATGAGAACAAAACATATATAAAAATAGATTAGAGTATACTGGAGTGATGACATTTTCATGTCCAAAATTACTGAATGAATCTAAATAGCAAAATCAGTGTGAAACCAAACTACGAATCTGATCTTCATGTAATACCAGTCCTACAGCTTTTTTTTATCATACTGAGCAAATTAGAAATTTGCTAACATTTTTGCAGTTTAAATTACAAAATCAGGATATTTCTTGAACATTTATGTCCAGCTTCTATATTTCCAGATGTTGGGCTGTAAAGGAACGTTTAAAAAGCAATTGAGATAGAACATGAACGACTACTCACGATGACTCATGTGGCATTAGCATGCAGCGTTAATCCAGCCACAACAAGTGAGGGGTGTAAATGCTGGAATGAGCAGTTCCCACATTCTACAAACCCACACTCTACAATCATGTTACACTGACTCAGAGCTTCCATTTATAACTATTACTAGTACATCACTATTGGCTTTCACCAGAATTTAACCTACATTTATTATTCTATAAACTACAATACAAAGAATTGTGCTCATTCCYTTATGTATTAATCTGTTCATCCTAATCTGATCTTTAAATTAGGTTAAGCATCAATATGTCCATTAGAAACACAACCTAATCTTCCCAGAATGTTTTGATGAGTTTCTGATTAAATGCATGTTGTGAAGCCTCAATACTTTATTTTTTAGACTCACTGCAAATAAATCATAGAGACTAAATGCTTTCTTGGTTTCTAACCTAAAAATGTATATCTCACAGATCAAAAGTAATACAATTGAAAGACCAAAGTATAACAGTACAAATTCTGCAAGGTGATTCATAGTTTTTGACATTGATGTACCGAAAACATTATCATATTCCATCATTTGCTTTTTTGTGGTAAAAAAAGTACAGTTATTGACAGAGTCAGATAAACCAGAATGTAGGGTAATTTTGATTACACGGCAACATGTAATGATAACGGTACACATTCTTGAAAAAATGACATTCTTGTACTATATTTAAGCAATAAGGCATGAGGGGTTGTGGTATATGGTCAATATACCACGGCTAAGGGCAATTCTTACGCATGGCGCAAAACGTAGTGCCTGGATATAGCCGTTAGCTGTGGTATATTGGCCATATACCACAAACCCTAGAGGTGCCTTATTGCTATTAGAAACTGGTTACCAATGTAATTACAGTAGTAAAAATACATGTTTTGTCATACCTATACGGTCTAATATACCACGGCTGTCAACCAATCAGCATTCAGGGCTCGAACCACCCAGTTTATAATTAGGTATAATATCCATGTGCCACAGAACAAATTCTGTTTGGTGTAAATACATGAAATTTGGCGTCAACAGTAAAAATGTATAGACAGGCCACATTGGATTTTAAGATGGTCATTATCGATCACACTTCCAGTGTCAATCAAAGTTGGGATTTAGAGAAAATATGAAAAAATCTCAAATACTAAAGCATATATTTTTTTTTAAATACAAAAGAAACAAATACTATTGTTATTTGACCTGTTCTAAGCCCAAATATGCCAAATATAAACTGAGTGTACAAAACATTAGGAACACCTGCTCTTTCCATGACAGACTGACCAGGTGAATCGAGGTGAAAGCTATGATCCCTTATTGATGTCACTTGTTAAATCCACTTCAATCAGTGTAGATAAAGGGTTAGCTAAATAAGGATTTTTAAGCCTTGTGACAATTGAGACATGGATTGCATATTGGGGTGGCAGGTAGCCTAGTGGTTAGAGTKTTGGACTAGTAACCGGAAGGTTGCGAGATCAAATCCCTGAGCTGAAAATGTAAAAATCTGTTGTTCTACCCCTGAGCAAGGCAGTTAACCCATCACTGAAAAAAAACAAAAAAAAAAAAAATGTAACTGACTTGTCTAGTTAAATAAAGGTAAGAAAAAAAGGATTGTATATATTTGCCATTCAGAAGGTGAATGGGCAAGACAAAAGATGGAAGTGCTTTGAACAAGGTATGGTTAGGTGCCAGTGCACCGGTTTAAAGGTGTCAAGAACTGCAACTGCTGTTTTTTTTACGCTCAACAGTTTCCTATGTGTATCAAGAATGGTTTACCACCCCAAAGGACATCCAGCCAACTTAGACGCAACTGTGGGAAGCCTTGGAGTCAACATTGGCCAACATCCCTGTGGACCGCTTTCGACACCTTGTAAGTCCATGCCGGATGAATTGAGCTATTTGAGGCAAAAGGGGTGCAACTCAATTTTAGGAATGTGTTCCTAATGTTTTGTACACTCAATGAAGATTTCAACTTATTGTCGATTGTTGAAATACACCGTTTCTGTATCTATACTGTATACATATTAGATTCATACTGTGGCTGTCGTGCTGACTGTGCTACTTTGTCTTTTAACATTATACATGATCGTCTGCTATCGAGTATAATGGTGGCCATAAGGTATAGGCAGAGCCAAGTACCGGCAGTATCTCGCGCTCTAGAAAATGATCTGAGAGAGGCCTGTAATTTCATCATAGGTACACTTCAACTATGACAGACAATGAATGAGGAAAAAAAATCCAGAAAATCACATTGTAGGATTTTAAATGAATATTATTTGCAAATTATGGTGAAAATAAGTATTGGTCACCTACAAACAAGCAAGATTTCTGGCTCTCACAGACCTGTAACTTCTTCTTTAAGAGGCTCCTCTGTCCTCACTCGTTACCTGTATTAATGGCACCTGTTTGAACTTGTTATCAGTATAAAAGACACCTGTCCACAACCTCAAACAGTCACACTCCAAACTCCACTATGGCCAAGACAAAGAGCTGTCAAAGACACCAGAAACAAAATTGTAGACCTGCACCAGGCTGGGAAGACTGAAACTGCAATAGGTAAGCAGCTTGGATTGAAAGAAATCAACTGTGGGAGCAATTATTAGGAAATGGAAGACATACAAGACCACTGATAATCTCCTCGATCTGGGGCTCCACGCAAGATCTCACCCCGTGGGGTCAAAATGATCACAAGAACGGTGAGCAAAAATCCCAGAACACACACGGGGGGACCTAGTGAATGACCTGCAGAGAGCTGGGACCAAGTAACAAAGCCTACCATCAGTAACACACTACACCGCCCGGGACTCAAATCCTGCAGTGCCAGACGTGTTCCCCTGCCTAAGCCAGTACATGTCCAGGCCCATCTGAAGTTTGCTAGAGAGCATTTGTGAATCCAGAAGAAGATTGGAGAATGTTAATGGTCAGATGAAACCAAAATATAACTTTTGGTAAAAACTAAACTCGTCGTGTTTGGAGGACAAAGAAATGCTGAGTTGCATCACAAGAAACACCATACCTACTGTGAGCATGGGGTGGAAACATCATGCTTTGGGGCAGTTTTTCTGCAAAGGGACCAGGACGACTGATCCGTGTAAAGAAAGAAAAGGAATGAGATCTCACGATCTCATGTATCGTGAGATTTTGAGTGAAAACCTCCTTCCATCAGCACGGGCATTGAAGATGAAACGTGGCTGGGTCTTTCAGCATGACAATGATCCCAAACACACCGCCCGGCAACGAAGTGGCTTCGTAAGAAGCATTTCAAGGTCCTGGAGTGGCCTAGCCAGTCTCCAGATCTCAACCCCATAGAAATCTTTGGAGGAGTTGAAAGTCCGTGTTGCCCACGACAACAGCCCCAAAACATCACTGCTCTAGAGAGATCTGCATGGAGGAATGGGCCAAAATACCAGCAAAACGTGTGTGAAAACCTTGTGAGACTTACAGAAAACGTTTGACCTCTTGCATTGCCAACAAAGGCGGTAGTATAACAAGGTATTGCAGATAACACTTTTGGTTATATGACCAGACAATACTTATTTTCCACCATAATTTGCAAATAAATTCATTAAAAATCCTACAATGGGATCTTCTGGATTTTTTTCTCTCATTTTGTCTGTCATAGTTGAAGTGTACCTATGATGAAAATTACAGGCCTCTCTCATCTTTTTAAGGGGGAGAACTTGCACAATTGGTGGCTGACTAAATACTTTTTTGCCCCACTGTATGTGTGTACACATGTGCTTGTGAGAGAGGGAGATAAACAGGGAGAATGATTTAGCATGCCTCATTCTCTATAGATGTGCATTGGATTTTCTTATACTGTACAATATACTCTAGGAGTATGTGTTAGTGTGAGAATGTGTGTATTTCTTTAGATATTGTTTTTATATATATATTGGTTCAGGCAATATATACACCAAAATGTATTAAGATCTGAACATGTTTAAGATCTGAGAAGGAGAGAAAACTTTGTAAAAACGATGGATTTGCTTATGTTGCTTAATATACGCTACAGGTGTGTGTGAGAAAGAGTGTTTGTGGATTTCTTTAGATATGTTTACAGTGCCTCCAGAAAGTATTCACACCCCTTGACTTTTTCCACATGTTGTGTTACAGCCTGAACTTAGAATTGATTAAATAGTGATTTCTTGGGGCACAGTGTTATACAAGATACCCTATAATATCAGTGGAATAAGTGGAATAATGTTTTCAAATATTTTTACAAATTAATGAGAAATGAAAAGCTGAAATGTCTTGAGTCGATAAGTATTCAACCCCTTTGTTATGGAAAGCCTAAATAAGTTCAGGAGTAAAAATGTGCTTAACAAGTGACATGATGAGTTGAATGGTATCACTCTGTGTGCAATAATAGTTTTTAACATTATTTTTTTATGACTACCTCATCTCTGTACCTCAAACATGCAATTATCTATATATTCTCTCAGTCGAGCAGTGAATTTGAAACACAGATTCAACCACAAAGACCAGGGAGGTTTTCCAATGCCTCGCAAACAAGGGCACCTATTGGTAAACATTGAATATCCCTTTGAGCAGGGTGAAGTTAGTAATTACACTTTGGATGGTGTATCAATACACCCAGTCAYTACAAAGATACAGGTGTCCTTCCTAACTCAGTTGCCRGAGTGGAAGGAAACCGATCAGGGACCATGAGGCCAATAGTGACCTTAAAACAGCTACAGAGTTTAATGGCTGTGGTARGAGAAAACTGAGGATGGATCAACAACATCGTAGTTACTCCACAATACTAACCTCGTGACACAGTGAAAAGAAGGAAGCTTGTACAGAATAAAAATATTCCAAAACATGCATCCTGTTTGCAACAAGGCACTAAAGTAATACTGCAAAAAATGTGGCAAAGCAATTAACTTTTTGTCCTGAAAACAAAGTGTTATGTTCGGGGCAAATCCAATATAACACATTACTGAGTACCACTCTCCATATTTTCAAGCATAATGGTGGCTGCATCATGTTAAGGGTATGCTTGTAATTGTTAAGGGCTGGGAAAAGGGTTGTCAAGMAATGATAAACAACCAATTATTTTCATAATAATGGCCAAATGTTGCAGAATTCAGGTATGGAAAGCTCTTAGAGACTTACCCAGAAAGACTTACAGCTTTAATCACTCCCAAAGGTGCTTCTACAAGTAGGGGTGTAGGGGTGTGAATACTTATATAAATGAGATACTGTATTTTTGTATTTTTCTAAAAACAATTTCTAAAAACGTGTTTTCACTTTGTCATTATGGAGTATTGTGTGTAGCTAGATGAGAGAGAAAACATCTATTTTATCCATTTTGAATTCAAGCTGTAACACAACAAAAGGTGGAATAAGTCAAGGGTTATGAATACTTAGTGAAGGCACTGTATATTGGTCCAGGCAATATATGTACCAAACATGTTTAAGATCTGATGATTTGAACATGTATTCATTCACATGACTTGATTCATAAAATGTGTAAAAACTGTAACCCCATGTATCCAAGGACTAAATATTGTACAATATCAAAAACGTACATAGTAGACAAACGCTTGGTCGATTTAAAAAWAATCTTCAGATTTGTCCATCAGTAAGCTCAGAGAACAAGTTAACCAAATTCAATTAGAAATGTCCATTATGGACATTAATGGGTTAATAATAAAAGACACATCCAGGACAAGTCCCCATGTTAGTCACAAATTACTTTTCGCATCATGACTACCATGCAAGTGAAGAGTTCAAACCATCAACAGTTCATTGTGTTATGAATGTCAGGTCTTGGATCTTAACCCAAATCAATTTAAGAATTATATTGGATGAGATTGTCAATAAAATAAAATAAATCTTCTCTTGAACATACTGAATTCAAATAATCTACCCAAAATGTAATAGATATCATTCCAGAGTCGTTTCAATTTTGTGAATGATTGTGTCAGAATTGTGTCGACTGGGGTGTCATTGAATAATCCATTCACTGAGAAGTWAAAAAAAAGTTATTGAACATAATGTTTCAATGTGTAGAGGAAYGATTGGATTGTTTTAGCCTAAATGATTAGTGATGCTTTAAATGCTTACTTTTACACCTGTTAACACCTTTTAACAGGTTCATCACTACATCAGCTATTGCAAACTTTTCTTAATCGTGTGTACTTAATCAAATCTATCAGCCGCTTTTCACAAAACATGCATTTTTCACTCTTTTGCTATATGACTACAATCTCTCATCTATGTTACCCAACTGGTATACAATATTGATACTTTTTACATTTTTAAAGGAGTAAGGTCCATGATCATTAGACTACACTATAAAATAGCTCATACACCACAGCTACATACAATCCACCATTACAGATTACGCCACGGTCTGGAGTTTTGCGTACCTAGCATACCTCTGGTGGACACGCACCACAATTTGAGAGACACTTGCCCACTGAATTATCTCCCTTCTGATGCTCAGAATGGTTTGCCAACAAATACTCTAGCTGAAAGCAAAGAAGTACATTCCTAAAATGCAAAGGCCACAGACTAAAACAGACAGTTTTCTCACCTTACTCTGTATCTCCTGCTCACTTTCTGTCTTCCTGTTCTCAGGAGGAAGAGATGCTAGAAAATGAAAAAAGGTAACAAATGTGTCAGAGGAAGGGGGGGGTAGTATTCCACTAATGATGTTTGACGTCTATTATGCTTAAAAGAACACATACTACCAGCAATATCTACAGTAATGGTGAAGCAGGTTATGGTAAGAGCAAAGACATTTTGAAATTGAAATGTTTATTAAAACAGGTTCATAAATATACACAATGTAAGGTTTATCAATAGTATATTTCTGTGATGAGATGATATTACAATTACTTCATATTTTAATTCATCATTAATTATTACTATTTTAGGCAAGTAAACAAAAACCTATCTGCATGTTTTGTCTTTTGTTAAAGTATATTTTAACATTGATGCTGATCTCTTTCAAAAGTATCTTATTTTTACTTTTCCAACACATCACATTCAGGTAACTTTTACAATAGCTATATTTGAAAGTTATTGATACAGACTAAACATAATCATGTGGCCGTGTATAATTCAGTGTGTGTTAACACAGTGGTTAGCCATGACGAGTTGCATTCTTGAAATAAATTTGCATAAAAGCAATAACATGCTCAAATTAAGATTACAGAGACCATGAACAATGCAAAATCATGATCCCCTTCATTCAACACTCACCTAAAGATGCCTCACGCAATGTGTGAGAGAGGGAACAGATGTATAAAATGTGTGTTTGCAGAATCCAGTCTGTATTTATACCTGGAAGTTACTGGAAGGTAAGAAAAGCTTTCTCAAAAAAAGTTTGAGCCTGCCAACAGAATAAAAATGTACTACATACATTCACATCCAACATTATTGGCACACGTGATAAAGATGAGCAAAAAAGACTGTATAAAATAAATAATACATATATAAAAAATAAAAAAACATTTTTAAAATATATTATTTTATACTAGTAMAATGCTCAGAAAAAAATATTTTGTTTAACAAATAATAGAATAACATTTTCATTTTGTGGGTCAATTAAGCATTTCTTTGTGGATTTTTATGTGTGCTTGGGGTTATTGTCTTGTTGGAAGATTCACGTGCGGCCAAGTTTCAGCCTCCTGGCAGAGGCAACCAGGTTGTTGGCTGAAATATCCTGGTACTAGGTAGAGTTCATGATGCCATTGACCTTAACAAGGGCCCCAAGACCAGTGGAAGCAAAACGGCCCCATAACATCAAAGATCCACCACCATATTTTACAATAGGTATGAGGTTTTTTTCTGCATATGCATCCTTCATTTGAGGCCAAACACTGCATGGCCAAAGAGCTATACCYCAGTGAAACAGGAAGCTATGGAAGGTCACAATAATTTGACATCAACATTTTTTAGGAGGAATGGTCTACAATCCCTCCTAATGTGTTCTCCAATCTCATAAAACATTTTAGAAAAATGCTCAGTGCCGTTATCCTCCCAAGGTGAGGTATAGAAAGGTACTGAAAACAGGGGTGCCAATAATTTCGACCCCTATCTTTTTGAGGAGGGAATAAATATGACTTGTTAAACAAGTTCTCTGATCAATTGTATTAGTTTAAAATAATATAATAAAATATATATATATATCATACAATATAGCTCAGTACTTGGAATTTCTATTTTAAACTGTCTTTTATGCTCATCTTTATCAAGAGTGCCAATAATTTGGGATGTGACTGTAACTGTAACTGGGACAGGTTTGACACAAATAGGGCTTGCATGATTTAAGTGACTTACCCTACCCTCAATMGTCTGAAACACAACCTATTTCATTCCAAACAAATCCTTCAAGCCACAATGGCTATAAGGGCTCAGGGCCAGACCCAGATGCAGACACGGGAGGCAGATGGTTTGAGTGTTTGATATTTATTAGTTCCAAAAGGGGCGGCAAGAGAATGGTCGTGGACAGGCAAAAGGTCAAAACCAGATCAGAGTCCAGGAGGTACAGAGTGGCAGGCAGGCTCGAGGTCAGGGCAGGCAGGCGGGTACAGAGTCCAGAAAACAGGCAAGGGTCAAAACCGGGAAGACTAGTAAAAGAAAGAATAGCACGCTGGTTGACTTGAAACAGACAAGATGAACTGGCACAGAGAGACAGGAAACACAGGGATAAATACACTGGGGAAAATAAGCGACACCTGGAGGGGGTGGAGACAATCACAAGGACAGGTAAAACAGATCAGGGCGTGACAATGGCAGTGTACAGAAAGAGTTTGTGTTGTGATACTGTTGATTAGCTAGGCTAGGGGTTAGGGTTAAGGTTAGGGTTTAGTTTAGAGTTAGGTTAAAGGGTTAGGGTTAGGGGAAGGGTTAACCAAAAAAGGGTTAAGGTTTGGGTTAGAGGGAGGGTTAGCTAAAATGCTAAGTAGTTGCAAAGTAGCTAAAAAGTAGTATGCAGTTGAAAAGTTGCTTATTAGCTAAAATTCTAAAGTTGTCTGTGATGAGAATCAAACTCACAACCTTCGGAATGCTAGACATTTGTGTTACTTAACATGCTAAGTAGTTGCAAAGTAGCAAAAAATTAGTAAGTGTGCTAATTAGCTTAAATGCTAAAGTTATGAGAACTTTCAACCTTTGGTTTGCTAGACATTCGCATTATACACCCACCCATCCACGCTGACCAACCACTTTCATTTTTGCCTTAAGTAACCATCTGTCTTATATAACCATACCAAATGTAACATATTTTACTAATTTGAGTGTCCCGGATTTACATTTACTATGTTATGTCTAGTCTATGAGACCACGTTACGGGACACCATGACCCTGAGGGGCCTCACTCTCTGCAGTGCTATCTGCAGGCTCTAAACCCTGCATCTAGCCTACAATTACCCAGCACTGTCTCCAAACCACATCCCTAAATAACTTTCCAGAGTACTCTCCTAACTCCTTTTACCCATTTAACTCTTGGACTGGCTATGAGGAGTAGGATTTATCATGTGTACCAAGACACATTCGCCTGAAACTTGTATTCTCGTGTGAATGTAAAACACAGCTGAGGGAAAACAATGAAATTAACCTCATTCTGCGGTGGAACAGAGAAAGGACACAGATTGTTCCGTCTTTTACCACACATTCTGACATTCCTGACCACACATACTGTATTGATACTTGCTTACAAGGCATTCGAAAAGTACTTTTTTGTGAATTTGCATCCTTACCTCCTACATATTAATTTGAAAGTGATTCATAATGAAATGAATATGTCTCTGATTCAACTTTTCCTCTTTCCTCGCGTGAGAGGAGTGGTGGTGAAAGTAGGCAGTTGTTGACCTCAAGTGTGTCATAATCGTGACTTGCTGAAGGTTACATTTTCATTGTGACGTACAGTAGTATATGCTCAAAACAGTAAAAGCATGAAAAGTTCACTAGAATGAAGGCCAGACGTAGGTTTATATTGAATGAGAATATAAGCTACTGCAAGAAGTTGTGCAATGTTTACCATTGGGTAGTAGACTGATCAGTATCATTTTAGAATTAAACAGTTTATGAAAATATCAATGTTACAACTGATGACATCAAAATGTGTATTTCTTATGAGAAATTTAATTTCTTGCTGTTGTTGTGTCTACTTTACTTCTTCTTTTATTCTGTAATAAAGATGATGATCATCATTATCATTAATACCACCATCACCACCAAATATTGTTAGCATGGCATTTTACAGAGGAAACATTAACATAACCAACGAAAAATAGTCCATTACGCAACGGGGAAGCCCACGCGAGGTAAAGTACGACGTTCTAAGCAGGTGTAAACACTTTGTTCTGAAAAGTTCTTTTTCAGGTTTTCAAAGGTCATCTATCTAAAATACACCACAGGAAGTTGCAAGGAAGCTGTCTACTTGAGCATCTCAATTTCATTTTCAATACATTCTTATTAAACATTACCCTTATTAGATAACAACTGAATACAGGCCTTGACAAAAACCTATGTGGGGCTAGTTTTTCATAACTGTTATTTAATTAATGCCCTGGTGTGTTTTTCAAATTTTTAGGATATAATTTGGAAATTCTGTAACAGTAACTGTATGATAGTAGGCCTATTTTCATTCATCATCACAAATCTATTTGTTAAAAACCAATAGTTTAATCTGCTAACTGAAGCAACAAAATACACTGAAAATTACAGAAATATATCCATTGATATCATATGACTTTGACTGAATACAGATTGACCAAATGTTTTGTCCTAAAACTTATTTCAGAACTCATTAGCCTTGGTGTATTAATAACTTGTCATTGAAAATAGTCTCATCAAATTTCAAGGTCGCCTTTTCTATTACTATTTTATGACAATGGCCAACATACAGTATTAGTAATTTAGTACAGAGTTATATAGAGTTAGATAATGACTTTACTTGGTAATATTCATATGTGGTTCATCATGTACAGAGCTAACATTGACGTTGATTAATGCAGATGGAATTGAGATGTTTTAGTTCCAGTACCACCGTATACAGTATAACAACGTTGAGGTCATTTGATTTAATTCTAACTAACCAATGGTAAACATTACACAACAGTATTTTATATTCTCATTCAATATAAACCTAAGTCTGGCCCCCATTCTAGGGAAATACCCGTCAGTTTCACAGACCATTCAGACAACACTGTTGTCATGCCAACAGATGAACCATAAACATGTGAGTACAAGGCTATTGAGAGAGATGAACCATCTCTGTTAAAGGGAAAGTTCACCCAAATTACAGATTTAAGTAATTGTATTAATAAAGTATTCTAAAGACATACAGAATCTGCAATCCATAGTTTTGCTATGCTTACTACTATATTCTCATCTTAATATTAGTACCATAAAATATAAAACAATGGGGGTTGATAAGCCCTGTTCTTCCAGATATATTGAGTCCTAGACTCCCCAGATCATTAGCCTACACATCGAAGACTGCAGGTTCAAAGACTACTCCATATGATATTCAGCTCTTTTTTTATGGTCTGTCGAGAAAGATAGGAACAGTTGTCCAGGAATCATGACCAGTAGGGACAGGCTACAGTTCACTTTGCCTYCCAGCCAAGATCTTACCTGGGACCAGGCTTCCCGGTTGGCGGATGCACACTATATGCCTCGTTTGCCATACACACAACGGCAAGAAGTTCCTAGAAGTCCATTACTATGTCATATTCACCATTTACTTTGACATTGACCTTGGCTGAACAAGCTTATACTAGGACCCAAATTAAATTGAAAAAAGACAGTTTTACATTCTTCCCCGGCCCCACAGAATGAAGAAAAACCTCCAATGGATTGTTGCTATGATTTTTGGGAGAGTTACTCTGTGTCCGGCTCTCTTTCCTAAATATTTCCCTTTGTCAGGAGATGCCATCTGGTCCCCTAGCTTCCAGCGGTTTAGACAGCTGTCGAGGCAGGCATGACGGCACTCGGCACAGTGTTGTGTCATGCCGAGACAAAACACCTTTTAACCAGGGATTTAGAGCAGGATTAAATGATTGGGCACCAAGAGCCTTACAAGGGAAGTGACTTACATCACCGCTTTTTATGTCAATATCAACATCACCTGGTGAAGCCATGTGGTCTGATGCCTCCACAATGCAGTCTGACCTTCACTAATACTATGGAAGTATTTGTAGAGATGATGATAGTGATGATGGTGATAATAATGATGATAAGGATGAGGATGGGGTTGAGGATGATGATTATGATTATAATGACGATGATGATGATGATTATTATGATGATGAGGATGATTCAAGTAAAAAAAAAAAAGAATCTAAACAGAAAGTCATCTAAACTAAAGCCAGATGAGAAATAACAGTGCACCTGACTTTTTCTTTAGCTCTCTAGAGTGGCAGCTGTTGCTTCAGTCTGACCCTTGATATATAGTGAGCTCCAAAAGTATTGTGACAGTGACACATTTGTTGTTGTTTTGGCTTTGTACTCCAACACTTTGGATTTGAAATGATACAATGGCTATGATAAATAATGCATTGTGTCATTTTGGAGTCACTTTTATTGTAAATAAGAATAGAATATGTTTCTAAACATTATTTACCATTCATTTCTTTTGGGCACAAAATATAAACAAAACAAACAGCAAATGCATTCAACAAATATGTAGAGTCGCAAGCTTGATGTAGTCATTGCGTGCTATGAAAATGGGACCAAATACTTAACTTTTCGCTACTTTAATACACATATAAGGGAATTTGTCCGAATACTTTTGGTTCCTTAAAATGGGGGGCCAATGTACAAAAAGTGCTGTAATTTCTAAACGGTTCACCAATATGGATGAAAATACCCTCAAATTAAAGCTGACAGTCTGCACTTTAACCTCATATAATTTCAAATCCAATTGTCACTGTCCCAATACTTTTGGAGCTCACTGTATAAACAATCTATATTTACATATAAATATACTTTGCTATCACATGATCAGGTCAAGTAATACTTTATTATAGGGCCTACCACCATGATGGGAAAGCAACAACATTAAAAACAATAGCCTACAGCAGTTGAAATATATGCTTTGTTAAAAAAAAAAAGGGCACAGTAACTTCAAACTGTCACATCATGAAGAGGGGAGATACTATTTCCAATATCCTTTCCATGTAGTGAAGTTATGTGACTGATTGTGTATCACACGGATTCTTTTTTTCTCTAGAACACCGTACCACGCGCCTGTCCTATTCCGAAAGATCCCGAATCTTACATCGCTAATTCCGAAGGGAGCCGAGGAAAACCCGAGGTTCCGCGCATAGACGAGAGCCGCTGTTTCCAATTCACCATTGCTAACAGCCATTTCATTTAGGTCATTTCTAGTTTTCATTATTTATACAATGACTGAGGATGGATTCCGAACGACTTGACATGTCCGTGAAAGACCTGGGATTTGGGATTTATCACCGCAAACAATGAATCGTTTTTTCAATCCCATCAAAGACCAAACCAGACGGGTGCATTTTTAAATATATAGGGCGCCTACAGTGTACATATTTTCAAAAAGGATGACTGCACTCTGAACGGAGTCCGCATATTGGCCTACAGTTGAATATGGAAGAGGATGGGTTATCACTGAAAATATAAAATCACAAGAGACTAGAATGGTCGAAAAAAGGCGTCTCTTTTTTTGATGGAGAATCCAACAAGCAGAGCAAGCCCCACAATAAAAGCGTGATGTTCTGTAATATGACCACCGTTATTTTCAAAATTGAGATGCGTTTACCAGTGATAGGATCCAGTTGATGACATTCACCGAGAAATAAGTATTTGAAAACAGAAAAGATTGTCAGAATTGGAATTTACCCATTTGTTCTATTCTGTCAGTGTGATGGGAATTTATTGCTGAACATTGGGAGAGCTTTATGGAAAACCCGAAGACATGACATGCACACGAAAAAAGAGGAAACGATCCTTTTTGTTCTTTAAAACCTGTGTTTATTTAAGAAGTCTGCAACAGGCTTAATTGACGGGGGAGCCTTGCAAAAGTAAAAGTATATGTGCATTAAGATCTGATTCTACTGAGGTGACAATACCCTGTATAAATGATGTTTTCAGTCATTTAATTGTGAAGGATGTCGACATTCATTGTGGATTATATTTGGAATTTATGCTCGTTTTGTTGACCCCTCTATGCCATTTACTGTTGCTTTACCATGATCTTTGAATCATTTTATATTTAATGTGGACTGCAACAAGCGGCCTAGAATAAAATCCTAAACCTTTGTCTCGAGGACAAGCATAATAAATAAGGTAAGATTTCCTTTCACCTTCCTATGTCATTTTTTTTGTTTCGGTGTTTTTGTTATTACTCMTAGGCCCCACGTAGCCTTATGTTTTCCCTCAGGTACCTGGTTAATTCGTTAACGTGTGTGAAACCCATTTTTGGGGCTACAACATAGCCTATTTCTGTTATGATTCATGCAGCCCCATGACGCATGCCATAAACAAACTGTACATGTAGGCCCTTAATATCTTCTGGTTATTATAGTCGACACACACCACTGCAGATTTAAGTGCCATTTGTGTGATCTATGCCCTATGCTAAATTACAACGGGGAACCGCATTATGGACACGAGGCTATATCAATCGGTAGCTATATTATTCACTGGTCAAATTTCCGTTATGACAGCATCGATACAGGTCTACCCATTTGCGAATGCGATGCAACTGGGGTGTTGGGGTCTCGTCATCAGCCCTCGTTGATGAATTATTATCAACATCATCTGTTCATGAATTGTGAAAGGATTGGATCAAGTTGAATGCTTCAAATGACCCAGTCTACCATAGGCTCTAGGCCTATTCGCAATTGTTCATGCATTTACTTAACTTCAAACATGACGCGTCAAGCCCACCTCTAAACCTATTGTATTTTCCCTAGCCCCGGATGTGTTTATTCATATTCTAATACCGTTGTTTATAATTGCATTCGGTCGGTGATGAACAGTGTCAGAGTGATTCCGGCTCCTTTGGTTGGTGAATTCCGCGTCGCCTCCTCCCACCGCGACCATGGCAGCAGTACTCTATTGCTGTTGCTATCCAGTTCTTGACAATGGCTCAGCTACCACCAACCCACTCCAATTTCTCCAGGCCCCTCCCTTCATGATCTATAGCCTTTCGGTATACCTGTGAAGCTCTTATAYCCCTATAGCCAGTATATTAATTTTGCAATCAAAATTATATAGGCCTACACATGATGATGTAATCTTACCTCATCAATATCTTTGTTTTTCCCCATCGTTTGAACTCCTTTTCCACTCACATCTTTCTGTATATTAATAATCTATTCTTCATATGCCTATTTMTCTTATACCTTTTTGGCCTCCAGGCATAAGCAACATAAGCAGCAAAATGAGTAGAATTTTTTTTTAATATGCCATATTGAAATTGGTTTAAAGGTACACTACTGGTCAAATGTTTTAGAACACCTATTCATTCAAGGGGTTTTCTTTATTTGTACTATTTTCTACATTGTAGAATAATAGTGAAGACATCAAAACTATGAAATAACATATATGGAATCATGTAGTAACCAAAAAAGGGTTAAACAAATGAAAATATATTTTATATTTGGGATTCTTCAAATAGCCACCCTTTGCCTTGATGACAGCTTTGCACAATCTTGGCATTCTCTCAATCAGCTTCTCTCAATCAGGAATGCTTTTCCAACAGTCTTGAAGGAGCTCCCACATATGCTGAGCAATTGGGTTGAGGTCTGGTGATTGTGGAGGCCAGGTCATCTGATGCAGCACTCCATCACTCTCCTTCTTGGTAAAAGAGCCCTTACACATCCTGGAGGTGTGTTGGGTCATTTTCCTATTTAAAAACAAATGATAGTCCCACTAAGCACAAACCAGATGGGATGGTGTATCGATGCAGAATGCTGTGATAGCCATGCTGGTTAAGTGTGCCTTGAATTCTAAATAAATCACAGACAGTGTCACCAGCAAAGCACCCCCACACCATAACACCTCCTCCTCCATGCTTTACAGTGTGAAATACCAATGCCGAGACCATCCGGTTGGAAMTAAAAATCTCAAATTTGGACTCCAGACTAAAGGACAAATTTCCATTGGTCTAATATCTATTGCTCGTGTTTCTTGGCCCAAGCAAGCCTCTTCTTCTTATTGATGTCCTTTAGTTGTGGTTTCTTTGCAGCAATTCGACCATGAATGCTTGATTCCCTCAGTCTCCTCTGAACAGTTGATGTTGAGATGTGTCTGTTACTTGAACTCTGTGAAGCATTATTTGGGCTGCAATTTCTGAGGCTGGTAACTCAAATTAACTTATTCTCTGCAGCAGAGGTAACTCTGGGTCTTCCATTCCTTTGGCGGTCCTCATGAGAGCCAGTTTCATCATAGCGCTTGATGGTTTTTGCGACTGCACTTGAAGAAACTTTCAAAGTTCTTGAAATGTTCCAGATTGACTGACCTTCATGTCTTAAAGTAATGATGGACTGTCATTTCTCTTTGCTTATTTGAGCTGTTCTTGCCATAATATGGACTTGGTCTTTTACCAAATAGGTATATCTTCTGTATACTCCTCCTACCTTGTCACAACACAACTGGATTGGCTCAAATGCATTAAGAAGGAAAGAAATTCCATAAATGAACTTTTAAGAAGGCACACCTGTTAATTGAAATGCATTCCAGGTGACTACCTCATGAAGTTGGTTGAGAGAATGCCAAGAGTGTGCAAAGCTGTCATCAAGGCAAAGGGTGGCTATTTGAAGAATCTCAAATATAAAATATATTTTGATTTGTTTAACACTTTTTTTGTTTACTACATGATTCCATATGTGTTATTTAATAGTGTTGATATCTTCACTATTATTCTACAATAGTAAATAGTAAAAAATAGTAAAATTAAAGAAAAACCCTTGAATGAGAGGTGTTCGAAAACTTTTGACCAGTAGTGTACATTTATGTATTTCAGCTCTTATTCATTAATATAAGCATTATTATTCAATAATATGGGTTTTATTTTTAAATGAAGGAGAACTGGGCTCATCAGGGACCACTGGGTTATTATGAGTAACTGTGTTAGCACTTTATAATACCTTTAATTAGAACGCCATCATAAATACTCAGGTATGCTTATAAATGTTTTAGAAATTATTCAAAATGTATATAATAATTTTACTCTACATATAATGAATTGTTTACTAAGACATTTTCTGAAGTGTTATCATAGACTTTGAGAACTAACTATGGGTGCACTTATAACTGAAAACAGTTTATTATGTGATACCTTCATTGGCTTTCTCATATGGTATGCACTCCCCAGAAAAAACGAAACAATAGCTATTCTCCATCTGAAACTATCAATGCCCCCACCATTCATCACAATAGTTCATATAGTCTTACAGACAGACAGACAGACAGACAGACAGACAGACAGACAGACAGGCAGACACGACAGACACGACAGACACGACAGACACGACACACACACACACACACACACACACACACACACACACACACACACACACACACACACACACACACACACACACACACACACACAGAGAGAATAACACAGAACAAGGCAGAATGGTCCTGTAGCCTAGCAACAAGCTGCTGTAATTACTGTGACAGAAATACATTAGTATGCCTGCGGTGAAACAATGGTTCTAAGCCCTTCTCTCTCCTGTAGGACTCACATACTCCATAATCATCACCTGTACATTCCCCCGATCACTTCCGAAGGTTTCATCAATACAAATGATGGTGGTGGAGGGGTCAATACCGATTGACTCCCATCACACACACACACCCACTCATACACAAGAGAGCATGCACAGACACCTACACATGCACACCACTGAGCTATCAGACATACTGTACATCTCAAGTGTCACTGTGCAATGCAACCTCTTTTGGAAATGCCCGGTCAGTGGTCCCCAAAGTGACTGCACCAATGAGGCTTCATCAAGCAAATGCCATCTCAACTTCACAAGTGATTTGTTTTCCCCCATCTCCTTCACACACACACAACACACACACACACCACACACACAACACACACACACACACACACACACACCACACACACACACACACCACACAACACACACACACACACCACACACACACACACCCACAACACACACACACAACACACACCAAATATTGTAAGGTTGTTGTAGCCTAGCAACAAGCGAGGTAATTACCGTGACAGACTAGTTGCTGGCATGCCATGTAGCGTGTGGAGGTGGGAGGAAAACAGCTGATAAGATTTGGTGTCTTTTTGAGGGTCTTAAGTCAGGTCTTGGTAAGGAGAAGATGTTCCACAGCATGCTACAGCAGATGCCTATGTGAGCCCTGTTTCACCCCTTGTAGAAACAATTGATTGATTCCATGGGACAAATGATTTGTGTAATTCCGAGGATGATGACTTGAACATCTTCCTCCACTATTATGACATTTGATTCTGTATTACAGGCCTTGAATAATGCTCGAAGATAGGGCCTTTAATACAATGTATTAATGTTGTAAACAACTACAGTCAGAACGTTATTTCGGGGTAAAGGGTGGGGAAGGTGGGACAGACTTGGACATAAAGATGGRAAATTAGTTAAAGGGATAGTTCAGGATACCATTTGTATGTCTCTGCGTCCAGTATGAAGGAAGTTAGAGGTAGTTTTGCGAGCCAATTCTAACTAGCGTTAGGTTAGTGAAAAATAATAATAATTGTATCCACGGGTCCATCTGACTCTGGGGAAGTAGATAAAGGGGTTCATTGTCAAGATCCCGAACTATCCCTTAAAGAGTTAACTGAAATAGAATAACATACCTTATTATTACGATGTACTACATACAGTGGGGTCCAGAATTATTGGATCCCTTGATAACGATGAGCAAAAAATACTGTATAAAATAAATAATTCAAATACTGGGCTAAATTGTATGCTCATTTGTTAAACAAGTAATGCAAAAAATATATAAAAAAGATATGGGTCAAAATTATTGGATCCCCTGTTTTCAATACTCCAGAACCATTTGCATTTTAGTCTTTCTTTTTTTTTAGCAGACGCTCTTATCCAGAGCAACTTACGGTTAGTGCATTCATCTCAAACTAGCTGAGACATAAGGCAGATGTATTATTTAAGATACTCTTTGAAGAGGTAGGTTTTCAGACATTTTCGTAAGATGGGCATGGACAGTGCTGTCCTAGCATCAGGGGAAAGCTGGTTCCACCATTGGGGTGCCAGACCAGAGGAGAGCTTTGACCACTGCTCCCGTAGGGGTGGGACAACCAAGAGACCAGAGGTGGCAGAACAGAGCGCTCAGGTTTGGATGTAGGGTTTGAGCATAGCCTGAAGTTAGAGCAGGGCAGTTCCCTTTGCTGCTCCATAGGCAGGTACTATGGTCTTGTAGTGGATGCCCGCTTCGACTGGAAGCCAGTGGAGTGTATGGAGGAGTGAAGTGAAGAGAGAACTTGGGAGGTTGAACACTAGATGGGCTGCAGTGTTCTGGATAAGTTGTAGGTGTTTGATGGCACACGCGGGGAGTCCAGCAAGCAGAGAGTTGCAGTAGTCCAGAAGGGATATGACGAGTGACTGGATTAGGACCTGCGCCTCTTCCTGTGTGAGGAAAAGTCGTACTCTACGGATGTTGTAGAGCATGAACCTGCAGGAGAGAGTCACTGCTTTGATGTTTGCAGAGAACGACAGGGTGTTGTCAAGGGTCACACCAAGGTCTTTTGCATTCTGGGAGGGGGACACAGTAGAGTTTTCAAACGTGATGGAGAGGTCTTGGGAGGAAGAGTAGCTCCGTCTTGTTGAGGTTGAGCTTGAGGTGGCGGGCTGACATACACGCTGAGATATCTGCCAGGCACGCAGAGATGCATGTTGCCACCTGGGTGTCAGAAGGGGGGAATGAGAAAAGCAGTTGAGTGTCATCCGCATAGCAATGATAGAAGAGACCATGAGAGGATATGACAGAGCCGAGTGACTTGGTGTATGGAGAAAAGAGGAGAGGACCTAGAACTGAGCCCTGGGGGGCACCAGTAGTGAGAGCACATGGTGCAGACACAGATCCTCTCTGCGCCACCTGGTAAGAGCACATGCCAAGCAGGATGCAATCCAGGAGTGTGCAGAGCATAAGACGCACAATCCTGAGAGGGTGGAGAGGAGGGTCTGGTTATTCACAGTGTCGAAGGCAGCAGATAGATCGAGGAGGATGAGAACAGCAGAGAGAGAGAGTCAGCTTTGGCACAGAGAAGAGCAGTCTCAGTTGAGTGACCCGTCTTGAAGTCTGACTGATTAGTGTCAAGAAGATTGTTCTGAGAGAGATAACGAGAGAGTTGGTCAGAGAAAGCACGCTCAAGTGTTTAGGAAAGAAAAGAATGAAGGGATACTGATCAGAGGGGTTGAGTGCTGGTTTCTTGAGGAGGAGAGATACTCTGGCCCTCTTGAAGTCAGAGGGGACGCAGCCAGTGGTCAGGGATGAGTTGATGAGGGAGGAATGGGAGAAGGTCTCCAGAGATGGTCTGGAGAAGGGAAGAGGGAATGACTGTCGAGTGGGCATGTTGTTGGGCAGCTGGATTTCAGCGGGATTTCAGCTGGAGAGAGGGAAGAAAGAGGTCAAGGCGTAGGGGAGTTCTGTGTGAGTGGGACCAGTGGACTCAGTATGCTGAGTGAATGAGGAGTGGTAGTCATCAACCTTTTTATCAAGAGAGGAAGGAGAGAGAGGAGGTGGAGGATTAAAGAGGAAGGAGAAGGTGGAAAAGAGTTTCCCAGGGTTGGAGGCAGAGGCTTGGAATTAAGAGTGATAGAAAGTGGCTTTAGCAGAGGATACAGAAGAGAAGGTAAAGAGGAGGGAGTGGAAGGATGATAGGTTCTCCGGAAGTTTAGTTTTCCTCCATTTTTGCCTAGCTGCTCAGCACCCTCCCCCTGCGAGGATAAAGTCACTGAGCCTTTTTCTAAAATGTTTATGWGATTGGAGAACACATTGGGAGGGACCTTAGGCCATTCCAAGTCAAAAATCTGGTTGCCTCTGCCCAGAGGCCGCAAGTGGATCTTCTAGCAAGACAACAACCACAAGCGCACACCAAAATCCACAAAGAAATTGTTAATTTACCACAAAATCAACATTTTGCAATGGCCATCTCAGTTTCCAGAATTGAACACCATTGAAAATGTGTTGTTTGAATTGAAGAGGGCAGTCCATAAGCACAGATGAAGGATATCTAGGACCTGGAAAGATTCTGAATGGAGGAATGGTCAAGATCCCTCCCAATGTGTTCTTTAATTTCATAAAACATTTTAGAAAAAGGCTCAGTGTCATTATCCTCGCAGGGGGAGGGTGCTGGAGTATTGAAAACAGATGATCCAATCATTTTGATCAATATCTTTTTTATATTTTTTATTACTTGTTGAACAAAACCTCTTTCTCTGAGCAATAGTATTAGTATAAAATAATATACTGTAATTGTTCTATTTTTTGGTAGCATACAATATAGCTCAGTATTTGTATTATTAATTTTATACAGTCTTTTGTCCTCATCTGTCACGCCCTGACCATAGAGAGCCTTGTTATTCTCTATTTTGATTAGGTCGGGGTGTGACTAGGGGGGGGGGGTGTTCCTATCTAGGTGTTTTGATTTCTATGTTGGCCTGGTATGGTTCCCAATCAAAGGCAGCTGTTTATCGTTGTCTCTGATTGGGGATCATATTTAGGCAGCCATTTCCCCACTGGTTTTTGTGGGATCTTGCTTTCATGTTGATGCCTGTGAGCTCTACAGTACGTCACGTTTCGTTGCTCTTTATTGTTTTTGTGAGTTTCAATTAATAAACATGTGGAACTCTACGTACGCTGCGCCTTGGTCCGAGTATGATTACCACGACGATCGTGACAGAAGATCCCACCACAACAGGACCAAGCAGCGTGCCCGGGAAGAGAAGGTATCCTGGGCTTGGGAGGAATTAAAGGAGGAGAAGACATCCTGGACTTGGGAGGAAATTATGGCTGGAGACGAAAGCCTTCCGTGGAAGCAGACGCAGGGAGAGAAGGGAGGACAGCGACGACGCCGGGGTTCGCGGCCACAGAGTAAGCCCAAAAGACAGCCCCCCCAAAATATTTGGGGGGTGGGCACACGGGGTGGTCGGCGGAGCCGAGGAATGAGCCAGAGACCGTCAGGGAGTCGAAGGAGGAACTCGACGAAAGATTCCGGAGAGAGGTGGTGGCGATGAGAGTGCTGCAGAGCGGGCGTGCTGAGGAGCGTGACACCAGTCCGGTGTCATCTGCATCAGTTTCACGCATCTGGCCTCCAGTGCGCCTCCCCAGTCCGGTACGTCCTGTGTCTCCTCCACGCCCTCGCCCTGAAGTGTGGGTCACCGTTCCGGTACGATTTGTGCCAGTTCTACACACCAGGTCTCCAGTGCGCATACACAGCCCAGTACGTCCTGTGCCAGCTCCCCGCACTCGCCGTGCGAAGTGTGTCATTGTTCCGGTACAATTTGTGCCGGTTCTACGCACCAGGTCTCCAGTGCGCCTCCACAGCCCAGTATGTCCTGTACCTGCTCCTCGCACTCTCCCTGAAGTGCGTGTCCCTTGTCCGGTACGTCCTGTGCCTGCTACTCGCACTCTCCCTGAAGTGCGTGTCCCCAGTCCGGTACGTCCTGTGCCTGCTCCTCGCACTCTCCCTTAAGTGTGTGTCCCCAGTCCGGTACGTCCTGTGCCTGCTCCTCGCACTCTCCCTCAAGTACGCCTTCCCAGTCAGGTACGTCCTGTGCCTGCTCCCCGCACTCGCCCTGAAGTGTGTGTCACCAGTCTGGTGCCACCTGTGCCGGCCCCACGCATCAGGCCTCCAGTGCCGCCTACCCAGTTCCAAGAGCGGCAGGGCGACGGTCCCCAGGTCCAGAGCGTCATGAACGACGGGTCCCCAGTCCAAGAGCCGTTCAGCGCGACGGTCCCAGTCCAGGAGCTTCAGGCGACGGTCCCCAGTTCCAGAGGCTCAGGCGGGACGGTCCCCAGTCCAGAAAGCTTTCAGGCGGACGGTCCCCCTAGCTCCAGACTTCAGCGGACGCAATTCCCAGTCCAGAGCTTCCGGCGACGGTGTCACAGTCGGAGTGCCGGCCACGTTTCACAGTCCGCGAACCTCCTGCAACGGTCCAGTTCCAGAACCTCCTGTGACGGTCCACGGTCCGGAACCTCTTGCGTGCCGTCCAATGCGTCCAGAACCTCCAGCTCCAGGCAGGAGCCTTCCTCTGTGCCGATGCCCAGTCCGAGCACGGCGTCCAGCTCAGCTCCAGGGCAGGAGCCTCCTCTTCACCGATGTCCAGTCCAGGCACGGCGTCCAGTCCACCCAAGGCCGGAGCCTTCCTCTATGCCGGTGCCCAGTCCTGGCACGGCGTCCGGTCCGCTCCCATGGCAGGAGCCTTCCTCTGCCGCGATGTCCAGTCCAGGCACGCGGGGGCAAGACCGCACGGAGCAGCACCGAACTAGTCACCCCCCCCCCCTACCCTCCCGTTTGGTTCAGGTTTTGCGGCCAGATCCGCACCTTTGGGGGGGGGTGGTACTGTCACGCCCTGACCATAGAGAGCCTTGTTGTTCTCTATTTGGTTAGGTCGGGTGTGACTAGGGGAGTGTTCCTATCTAGGTGTTTGATTTCTATGTTGTCTGTATGGTTCCCAATCAGAGCAGCTGTTTATTGTTGTCTCTGATTGGGGATCATATTTAGGCAGCCATTTCCCCACTGGTTTTTGGGATCTTGCTTTCGTGTTGATGCCTGTGAGCTCTACAGTACGTTACGTTTCGTTGCTCTTTATTGTTTTTTAGTGAATTTCAATTAATAAACACGTTGGAAACTCTACGTACGCTGCGCCTTGTTCCGAGTATGATTACCATGACGATCGTGACATCATCTTTAATAAGGGATCGTTAGCTGACATGGTCTAGTTGATCTGGAGATTTCTAAAATAGTTATAAATAGCTCTCCTAAGACAGGGGTTCCCATACTTTTTCATTCGGGGCCCCCCTTCCAGCATTGGGGAACAATGCTATAGGCACCATCACTGTTCATCACTGTTCAGAGAATTTTGCAGGTTTATGTATTGGGCTGTCTTCGGGTGAAAGAGAGAAGGACCAAAATGCAGCGTGATGATAATCCATATTTTAATTAGGATATTTAAACGACGAACAAAAACAACAAACTGACAGAAGGAACCGAAAACGCTACAGTCCTGAACATGGGAACACAGAACAGATGAACACACGAACAGGAACAATCACCCACAAACAAACAGTGAAAACAGGCTACCTTAATATGGTTCCCAATCAGAGACAATGACAAACACCTGCCTCTGATTGAGAACCATATTAGGCCAAACAACAAACCCAACATAGAAACACAAAACATAGAATGCCCACCCAGCTCACATCCTGACCAACTAAACAAAGACTAAACAAAGTAAATAAGGTCAGGAACGTGACAGTTTAAAGCTTATTTCTTGCAATTCTACACATTTTGTCAGGGTGCAAAGAAAAAATTTCAGTTTTAAAGCAAATATTCTTGCAATTCTATACATTTTGCCATGTCATGTGATATTTGAGTGACAAAAAATTGACAACAGTATATATGGGCTAAAAAAACGTTAGCTGACATGGGCTAGTTGATCTGGACATTTCTGACAAATTATAAACAGCTCTCTAAGGTATGCAATGACTGACATGACAAGAGGAACTGATGATGCACTAGCCAATTTCAAATTGCACCTTGTGCATTCTACCATTACAACTTTTAAGAGTAAGTTGAAAGCCGGCGTGAGTTTGTTTTATTTATTTTGGGGGGGAGGGGGGACCCACAGGCCCCAGAGTTTGGGAACCACTGTGCTAAATGACATAAATCCAAATGTAAAAAATGCTGCTGGAGTATTGAAAACAACTTTGACAAATAATAATTTTGACATATCTTTCTGATTTTTTTGTATTAAATGAGCATACAATTTAGCTCAGTATTTGTATTATTTATTTGATACTGTATTTTTTGCTCATCCTTATCAAGGAATCCAATCATTCTGGAACCCACTGTATGTAAACTGGGGCTACTAGGGCTAATCATCTGCATATAGGTAGTTACACGGTTGGTAGAATGGCTGTGTCTAACACTTCATACTCTTACCTAACTCCATATTGGCCTAGCACGATATTGACAGTTAGGTAATCATTGCATATCATAACCACCACTTCCTGGAGATTATGACATTTTACAAAACAACTGCTGCAGTCCAGCTAGGCCAATGCTGGAATCATAAAAGCATTGTATTTTACTATTAGAAAACCCAAGAGACACACACCTCTCATATTAACCTTATACAGTATACTCCCTGCAAACGCTTACACTGTATTATTCCACACTGATGTCAGACCTGGAWGTCCATCCAAACATTTAATGCTTGCTGTTCTTACTTCCTGTTTACAGGAGCTGAAGCTGTGAGAAGAAGAGGCACGAGAGGTAGAGCTACAGGAAACAAGGGGCTTAGTGAAAAATGGGGCAATGCGGACTGAAGCGCTCCGGTTCCATGTGAGATCAAAAGGAGAGGCAACCACGAGGACGAACGAAAGGGCAGCTGGAGGAGGAGGCGGAGGAGGAGAGGGAGAAGGAGGAGTGGATTTMAGGAGAGAAGTGGGCATAACCTGGGAGACAAAGGGATGGCCAATGGCAACGAGACCAGTGAGGGGCTCGCCGGTCCCCTGGCGGCGGTGGTGGCCACGACGGGAGGGATGGCAGTCGGGGGCCCTTCGTCAGCTGTGTCCACCTACATCAAACTGGTCCTACTGGGGCTAATCATCTGCATCAGCCTGGTGGGGAACCTGGTGGTGTCTCTGCTGGTCCTCAGGGACCGGGCCCTGCACAAGGCCCCCTACTACTTCCTGCTGGACCTGTGCCTGGCCGACACCATCCGCTCGGCCGTCTGCTTCCCCTTCGTGCTGGTGTCCATCAAGAACGGCTCGGCCTGGACCTACAGCGTGCTCAGCTGCAAGGTGGTGGCCTTCATGGCCGTGCTCTTCTGCTTCCATGCCGCCTTCATGTTGTTTTGCATCAGCGTGACGCGCTACATGGCCATCGCCCACCACCGCTTCTACTCCAAGCGCATGACCTTCTGGACGTGCGTGGCGGTGGTGTGCATGGTGTGGACACTGTCGGTGGCCATGGCCTTCCCACCTGTCTTTGATGTGGGCACCTACAAGTTCATCCGCGAGGAGGACCAGTGCATCTTCGAGCACCGCTACTTCAAGGCAAACGACACACTGGGCTTTATGCTGATGCTGGCCGTGCTGATCCTGGCCACGCACGTGGTCTACATGAAACTGCTGCTCTTCGAGTACAAGCACCGCAAGATGAAGCCCGTCCAGATGGTGCCAGCTATTAGCCAAAACTGGACCTTCCATGGGCCTGGCGCCACCGGCCAGGCGGCAGCCAACTGGATCGCAGGCTTTGGTCGGGGCCCCATGCCGCCCACCCTGCTGGGCATCCGGCAGAACTTGCACAACCAGAACCGGCGCCTGTTGGGCATGGAGGAGTTCAAGGCGGAGAAGCAGCTCGGCAGGATGTTCTACGTGATCACCCTGTTGTTCYTGGTGCTGTGGTCACCCTACATAGTGGCCTGCTACTGGCGGGTGTTTGTCAAGGCCTGCACGTGCTCGAAGAGATCACCAAACCAAGCGCCCAAATTCACAACATCTTTTTCATTCCTTGTTTTCACAGATCAATAACAACACCAGCCTCATCCCCTCCCCCTCCCACTGATAAGAGAAGAAACAACAACAAAAATTCTGAAAGAAATCCACAATAATCCAGGAAGGGCTTTTGTTAATTCATTAATTATCCGTTTTGGATTAAAGTTTCCTCTGTCCTTTGCAACAAATTGTACACTCCCTGTTTACAATTGGCAAGTGTTTTTTCTCTAATACCATCCATGTTAAAGTTTTTGACTGGAGCTTTTACTTTAGGTTGCGAAGGGAGAGTTATGCTTCCCACCGAAAGTCATTAATTACACAGTGTTGTGTTTCCCATTAGTTGGAATAATCCCTTGAGTTTATTACTTCAACACATAGAGGCATACAGCTGTCAACTCTTTCTTGCATTGGTTATAAACAAACTTTTTTTTTTTTTTTTTTTTTACAGAGTAAACCATAACCCAGATAATAGAAATAACAATTCAAATTTCTGTTGCTTTTTCATTGTTATTGTTAGTTTGTGTCATTGTTATCGTTGCAGACAACAGTAGACAATTAGAAAACCCCCCAAAAAACGTACAGTTGTACCCACAAAGGGATAGTATCTCGTTCCAAACCTCTCCTTGACATTCACTTAAGATATTACAATCTCTGTGTCCTGGTCTACACTTGGTTAGCATTCTGGTTCAATTCTAAATCATGTTAAGAAAAAACTATGGTTTATATCCTCCGCAATGTGCAAAACCATAAATGGGCAAGTTTTATCCCCCACCCCTCTTCCAAGACCGTCATGTGAAGTGATGATGTCATCAAAAGATAATAACTTTATCCTATCTGAAGATATAAACATTCTGATTTAGCTTTTATGAACATTACTATCAAAACTGTCTTTTTAAAAACAATTTGCAGATTAAAAGAGATTTCCAAGGTGTTCAATCATCTGTAACAATACCACCTGCAGCACAGGAATTTAAAAGAGCACTGAGCATTGGTGTCAATGCATCAATTGGTTTCTGTATAGCTAATGCGTGACATCCAGATTCTCAGTAGTTTTTTGTCCTTGATTGGGGCATGTTTTGTTTAAGTTATCCTCAGGAATCATGGGATAAACACAAATATCACCTAAACATGCACTTCATAATTCTGTCTGACTATTAACACTTCACTATTAGTATCTGCTCATTTCGTTCAACGCTAATGAACACAGATCTCAACTTTTCTCCGCATGGCAGCTCTTGTTAACATCGTGTTTGGTGCCATCTCCCATAGTTCACTGATTTGAGGTGTTCGTTAGACCAAATGAGAATGCTACTTGCACATTTTTGTAACGTATGACCATGCCATAATAAACTCTTGCTGACTTTCCATGATAGCCTTTGTCAGTTTCTACTTTCCGTCGACTTCACTAAATCTTGCATGTTTTCTTTCAAGGGTATTAGTTGTTCAATCATTCAATTACGGCAGATCTCAAGATGGACAATAAATAAACATAATAATTAATCTGAGAAACACCAAATAAACCCCCGTGAGAGTGCCCTGAATATGCTATTTGTACAAAACTCATATTTTGTATGTTTGACTGTGTTGCTGATGCCTTTGATTCAAGCAGTTGAAGAAGCAGTTTCATATTTGTCTCCACATTAAAAGTAAGAATACATACATGCATCTGAGATGGACTCTTTTGTTGTTGGTTCAGTCTCCTATTCTTCTTGTGTGGAGAAGGCCTATTATATTAAAAAAATAACATAAAAATGGCAGTTAGCAGTTTAATGTAACTGATCAAAAAAATTTATCCAAAATCTATAAGCTGGAGTCAAAGGTGTTTTTGGTTTGATAATAAATATGCGGAAGTCATACATTCTTTCTATATAAATTTTAGACCAACAATTGGTTTCATGGTTTCTACACTGCAGCCACCACATGCCTGTTACTGTGTGTAATACTCCCCCAATAAGACTTTAGAAAAACAATTTAAAATCCCAAATGAGCTTGAAATACCTATGCTCTCCTCTGACAAGCAGAAACCCAGATACATCACATGGAGGTGAATGGAATTCTGAAATTTTAACCTCTTCAACAGTTCCAGCTGACACCACCCTTTTAAATCATCTTGCACTGAATCAAAGGCCACAACAACTCAAATGGTCCCTCAGCCAACCAAACAACTCCCAGACATCCTCCACCGACCCCCACCCACCCTCCCCATGGTAACGACCGCCCACCGTCCCCCTCACATGACGCGATAAGGCTCTCGGGGCAGATGAGGTTTAGTCCTACAGCTGGCTGGCAGGTGTGCCAGGAGCCCTTCTTCAGTCCTTGTGAGGAAGAAGCAGACAATGGGTTTCCCCTGCCTGGGCAAAGCTCATCCATACCGGTGGTTGGAGAGGTACCGGTGGCGGTATGGTCAGCCA
>NC_036857.1:15485168-15527336 GCF_002910315.2 Salvelinus sp. IW2-2015 | reverse complement strand
ATATTGAAGTCCGGGCCCCCCCCCCCCCCAGTTCCAAGTTAGTCCATTGTCCATTAATACACATTAAATAGTACAGAGGTCACAGTTAATTTACAAAGGTAGTGTGCCTGAAGCAACAAAAAAAGCACTGTCAGGCATTTCTGCTTATCAAAAAATCACCCCCGGTCTCCCTCCTTCCCTCCCCAACACCAACCAACCCCAAAATTCACACATCTTTTTTCATTCCTTGTTTTCACAGATCAATACACAACACCAGCCTCATCCCTCCCCCCCCCACTGATAAGAGAAGAAACAACAACAAAAATTCTGAAAGAAATCCACAATAATCCAGAAGGGCTTTTGTTAATTCCATTAATTATCCGTTTTGGATTAAAGTTCCTCTGTCCTTTGCACAAAATTGTACACTCCCGTGTTACAATTTGGCAAGTGTTTTTTCTCTAATACCATCCATGTTAAAGTTTTTGACTGGAGCTTTTACTCTTAGGTTGCGAAGGGGAGAGTTATGCGTTCCCACCGAAAGTCATTAATTACACAGTGTTGTGTTTCCCCATTAGTGGAATAATCCCTTGATGTTTATTACTTCAACACATAGAGGCATACAGCTGTCAACTCTTTCTTGCATTGGTTATAAACAAACTTTTTTTTTTTTTTTTTTTTTACAGAGTAAGGCCATAACCCAGATAATAGAAATAACAATTCAAATTTCTGTTGCTTTTTCATTGTTATTGTTAGTTTGTGTCATTGTTATCGTTTGCAGACAACAGTAGACAATTAGAAAACCCCCCAAAAACGCAATTACATTTTTACCATGCATGTGTGTGTGAGTGTTTCTGTACGTAAGTATGATGGTGTGTATGTTTAGAGGCTAGACTAGAGGGGTGAAAACCAAGGATATTTGGGGAATAGGAATGGCCAGAAACACGTTGCATTTTGAAAAATGTCAGTCCTGCAAAGGCTTATTCAAGTCTTTTTCACCCTCAGCCTGTTCCTGACACAGAGAATTGAATGTGCTAAAACCAATGAGGTTCATTCAAAAACCTGATGCAACGAGTGTGTCTTCTTAAACCATTGAATTGCAAAGCCTCTAGAGGTATAACATTTTTTACATGTGCAGTTCCTCTTAATTGGATGACAGAGCCTTCTGTCTGAATGGGGATTATGTTATTGCTTGTATGGGAATATAAAGGTTGAAGACAGTTTGAGATTGTCTTGGGGTGAGTGGTTCTATCCACACAGATACTATGATTATTGCACTCTTATTCATTTCCAATGTGTCTCAGTGAAAGGAATAACATCATATAAAATAATGTTATACATGAYTTTTTGTTTGGTTTGAAATACACTGCATTTTGTTAGTCATAGAACTGATTCAATTTCTATCTCTTCTGTAGTGTTTGGGCTTTGTAAAAGCCCAAAACCATCCAAAAGCCAATTTGACTTCTGAATATTTCATTTTATGTCTCATCGAAGTTCATGGATTTTACAGTGTAGCTGTAGTTATTATGACCCTGTATGTGGAGAGACTACATACATACTTATGTTGTGGATTTAAAATAAGAAATTTCACATGTGTGCATCCACAGTGTTATTATACATGAAATCTATGAAAATACAGAATCATAAGAATAGTCTCTGAATAGTAGAACAAATCCTGAATTTCAGAACTTAAACACTTTTTTTACTTTACCCTTTAATTAAGCTGGACCCCAAAATGTCAAAGCTCACAGAACAATCTGCAGATGAATATCAAACGTAAAATACAAGAGGTTTGAAGGATACCTATGTAAATGTCTTTAAACCTCTAAATATTATGGAAGCAGCAAGTCAGAGTGTGTGATTTCCATTTCTTTCTTGTATTATTTAAAAAGAAAATGGTTGAGCTGATAAGCATGTCTCTGGCCATTTAGGATTTTTGTTGTTGGTTTTTGTAATGAAAAATAAATTTCCTTTGAAACTATTGACAGATTGCAAGATGTAAAAGTAAGGAGCAAGTACAACATTTTATTCTATGCCGTGAAGTCAAACACAAGACAATTTTAATATTGATTCAGGTCATAAAACATTCTCAGCTAGAGTATGTTGCTCCTCACCTGGGATATTCATTTTAACATTTATTTTGTGTATTGCACTCATGTTTTTTAGCCCACGCAACAGAAAGAGGACATAACCCCGCCACAAAAGTATGAGTTCACAGGGTTACAAGAGACCATTGTAAAGGTAGTAAAGATACGGTTTTCCTTTTCCATGCCTTGTKATCCATATTTAAGGTCACCAAGTTGACAAGAGTTTACAAAACCCCAGATTATCATACATTTTGTCATTTAATCTGCCTTTTAGATTATCGGCACTTGTGGGTAGAAAGAAGCTCAAGATCAGTTCGCAGATCCGTAATATTATGATAAACTATGTTTCAACTTTTGATGTCATCTTTCCTTTATACCAACTTTTGGCATCAAACTTGGGAAGCTTCCCCTCAAATGAACTTACAACTGATGCTACCCCACATGCTTGAAATTAAATAGACATACCTGTACATAGTGGCACAGCATCTCAGCGCAAGAGGAGTCACTGCAGTCCCTGGTTTAAATCCAGGCTGCATCACATCTGGCTGCATCACATCAGGCTGTGATTGGGAGTCCCATAGGGCGGCACACAATTGGCCCAGCGTCGTCCAGGTTTGGCCGGGGTAGGCCATCAATTTAAATAAGAATTTGTTCTTAACTGACTTCCCTAGTTAAATAAAGGTTAAAATAATTTATATATTTTCTTCAATATGACCAAAGTATTAAACAAATCTAGATATTTCTAATGGTTCTTTAGAGAATTCATATTTGTCATATATCCTCATCCTCATACAGGTTGCTCATCATCATTGATGAGCAACCTGAAAACAACTCTCTAGTCAGTCCATTCATATAATCTAATCCCTGTTCTCACACATGCCTGTTCCAGACAGGGGCAATCTGGGTGCTTTGGTTTATTCTCCATTTCCATCTCTGATCCTCCATAAATCCAGCCAATTCAATAAGGGTCCCAAGAATTGCCCTCTCACCCAGCAGACACCTAACCTAACGCAGCCCCCCATGGGTGTCCTGCTGCCCCAGGCTCTGGTGATGCTGCAGACATCTGAATTCCTAAGTAAAACTAATGCTAACCAGAGCCAACTGCCTGACCAGAAGATTCTGAAGACTGAGATATGATAGTCCATGATAGCTAACAGGGAGCAGCCTCCTGACCCTTGACGTGTCAATAGAAATGGTGTGTATTGGTGCCATTGTATTGACGTTGAGAGGGGAAGGGAAAAGGCCCTGTGCTGTGCTCACTAATGCCAGTTACTGCCTATACAGCCTTGACTAAAAAGAGCTCCAATACATATCCTTGAGCCAAGAGCGGAGGGAGCTGCGGCCTGGTGATTTCATCTGATAGAGTGGGAGGTGAGAACAGGCAGTGGAGGGACAGAGAGGGAGGAGTGTGCTGTGTGTGAGACATAGAGGGACAAGCACTACTCTTTACTGAAAGACTGGGATGGAAGATACAGGTATTGCTGTCTAAATGTTGATAGAACAAAATTACTGTCGACCCAGAGACATGTCATATTTTTGCCATTTGAGCTAGTGCTAATACTTAATGTCAGGACAACTATAAAAGGAAAGTATACATTTTCAGTTGTTGGGTATCGCCAGTATAGAAATCATGTTAAAGGTTTTTAGATATGTAAAAAAAATAATGATAACACCATTGCTTGATGTTGAGTTTAAAAACCTAAATATCTACATTCTGACCAGGTGAAAGCTATCCTTTATTGATGTCACTTGTTAAATCCACTTCAATCACTGTAGATGAAGGGGAACATACAGGTTAAAGGATTTAAGCCATGAGCCAATTGAGACATGGATTGTGTGTGCCACTTAAGAGGGTGAATGGGCAACACAAAATATTTAAGTACCTTTGAACACGGTATGGTAGTAGGTGCCAGGCACACCATTTTGTGTCAAGAACTGTAACGCTGCTATGGTTCACACTCAACAGTTTCCCGTGTGTACCCCTATCCACATCGATGGGACAGTAGTGGAGAAGGTGGAAAGTTTTAAGTTCCTCGGTGTACACATCACGGACAAACTGAATTGGTCCACCCACACAGACAGCGTTGTGAAGAAGGCGCAGCAGCGCCTCTTCAACCTCAGGAGGCTGAAGAAATTCGGCTTGTCACCAAAAGCACTCACAAACTTCTACAGATGCACAATCGAGAGCATCCTGTCGGGCTGTATCACCGCCTGGTACGGCAACTGCTCCGCCCACAACCGTAAGGCTCTCCAGAGGGTAGKGAGGTCTGCACAACGCATCACCGGGGGCAAACTAACTGCCCTCCAGGACACCTACACCACCCGATGTCACAGGAAGGCCATAAAGATCATCAAGGACAACAACCACCCGAGCCACTGCCTGTTCACCCCGCTATCATCCAGAAGGCGAGGTCAGTACAGGTGCATCAAAGCAGGGACCGAGAGACTGAAAAACAGCTTCTATCTCAAGGCCATCAGACTGTTAAACAGCCACCACTAACATTTAGTGGTGGCTGCCAACATACTGACTCAACTCCAGCCACTTTAATAATGGGAATTGATGGAAATTATGTAAAAATGTATCACTAGCCACTTTAAACAATGCCACTTAATATAATGTTTACATACCCTACATTACTCATCTCATATGTATATACTGTACTCTATATCATCTACTGCATCTTGCCATCTTTATGTAATACATGTATCACTAGCCACTTTAAACTATGCCACTTTATGTTTACATACCCTACATTACTCATCTCATATGTATATGTATATACTGTACTCTATACCATCTACTGCATCTTGCCTATGCCGTTCTGTACCATCACTCATTCATATATCTTTATGTACATATTCTTTATCCCTTTACACTTGTGTGTATAAGGTAGTTGTGGAATTGTCAGGTTAGATTACTTGTTGGTTATTACTGCATTGTCGGAACTAGAAGCACAAGCATTTCGCTACACTCGCATTAACATCTGCTAACCATGTGTATGTGACAAATAAAATTTGAATGATCCACCACCCAAAGGACATCCAGCCAACTTGACACAACTGTGGGAAGCATTGTAGTGAACATGGGCCAGCATCCCTGTGGAACGCTTTCGACACCTTGTAGAGTCCATACCCTGACGAATTGAGGCTGTTCTGAGGACAAGAGGGGGACTCAATATTAGGAATGTTTCTTAAATGTTTTGTACACTCACTGTAGCTACAGCAGCACCATATTATTGGGGGATTTGATGTGAAGTCATAGGAATGCAGCTGCACCATCTAGTGGTGTTGAGGTTGTACTCAAATGAATTGTAAACTTTACATTTTGATTCAGCTACATTTACATTACACTTTTAGTGCTGCATCACTCTAAATATTGTCCAGAAGAATAAATCAGATTAAAACTTTTATTTACAATGTTTTTGCTGGCTGTAAACCTTAAAAAAGATTTGCATTGATAAAAATGAACGTGAATTAAAAAAAAGTTAAATATAAATGACTAAGGAAAATATAAAATAAAAAGGAACAGCTTTGTTTGGCCATCACATTACTACATGAACAATAATATTGACTTCCACATAAAGGACATTTCTCATCTAATTCACAAATAGGTTAAACCATGGAGAGCTTTTTCATGGTGTGGCTTGTAAAATTATACTGCAGCTCACAAACAACCAATTGTAGGACAACAAAACGGGAGTGTCAGAGGGGATTCATTCACATTTAAGAAAAAGTAGGCCGATTCAAAAACAAAAAAAGCACTGGGACAGTTTGGAGGTACACAAAATTCCTAAACATTATTTCAGGACAACATACAGCACTATCTACAAGTGGGGAAGAATTGCAACTTAATAATTTTCTCAACAGTCATTGAAAGCATATCAGTATAAAAGTACACCTTTTAATGTTTCTTTCCACCAACGAGGCTTGAAGCTCAATAAASTTGAGACAGGAACTGCTAGTGAAAATGACTGGGCACCATAGAATTTGCAATGACTATGTTCCACTGAATTTATAGGTCGAGATTTTAAATCCTCAAACACTGACAAAATGTACAGACTGACAAGTGCACTACCGATATGTAAGCGCTGAAGAAATTCTAAAATCCAGGTGTGTAAAATGTATGTTTAAGCTGGTTCATTTAGGTCATATTGGCCATTGTTTTACTAAAATGGTTTACCAACATACTAGATACATTTGGGGACATTTAAAATGAAGTTATGAAAAAAAAAAATACAAAAATGTATCATATCTCTTTTGATATCACCCAATGCACCAATGTGGCTTAAAAGTAAAAAAAAAAAAAAAAATAGACAAATACAAATAAAGCCGTACAATTAACATAATTCCCCGAAATATTACACAGTGTCTGTTCAAGCTTTGATGTTCCGTTTACAATCCATATCAGAAGAGATACTTCCGACATGTGTCAGATCCACACCGGCACTCCACCCGAATCCGCTTTTTGGGAGAGCTTGGGAGTCCCGCTAAACTGAAATTTGAGTCCATCCTCGTGCTCTCTGCATCGACTGGATCAACTGCAATGACAATGTCAAGAGTCAAATTCAGCCAAGACAGCATATCTGAGATATATGCGTTATGGTTAGCTCACCTGCACCACATAATTGTCAAACTGCTTAACAAGCCAAATATGAAAATCGAAGCATCAAACACACTCAAGAGTGAAACGCTAAATAAAGTTTAATGTTGAAATGTCCAGTGTTCATTGAAATTGTATAACTCAATGTAATTCATGTGTTACTGTAGTACAAAAAAAAGTTGGGTTTTCCCAATTGCACTCGCCTACCTAGCCCTGAAAGGACTGAGTTTAGGTAATATGACACATTTGGTGCCCACTCCCACCTTTATAGTTAGTGAAAGTAGCTAGCAAGTTACCTGCAATGCCCACTAGCAGTGATAGGTGATGACAAAATGACAGAGCCTATTCATTTTCAATGAGCCAGGTGAAATGTGCAAAGCGAAGAGAGCGATGCAAAAAAAATTGAGAAAGCTGAACTCTATGCAAATCTCCAGCAATATTGCGGCACGATTACCAATAGAGGCTCATGATAGCTTCCAGCCGATGCTGTATTGGAAGTTGATAAATCCACTACCTATCGTGCTGTGGGCTTGCTGCTCGAAAGAATCACCCACATGGTGATCAAYTGTTGGAAAATCAAGTGACTTGTTGCTTTCAGTTGATATTAGTAACAGTAGCTGTATTATCTACCTTTAATGTGTAAACTGTCATGTTGGGGTCATGCTAGTAGAGCCGGGACGAAACCAGAATCGCGATACTCATTAGTACCGTGGCAAGTAAACAAAACACGAAGCAGATTTACCTTCTTTAGGAAAACAGCCTTAATGTTGGAAACAAACATCATTATGTTGTCATCCAGAGTCACATGTATTTATTTTCTAAGTTATAACACACTATATATTTAACATATAGCAGGTTTTTAAAGSACCAAAGCGATTGGTCTGCTTTGTGTTTTCATTTTTGAAATGTAAAGAATATCTTGATACTAGTATCGCCACAGCCCTACATGTCAGGCAGTGAAACTTCACACTTACTTTGCATCTTGTAGTCAAAAGTGAGCTCTTCTCCTGCCCTGATGGGGCGTGTTGAAAATAAAGCTATCCTCGGGAGCCTCTCATCCAGGTTGTCTATAAACACGTTGTATACTTGCAAGTTGGGGTTGCACTGCAAAACAGAGAAGAGACAACTTAAAGGTCAATACTTTAAGGTCAAATCACATTACAGCAATTAATGCTTTATTTCAGAATAGCCTACTGATTATAATATAGATAAATTTGCTGCACTTCATGCTCTATTTGAGGAAGCATATTAGAGTGCAATACTATAACAYCCATGAGTTGAACCACTTCCATTCTGCTGTGTCTATGATGCGACTGCTTTCACTTGCATCTAGAATACCAAAATATACTACTACCAAAAAGRTACGACATGGTGCTTTGGCTACTCTGCAGGTATGCCTCAGGTTTTGAAAGGTGAACATATATGATAATGTGCCACTCACACTGTGGTTGACAAAGTGGGAGATGTTGCCATGGTGAGCAGCGTCCACTGTATAAACATCCTCCACGTAGTCCAGGTCAAACAGGTAGGTGGCGCCCTGCCGGTCGTACAGGTGTCCTCTCTTCTCCGCCTCGTCCGATGTGATGATCTTGACAAACACACACACACCACTTCAGAAACTGTTCACAAACACCCGTAATAGAAACATAGCACTAGCACAACGTTTGTCTAATGTTCTTTGTCCATYACTCCAATCCAATTTATACATTTTCATGACAGAATAGCTCATTCTGGTAAATGCAGTTGACATAGGCCAATACATTTTACCTAAAGTATTGGCTAATACTTTATACTACTTACCTCTCCAACGTACTCCATGACAAAGGTGTTCTTTTTGATGTGCTGTAGTGCGCGCACGCCCCAGCCTCGGCCGTTCCCAGTCTTGAAGATGCACAGGTCGAATGGAATGCCCTTCTGGACCACTCGGTTGGGGCAGTCAGGCCCGCAGCTGCAGCGGGTGTTACACTCGTAGATGGGCTCCCCGGCCCGCACTCGCACCTGGCCCTTGTCAGTGTAGGCCAGGCGGTGGAGGGAGGCCCCGGGGCAGCAGCCTCCGACCGGATCACTGAAGCAGTCCTTACACTCACAGCCAACAGCCATCTCATTGAGCACGATGCCCTCGCCCACCTTATAGGTGTTGATGTAGGTGAAGTCCCTGGGCGGGCCGTCCAGGTCCACCTCGTTCAGGACAAAGATGCGGCCTGGGTGGTTGCGCGTCTTGTTCAGGTCGGCCTCCCAGCGCTGGAGCCTCTGGCGGAGTTTGGCTTTCTGCACCAGGATCCAGGCTACGTCCTTGTCCAGCCGCTTGGGACAGGTGGTCCGTCTCTTTTGCCGCCTCAGCTCACGCTCCATGTCCTCATGGAACTGAGTCATCAGCTTCTTGCACTTGAGATTTTTGCGGGGCTCCCAAGTGTTGGCCGACTCAGGGAAGCCCTTCCATTTGACCAGGTACAACTCCTGCTCCTGATAGATGACAAAAGGACACATGACTTGGATTGCGTATTAAGCCACAAAATAATTATATTGAACGTGGTACATTTTACAGTGAGGTCCAAAAGTATTGGGACAGTGACACATTTTTGTTGTTGTTTTGGCTCTGTACTCCAGCACTTTGGATTTTAAATGGTACAATGACTATGAGGTTAAAGTGCAGACTGTCAGCTTTAATATAAATTAATGGTAAATAATGTAGTGTCATTTTGGAGCCACTTTTAACAAACTGCAAGTGCACCACATAAATTTGTCGAGTTACAAGCTTGATGTAGTCATTGCGTGCTGTAACTGTTGACTGCTGTCTCTTTATCTCAGTATCCATATGAAACCAAAAGTTAAAGGAACCACACCAACTGACAGTTGCAATGCTCGAGATAACTCTACGGAGGATTTGTCCCAGCCTTCATAGACCCATTGTGAATTAATTCACTCACCTTAGAATTCTTGTAGTCACAGAGGTACTCAACCTCATAGTCATCGATGTTATGCTTGTTCACCTGTAGTTCTTTACAGTGGAGCCTTTCCCGGCGGCAGACAGCCTGCAGATCGTCCAAAGACAGCTTGCAGGATACGTTGCAACCTGCAATGTTGTAATTGTAGCCACCATGTTTAGCTAGCTAAGTTACGTTAGCTAATAGCTGCCAACTACGTTAGGTTTAGAAGGCAACAATTAAATATATTCAGCTTTATCATATTCTTATTTGTTCTAATTTGGAATTGTGCAGGCTAACGGGTTATGTGAAACGCTTGCAAGACAGCTTGCAGACACTGCCAGACAGTTCTAGCTAACTAGCTACTCAACGAGGTCTGTGTTTTGGCGGGTTATGAAGTTCTCCGTTGTTTGCAAGTAACTATGGCTGTCTGAAAACCGGGCCGATTTTCCTCGAATTTACGCTTTATCGTGCCATGCAGCTTGCGATCATTTCTTTGGCTAGTTTAGTTACTAGTTATTCGATATCCGTATGCATTCGTTTAGCTTTTAATTAAAACGTTATCCGCTACAATTTATTTTTTAAAAGACCACACAATCGAAGTGCGCAGATAGAGCGGTCTACTCAATGTCATTGTTATTGCTTTATCAATGCTAAATATTCAATGACAAGCGTGTATTAAAGGTCACATAATTAAGTGTTACATTTGATCAGTTCAAACAGCCACAATAACCTCAAAACACAACAAATATACACGTATTAACTTCCCACCCTCCTTACCGTTCAAATCTTCCGCCATGTTTTCCGCACCGCCAAAATGGAACAATCCTTCGATTGGGGGAAAGACTTTCGAGGAAGCAGCTGTTTCATGCTGTTGATTGGATGGAGCATATTCTAGCGGTATTTCTATTGGAGCAGAAAAAAAACTGTTGCTGCAAGCGAAGCTTTGTAAGGATGTAATTATTTTGCAAGGTCAGCAAGGTATGGAAAGAGAATAATATGCATTTTCTCACTCTAATGTTCAGATAATATTTTTTGGGAAAAAATGTATATTCTTATTTATTATTTAAACCATTGGAAAAATGTGTATCACTAAGAGGTCACAGTAGACACATTGTTTCAAAACGTGGCTCTTACTACATGCCTGGGGGAGTTACAGTAGCCAGCGTAAACTACTTCATATTTGTTTGACATTATATTTGACAATATGAGACCTACAGTACACTACATGGTACATACCAAAAATACTACATACCAAAAGTATGTGGACACCTGCACGTCGAACATCTCATTCCAAAATCATGGGCATTAATATGGAGTTGGTCCCCCCCTTTGCTGCTATAACAGCCTCCACTCTTCTGGGAAGGCTTTCCATTAAGAAGCTGGAACATTGCTGCGGGGACTTGCTTCCATTCAGCCACAAGAGCATTAGTGAGCTCGGGCACTGATGTTGGGCGATTAGACCTGGCTCGCAGTTGGCGTTCCAATTCATCCCAAAGGTGTTCGATGCTGTTGAGGTCAGGGCTCTGTGCAGGCCAGTCAAGTTCTTCCACACCAATCTCGACAAACAATTTATGCATGGAACTCACTTTGTGCATGGGGGCATTGTCATGCTGAAACAGGAAAGGGCCTTCCCCAAACTGTTGCCACAAAGTTGGAAGCACAAAATCAGCTAGAATGTCCAGTTCTGTGAGCTTGTGTGGCCTACCACTTCGCGGCTGTGCCGTTGTCGCTCCTAGACGTTTCCACTTCACAATAACAGCACTTACAGTTGACTGGGGCAGCTCTAGCAGGGCAGAAATTTGAGGAACTGACTTGTTGGAAAAGTAGCATCCTATGATGGTGCCATATTGAGTTAAGTTACTGAGCTTTTCAGTAAGGCCATTCTACTGCCAATGTTTGTCTATGTTAATTGCATGGCTGTGTGCTCGATTTTATACACCAGCCGAATCCACTAATTTGAAGGTGTGTCCACATACTTTTGTATATATAGTGTATCTTTGGTATCAAGGCACTTCAGAGGGAAGGCTAGGCCAGAGGCCTACTATGTATGTGGTGTGAGAAGCTCATAGGGAGCCAATATCATCTACCCCATGGGGCAGTTATGAGAACAGATTATATTAGTGCTTACTTTGAATTGAACATTACATTAACCCATAAAGGTAATCAAATTCATATCAAACTCCAAAGATTTTTTGTACGTTTTGAGAGACGGCATTAGAGACACAGAGACCGATTAATAAATATGCAATATTTGTGCAACAGGCATTTTAAAAATGAGTTTATTGGCTTTTTGAGATAACATTGCAAAACAAAATGTAGAGTATAAAAAGTAGGGAAAAAATCTGGGTAGGAAAAAATGACAGCCTATCACACCAGTAGCTACCATCTTCATTCAGCTAAGGAATAGATAGAGCCAGAGTCTCAGTCAATATACGCAAAAAGGAACAAACTGGTTAAGGTAGTACCTCAAGCGGTGAGGTGTGTTTCTTCCATTTTCTGGAGGTGACCCCTATGTTGTCTTCCCACCAGGAGATTCCAGGACAGTACATTCCATATTGTCATACAACAGTAACATTTCTAGACTCTACAACATTGATGTCAGCAGTGACAGTCAGTTTGGGCAACTCCAAAGTGCCACTTTCATCAGTTACGTTTTCTGGCCTCACTGTCTTTTGACGTCTCGGTTGAAGAGGGAAAGGGAAGCAATCCAAAGGGGCGTGTTCGACTTTACAGAGGCTGTCCTCACTGCTGTCACTACTACAGTCGGGATTGGAGACTCCGGTGCCGCCCCAGCTAGGCCAGGGGTTCTCCCTGAGTGGCACCACGTCTTCAGTCTGAACCGCCTTCTCCATCAATATGCCTCTGGGGGGCCTCTCCTCCAGCCCAAAGTCCTCCTCTAGACTAGGCTCCACTTTACGGAAAGTGTGGCGGGCAAAGAGGCATATGCAGAACATCTCCACAATCACAGAGTAGTGGTAAATTACTGAGAGAGGAAGATAATAAAATAGAAAAGGTTACCACCAATGTCACATTGATAATTTTAATAATAAACATGTATCTCCACTGTTACAATATTGACATGGAGATGATGTTGAGAGGGAGATGTATGGGGGAGGACTTCCATCACAGTGCACTTACGCTGGGAACGCATGAGGACAGAGAAGGGAGCGGTGCAGGGCACCACCTCCAGGGCCCCCATGGTCTCCAGGATTCCACTCTGAAGGCCACACAGCACCAACACTACAATGATACAGACAAATTTGGCCCTCAGCCCATAGCCAGGCAAGGCCTTTTTGGTGGCTTTGTAAAACAGCAGGTGGCCATAGAAGGACAAGAAGGTAGACACGCCTATGATGACATTCGTGTACATATTGGGATTGGCATAATCCACCTGTGAAAAATTGCATGGATATGGTTAAAAAGAAAATGGTTACAATGCAATTATGTCTTGCGATATATGCATTCCACTCACATCTCCATAGTCATACTGCTCATCTGTCCAGAGGACCAGAGTGACAAAGAACAGGATGGTTCTGACCACAGACAGTTGCAGCACAGCAGCCATCATCCATCCCAGGCTGGTCCTATGGAGGGAGAGGTAGTGGGCAGGGTGATTACGGCAATATATGTGCATTTATCATTATCGCAACATGGGAGATTATGGTGATATATTGTGCATTTATCAATATTGCGATATGGGGCCATTACAGCAATATTGTTTATCTATCATTATTGCGATGTGGCCATATCTTATGAATCTATCATTATCACGATATGGATGCGCACACTGAGGAGGACACCCAGTTATAAAGTACCTGTTGATGGCTATCATAGGGAGGCAGCAGCAGCAGCAACATGGGAACGGATCCGGAGACACCTGCTCTCCAGCTAAGATCTCCAGCATGCGGGCCTTACCCCCAAAGAAGTCTGTGATGAGCCCCATAAACTTTAGCAAAGTAATGGAGTGGTACCTTCAGAGCAGGAACGACATATGGAGAGATAGTTTTACTGATGGAAGTTTTAGCCCAGAATGATGTGAACAATTTAAATTAGTACACAAAACAAAGTGATGGTCAGAAAGAGGTTGTACTCAATACTTACAGAGAAGCTATGAAGCTACATAGTGAGGAGGAGCGAGGAACGTACAGCGCAATGATTGAGGTTAAGCCAAAGACCTGACCGAAAGAGAATGAGTGTAGTTAGGCAACAATGACAAAATGTACAAATACCTATACGAAACAATTGAAATGTGTGGCAAAAATGAGAGGTCCCTTTACCGGGTACATGCCCAGTATCCACAGGTAGAGGCGCCGGCGTCTGGAGTAGGGGACGTGACGCAGGAAGAAGCCCACCTCTTCTAGGAACAGGGCCAGCATGATCACAGCGAACCCAGCAGGAATGAGAAACAGCCATAGCTCATCCTTGATCACTGGGTACCAACGCACAACACAAGGACTTGTGGTGGGACAAATCATATACAACACATACAGTTCCCAGAAAACAACAATAGAGCTAACATTATCATAAACACTGGTGACACACTGGTGTGAGGTAAGTCTCAGGCGGAAATGCCCCAACACATTAGCAGGGTTGGTGTAGCAGAGAATGGCTCAGTTAGCATCACTCAGAATCTAAGACGGCAAACACCAATATTGCACATAGACAAAGCATTGAAAAAGCATTGTGCCGTTTTTGGCATAGAAAGAAAATGTTGGTGTCTTCAAGCACGGACGTTTATCACACAGAACCTGATATGTATCAGATCCAATGACTGCAAATTCTCTGGCCACTCAAAAACATAGCCCATACAGTTCATGTGAATGCATAAATGCTGGTCTTACCACTGAAGAACTCCCAGGACAGCGGGATCTCTGCTCCTAACCAGCTGCAGTTAACTCCTCTCCTCATCCTCTCAGAGAGCACAGTTCCCACTAACAAACACCACAAACCCTAAACATATTATGAATAGGACAGAATTTAGAGTAGGTCTCAAATTTAGGGAGGGACAATTACTTTTGAACTAACTGACCTCGTATAGAAAGACTGATGTAATAAAGGACAAGACTTTGTTTTTCTATTCTCAGAGGACGGACACTTGGCGAGTGTCTTGTCAGTTCCGTGTTGAGATGGCGTCCTGTCGTCTGAACGATGCTTTCCTGATAGCAGTGATTAATGATTGACTAAACACAGGTAAGCCGACAGATGGGGAGCCAAGTCCACTCTGGAATGTGTCAACTTGTGTTGTCTCTGAACCGATTATGAGGCGGCTCTAAACAAGCTGGGTTGTGAAACTAACGTAACAAATTGTTTTTAAGTTGTCATACCATGTATCATTTAGCTATTTGATTTAGAATTTTAGGACCCCTCTAGGTATCAAAACAATTGTTTTAAATTATTTGATAAAATATTGAATTTGGGCTTTACTACTATAGCCCATAGAAATTAATTGAATAACACATTCATAAATGGAAAAGTAATTATTTTTTATCAAAAAACATTAAGGAATAAGTGTCTCTAGGAGATACAGTATAAGAACGCTCAGGAAATATTTTACTTTTTTGGACACATATTTAACCCCTTTTTTTGTTGGTACAAAACTAGCTCCATACTTCCATAATTGAAAATAATTGGTCCGGGGTTACCTTCAGTCGAGTCCTGTCGTTGTTGTTGGGGTTGTAGAGCAAAACAGAAATACCACCGTGTTCGTAAGTCTCCCCTTTCCAATATGGGGTCATATCAGTAGAGGCTGCTGGGGGAAGAACGGCTCATAATAACCGTCGGAACGTAGCAAATGGAATGGCATCAAACACCTGGAAACCATTTGTTTGATGCATTTGATACCATTCCACTGATTCCGCTCCAGCCATGACCACAAGCCCGCTCTCCTCAATGAAGGTTCCACCAACCTCCTGTGGGTTATATTAGTTTGTAGCCCAAACGGTTCGGATGCTACAGACAGACGTTGGCACATCGGCGGTACTGATTTTAGACCAGTCCCATGGGGCTTGTGGGTGTCGTAGAGAAAAACGGAGTACACCATCGTGTTTGTGAGTCTCATCTTTCCATATAGTGGTCATATTAGTTAGTCGGCCAAACCGTTCGGACGCTACGTTTTCGTGAGAAGACCAATTTTCAATGTCTACTGGTCTGACAAACAGTGCTGTAGCTCTGCCACTTTCCACCGCAGATGCGGAAGGCCAACATCGGCGGATGCAGTGGTTTGAGATGCAGCCCATGCAAAAAAGCCCATACAGATATCTCTACCTTAAAACTGACAGATTTATGGGAATTGTTGTATTATGTCAATTAGATTGACGCATAGACTCTTAAGGATTAAGACAATAAGTTATATAAAGTTGTCTTTGTACACAACACTTGTAATAAGAATGATACTCTTCTTAGTGGTTAAGATTAACTCCACTGAACAAAAATATAAACGCAACATCTAAAATGTTGGTCCCATGTTTCATGAGCTGAAATAAAATATCCCAGAAATGTTCCATATGCACAAAAAGCTTATTTCTCTCAAATGTTGTACACAAATGTATTTACATCCCTGTTAGTGAGCATTTCTCCTTTGGCAAGATAATCCATCTAGTTGACAGGTGTGGCATATCAAGAAGCTGATTAAACAGCATGATCATTACACAGGTGCACCTTGTGCTGGGGACAATAAAAGGCCACTAAAATGTCACACACAACACAATGCCATAGATGTTTCAAGTTGAGTGCAATTGGCAATCTTGACTGCAGGAATGTCCACCAGAGCTGTTGCCAGATAAATGTAAATTTCTCTACCATAAATCGCCTCCAACAACATTCCAAAGGCCACAATCAACATCCTGATCAACTCTATGCACAGGAGATGTGTCGCACTGCATAAGGAAAATGGTGGTGACACCAGATACTAACTGGTTTTCTGATCCATGCCCCTATTTTTTATTTTAAGGCATCTGCGACCAACAGATGCATATCTGTATTCCCAGTCATGTCAAATCCATAGATTAGGGCTTTGTGAATTTATTTCAATTAACTGATTTCCACATATGAATTGTTACTCAGTAAACAAATGGAAATTGTTGCATGTTGCATTTATATTTTTGTTCAGTATACTTGATGTACTAACCATTGTTTTGATCTGGCATTTTAAATGATATAATTTGCGGCAAAATACAGTACAATCCTTCACCTTGTTGAATAAATAATGTAACTACTAGGGTGTGTTTTACCTCCCATTACCAAATAAACCGTTCATTGATTAGTTTTTAAGTAGGGCCACGGAACTAGAAATAAAATGTCTTTAATAGAAAAACAGATACACAAGTAGAAATAAAGTACCTCCATCGAGAACATCATGTATTATAAACTGGGTGGTTCAAGCCCTGAATGCTGATTGGCTGACAGCCGTGGTATATCAGACCGTATACCACGGGTATGACAAAACATTTATTTTTACTGCTCTAATTACATTGGTAACCAGTTTATAATAGCAATAAGACACCTCAGGGTTTGTGGTATATGGCCAATATACCACGGCCAAGGGCTGAATCCAGGCACTCCACGTTGCGTCGTGCTTAAGAACAGCCGTTAGCCGTGGTATACTGGCCATAAAACACACACCCCCCGTGCCTAATTATATAACATCAATGGTCCAACATAATACATTCACTTAAGGCACACTGCACCTTAGCCCCAGGTTAACAAATGCTTGTATGAACACAGGAAAAGCTAGACCAGTCTTAGCCTGGGGCTAAGAACAATGCAGTGTGAGAAGGCTAATAGTGCTACTGATATACACAGAAGCATAAATATTCATAATGATTGTGTGTGATCAAACTCCAAAAGACCTGAAGATGAACAGTAGCCTATACAGAAGCCACTGACAAATCTTCAGCCTACCTCTGGTTCTCAATCTCCACAGTGTGATGCATCATAGCAATGAACTTGTGTGTGACTGGTTTGTTAGTGTTCACCACAACAAACAAATACAGAAAGACCCTGGTAAACAATGCAGCATTCTTCCAGTCATGATGGTGTGGGACAATTGTCCTGGCTCTACACTTTGCTACTCCGTGTCCACTAAGTCTTTACCCACACCAGACCTTGCTAGGTAAGATGGCCCACCTGTGAACTAAGGGTTCTTTTTGGACCAGGCTTTTGTCTTCTGTTCTTTTTGGACCAGGCTTTTGTCTTCTGTTCAGTACAGACTTTCGCCCAATGAGATTACTGAATGAGGCGGTAGAAGAGCCAGCTGCCGAACACCAGCCAGTGGCTGGCCCAGTTCAACTCTGACCACTTCTGAATGGTGTGGTTGGCCACATAACCCTGAGAAGGAGGACAATGGTGACTAAATGTGTATAAGTAATACATTCATGCAGTTCATATAGACCACTGTTTAATTCTTATGTTCTCCATTAACTTGGCCCCAGCCAGGAGTAGCAGGTCATTGGTGGGCCTTACCTCCTCTGCAGCCAAGTTGTCTACTTCAGCGTCAAACAGGGAGCCCAGGTATGTCAGGTGGAAGATGGCCATGGCACTGAAGGCCAGGTTGATGCCATACACCCACAGCTCCTACGAGAGAGGCACAGATCATTCACTACACTGGGGATGTGTTCTGAATCCCAAACCTCCCCGCAATGTGCACTAGCTAGCTCACTCACCCCACATGGACCCATTCAATGTGCAATTAACAATAGGTTCTCTTATGGAAAGCACCTTCAAAATATGATATACAAACTTGAGTGGAAAACATTCCTGGATGCAACAAGCATGTACCTTCTTCTGCTGATGATGGCAATTGTTGGGACACTGTTTGGACAGGATACAGGCACTAAAGATGGCTGCCAGCCTCTTCCTCAGAACTGACAGAGGATGACAAGACAATAAGGTGATGTACAACCTTTGAAACAAAACTCACATAAAACAAGCGAGCATGTGAATGTGAAAAGCAGATAGGCGCGGTAACTTCACCATGTTCCACGTAGGTGATGAAGCCCAGAGACAGCAGCACGGCCCCAAGATGGAAGCTGAGGCCCTGGAGAAAACAAAATGGCAGATTGGTTTTACAACATCGGAAGCTGATCAACCAACTATTCACTTTGGCCTCAGCCTGAGGGATAAGGCAGTGACATTTTCAAAATCAGATCAAATCTTACTAAAGCAAAAAAACAGTATTAAAGTTTTCTGAATCATCACGTAAGATGACATCACTGAGTTGGTTGACTCATACTCACATGTAGCAGGGCACTGGCTGTGTAAGTCACAATGATGGAAGAAAATGTGCCAAGTTTCAAAGCACTTTTGAAAACATCTATAACAAAATGGGGGAAAGACACAGTAATCAGTTGACATTTTAATATGTAAAAAAGTAAATATGGTTGGTTAAACAGGGCCCATAGTTCTAACATTTATGTCTAATCTGTTTATAGTAAATTGAAGGTGTAATGATGCTTACATATGTTGAGCCAGCGAGACATGGGGATGTTCCAGGAGGTCACCACCAGCACCATGGACCTGGGCAACTCCACATTCAGAGGCTTAACCACTTTCAGATCCCTAAAAACACATTTTGTGCATTCATGGATATGCACATGCATGCACGCACACATTATTTTCACATATCTTATCTAGACAGATATTACAATAGGTACATAGCATAGTAACATAGTGTCTATCACAATACTGCAATTATAAACTTAACCTACAGGCAAATTGATAATATATGAAATGTGTACCACTAATTGAACCATAGATCGTATGAATTGAACTCCCCATTTGATATTGTCTTTGTCTTCAGTGAAACCTGCTCCTGCCAGCACAGTAGTACTTTCGCTGAGGTGGCCCACAAAGTAGTTACTGAAGTGGAAGGATACAGCATTCTCATACGCATGGAGCCACCTGTACACAGGGAAAATAGACAAGATAGCTCTAAGATACTGTTTATAGCCTTTCTTCATTCAGCAATAATGCCAGGAATAGTATTATGCACTGACACCATCTTGAAGTGTTATCTATTGCTACTACCAGTGCTTGTCTGAAGAACTTTGTTTGATGTTCTTCATCACAATAACCCTTACCTTGCTTATGTGCCTCTTGGAAGCAGAGAAACAGAAATAAATGGAAATCACTAACATAAAGTTGGTGTACATTCACATATCAAAATAGCATTGGAATGACCAAGGAATTGCTCAGTGAAACATGCACTCACGTGCGCAGTCCTCTGCTCCCGTGGATTGGAATGAAGTAAGGAAAGAGGTATGGGGCGATGCAGTTGGATATCACCAAGCATACCTGGCATTTCACCCAGCTGACTGAAAACTTCTGGAGCCAGGACCAACTCTGGGGGACAGAGAAGCCAAGTTAAAAAAGGACAGATTTTAGCAGCCATTTTTACTTAAAGCTGCTACAGTATGTGGATCTAACTGCGGTGAAAAGAGGTGTAAACTTTGCACCAGCGCAAACACTTAGTAAATCTGGACCAATATGTTATAGGCCTATATGTCAAATGTAAATTCAGATACTATCCAGGAATCAATTCAGCTTTCTTTTAACAAGTTGACTGAGAATACATAATTTATTTGCAAAACAGTAGCACATCTCTTCAGCTGTGGCTTACTAGTTTACGGCTCTCAATTGCCTCTTTGTAGCTTGAGTAGCTAATCCAGGGTCCAAAGATGACAGTGCCCACAAAGAGAATGTAGCCTGTGAACTCCAGAGGGTTGGGCACAGCGAGCACAGTGCCTCTGTCCAGGTCAAAGGCCAGAGAAATGGCCTTCATGGCCACCACCATCTGAGAACCTGAGGAAGTGGGGATGATAGGCAAAGCATGCACAGTTGTTCCTTCACTAAGGTCTCGAATACAATGTAACAGGAAGATGTCCGTGTCTGAATCTATAAAATCATGCATATGTCTCATACTGCCTTGCCATCCAATCATTCACATCTGTGCAGGACATTTACCTCTCATTTTATGCCAGGTCACTGTGTCAATCATATGCAGCTCTCTGGAGAGAAAAAACCCCCAGGAGAAAACAGTTAAGTGGAGCAACATTGCCTATGATGCAGCATTAGCAATAGATGGAGTTATCATTTTCATTCATTACCCCATGAGTAGATAGATGAGGATAGTGGCAGAGAGGAAGATTCCTCGGCTACTGGAGTGGCGGTTGAGGAACAGGACAGTGTAGCAGAGCATACTGAGCATTAACACCCACACCATGGACTGCTCAAAGAACAGGTAGAGGGCATATAGACCCGCTGACACTGAGCCCAAGTGTTTCACAGAGGACGAGAGACCTACTGGAGGACAGGAAACACTAAGTACCAGGCTGGCACCACCAAAGGCCTTTGTACAAATTGGGGTGCTTTTCTAGACATCTGTAAGATAATACTGAATGCTTTATCTGTCATCAGTACATGTGTCCCACACACTGTGGATGGTGTCATGGCAAGGTATACATTACATGATTCAGTCTTTGTCTATAAAGTTAGGCACATCCTCTGTTTAATGCTCATTAAATAATGTTATTGGTCAAGTGAACTCACCCAGCCTACAGAGGAGTCGACAGAGCAGGCAGAGGAGCAGTAGCTGCCAGACCTGTTCCACTCCCTGCTGTGCCGTAGGGAGCACACAGCTCTCCCCTAGCTCCTGGAAGAACTCTATCCTGCTGAACTCCATGGTGTAGCCTCAACTCTGCCTGGCTCTCACTAGAGTGGAGAAACATTAAAATAATGCAGCTGTATGTGAGTGATCAATGTTAAAAAGGCATAATGTATAAAATGTCCTACTGTTCAATTGTCAGTGTAATTTAAATGAATGCCTTGGCTTTCTTGAGTATAACTTATTATATATTATGAGCTTGGTACAATGGCCCACAATAGGTTGTAATCAGGGTTGTGCGGTCTGCCCAACGCATTACCGGGGGCAAACTACCCGCCCTCCAGGACGCCTACAGCACCCGATGTCACAGGAAGGCCAAAAAGATAATCAAGGACATCAACCATCTGAGCCACTGCCTGTTCACCCCGCTATCATCTAGAAGGCAAGGTCAGTACAGGTGCATCAAAGCAGAGACCGAGAGACTGAAAAACAGCTTCTATATCAAGGCCATCAGACTGTTAAACAGCCATCACTAGCACATTAGAGGCTGCTGCCTATAGACATAGACTAGAAATCCCTGGCCACTATAAGGAATGGAATACTAGTCACTTTAATAATGTTTACATATATGGCATTACTCATCTCATATGTATATACTGTATTCTATTCTATTCTACAGTATCTTAGCAGGTAGCCTAGTGGTTAGAGCATTGGGCCAGTAACCGAAAGGTTGCTGGATTGAATCCCCGAGCTGACAAGGTAAATCTGTCATTCTGCCCCTGAACAAGGCAGTTAACCCACTGTTCCCCAGTAGGCCTTCATTGTAAATAAGAATTTGTTCTTAAGACTTGCCTAGTTAAATAAAGGTTAAATTAAAAACAAATAAATAATGTTTACATATCTGGCATTACTCATCTCATATGTATATACTGTATTCTATACTATTCTACATGATCTTAGTCCGTTCCGCTCTGACATCGCTCGTCCATGTATGTATATAGTCTTAATTCATTCCTACTTAGATTTGTGTGTATTGGGTATATGTTGTGTAATTTGTTAGATATTACTTGTTAGATATGACTGCACTGTCGGAGCTAGAAGCACAAGCATTTCGCTACACCCGCAATACGATCTGCTAATCACGTGTATGTGACCAATAACATTTGATTTCATTTGTATTACCGGTATTTTGTGTTGTCAATAATCCGTGTTGGGGAGTAGTGAACTACGTGTAGTTCAACAAGTAATTTAATAAATATTCAGTAGCTTGKTGGTAGTTTAACAAATTCAAACCTTTGTGAGCCTGCAGTAGTTTATTTTGCCATGTAGTGGTGAAGCTAACTATACTGTACTTGTTTTGCAAAAAGAAAAGATGGGTGAAGTAGGCAATAATGTTCTTTCTTTTTCAGCATCAGACCTGCCTAATTCTGATTTTGTGTTTAAAAGGCTAACTTCTTCCAGTGTGAAGTCATTGGTAGCAAGCTTGGTAAACTATATTTTCAGAATAGTTTCCCCAACACTGTAAATAACGTAAAATGTTTGAGTAAATGTCCCGAACTCCATTACAAAAGTAGCTGGTTCAAACTGTTGAAATACAATTTTAAAAATCCTCTAAAACATTGTAATTTTTAACGAGGTTTTGTCATGTTATGGCAGTGGCTACTAGTTTAAGGCGGGGTTGGTAAAAATAGCAAACTTGCCTGTTGCTCGAGACAATGGTACACGGCATAGTCAGCAAGAGTGCAACACATTGAACGGATAGCTAGCTAGCTTGCAGAGTATTTGTGCCAACTCTCGATATCTGGACGAAAGTTTGAGAAACGCCAACCTTCGCTGGCTAACTTTAAACTTGAATGAGTTGTTCGCTAACATGCAGCCAACATTGCTGGCTAACTAATAAAGCAGACGAAGTGAAACGCTAGCTAACTCGCTAGCCAGCCAGAGCTCACCTGAAATAGTTTTCACTTGTCTGATTCGTGTCCTACTCGTCCTCTACTATGCCAATGTCCGCGTCCACTCGTCTCCTACTGAAAATGAAGTTATTTTAGAATCAATATATTCAAAAAATGTTTTGGAATAGAAAATCTCGTGCAACGCATTACCTTGAAACACATTCGTATTTCGACTCTTCATAATCACTGGCTACACTGTCCACCAGGGGACACCATTCTCTGAGCTCTCTCTGTGTGTTTGCATATTGAATGCAAGCGGAATCCACATGCTATATTCCAAATGATCAAGCTGTTTTTGTATAAACCTTATGTACGTGTTGAGAGGGTTAAGATGCAAGTCACACTTTGAACAGGGATTGGACTGCCATTTTTGTGATTTTGCTCACTGAGAAAACGCATGGCCCCTGCTGTAACAGTGCAAATGTGAAAAACACAGTTGGTCTAATAACATAATTACACTGGCTTGAATAATATCCAAACATGCATCAGCACCCAAACCTTTGAATCTAATTTTTAGCAAAACAGTGCAATATCCTACATGACAAGGCTGCTCAACCCGTGAGATATGAACTGCCACTTTTGTCAGACTTATGTTACCTTTACCTGTATGTCCCATACCCACAGCACTGACAGTCATTCCAGAAACTATATATTTTAAATGTGTAGATTTTATTGTGTCGATGCAATGGATAATTATTGTGTATTAATGAAAATGTTACATTTGTTTCAAGTAATTCAGCCTTAGCTGCGATTGATAGCTGCTATTGATACCATGGCATGTTGCCTTATTGAAATAAAACCACTCTCAACTCACACTTTTCTCTTCATGACAGATAATGAGATGTCTTTGCATGAAATAGCCTATTCTATTCAATTGTACACCATCAACCTAAGAAACAATGAAAACCAATATTGTTAGTATGTTAACAAAAGATGACTGTAAATTCACCATTTCAATACCAGTGTTCATAACTGTAAGCTTCAGACTTCTATTTTTTGTCATAGAGAAATGAGATTGAAACTGATCTGGAAGAGGGAAGAAAGATGAGAGGAAAGAATAAATGTTTTCCCTTCGTCTCCCCTTTCCTTCTGAGGGTCCTGGGCAGTATACCCCCCTGTCCTTCTGTCTAAATGCCCTGGACCGAGTCTCTTCTCTCTACTTCCTCTTTCCCTCTCTCTTCTAGGAGCATATGTTAAGACTGGGCAGTTCTCTACTAATAAGATGCTCCTATTGTGTCAGGTTTCTTTTTTCAGTGCAATAGTAGTGGTTGTTATAATTTTGTTGGTGGGGGAATGGTGCAAGGCTTGCTGTGCTGGCAGAAGGTTATTATAGGACTCTTAATGAGTTTACCTCCAGGTGGTCGGCTCTGTAGACCCACTGCTTTGCACATGTTTGTTTGTTCTGCGTCGAGAACAGTCAGGCCCTGAAGAGGTCCACATTTCACCTTCTATCCCCTCTTTCCTGGTGAGAGAAGTTTGTCAGTGAGCGGTAACAGAGAGCATTGACATGAAACCTTGTCATTTAAACAGATGCACATGTATACATTCAATATATACTAAGATAATAATATGTTTTTAAGCCTGTTGTTCATGCAGTATATAATAAATGATAAGCAGGCCATATGTGATTATTAGGTTTGTTTAATTGAGTTGCAGTGTTGGCAGTGTCTATGTTGGCAGTGTCTTCCTCATCCCTAGGGAGAGAGGCACGTGTGGCACATTCAACTCCAGTAAATAATCAAACAGCCCTTTCATTCTCTTCAAGAGGTCAGTCCTTTTGCAACACCTGCTCCCACTGGAGGAGAAAGAGAAGCCTCTCCGGGGTGGCGACCTCTGTTACCACTCACCTCCGAGAGGTCAGGGGTCAAATAGTGACCGGTGTGGCTGCCCATCGTGACACTTCTTCTCTGGGAGAGGTGTCCTGTTTCCCTGTGACCTTCAGGGAATAGAGTGAAAAGTTGGTCATCATCAGAAGAAATKTTAATACATTATTGTATAACAAATAAGTAAATCATTCATTAAAAAATGTTCTCAATTTGTGCAGATCTAGACATCAAAATGTTTCCAACCATTATAATACTACCTGAAAACATTGTCTGCAATATTGTTTTCTTTATTGCATTGTCTATTTTAGATGTGTGTGTGAAACAGATGTAGGAACATGCATGGGGAAACAGCTTAATAACAAAGGCACAGAAATGCCCGGTTTTGAAGTACTGTTTAAAAGATGTTCACAATGTGGTAATGTAAGCAGATTGACTTAATTAAGTATTTTTTTCATTTGTAACAATTTCATAATCAATATTTTACAAATGGCAATTGCAAGGGGCTTTGCCTCTCTGGATGACAGCCATAGAAAGCAGGCCGGCAGCTGCTTATAATGTCACACAATTTATATCTTAGTGCATAAGTATGGGGGAGTCCTACATCCCCTCACCCTCCATACATTATCTATATACCATGAAGGTTATTTGCATACAGATGCCAACTCAGCCTGGCTAGTTGGATTTGAGAAAGGGGGGGGGGGGGAATTCACTCAGTCCTTTGGCTCTGCGCCATGGCACAGGAATGTGGAATTAAAATTACCATGGATACTTCGGAGTGTGGGCCGGTCCTAATTAATCTTTGAAGATGTCTAATCTAACAATCATATTGGCTGGGCTTCACAGTCTGCAGGTAGATTTTATATTTTTCTGGCTTTCTTTTTGAATGAGGGGCAATGGGGGCTGCTGTATTGCCGAGGGCAAGGTGACGAAACAAAAATAGTCTGGAGACCAGAAAGTGAGTGTGCTTAATTATGTGGGGGGGGGGGGGCTGAGCTGGGTGGGAGGGAGGGTGTATAAGGGCAGGTGGCATGAACATCTAGAGTAGAAGGCAAATTGTCTTATTGGGAGGGGTGTGGTGGGGGGTCTATTGAGAAGTTGAGGGATGAATGAAAAAAAGAGTACTATTGGCACGTTGTCATATTCACTCCACAAAACAAGTGAACCTATACTTTTCGACATCTGCTGAGCTTATTTGGCAAGGCATGGCAGAATACTTGGTATTTTAAGTGTGATGCATTTTTACAAATAGAACATTTTTATTCAACGATTATCTGAAGTTCAGTTTGTGTTTACCACACCATACCTTTTTAAGCTACTCCTCTTTGTAACTTCAGTCTTACAACTTTGAGTCACTTCATAGATCCCTATGCACAAACAATTCCAGAACAATTTACTTGAAAATACTGAAATGTGTATTTTTTTGTATTTGAGCTTCAAATAAATATTGAAATGATCCAGGGATATTGATGCAGTCGTTCTTTTCACACTAACTTTAGACAGACTAGAGTGATATTACACTGAAGAGTGACAGCTGTGGCAAGAGCCTTTTTTTCACTATTCACACACAAAACACACACACACGCAGACACACGCAGACAACACACACACACACACACCACACACACACACACACACACACACACACACACACACCACCACACACACAACACACACACACGCACACACACACACACACACACAGAGGAGTCCTCATTAAGCAGCCAATGGCCTGGAAATCATCCCGCTGGCTCCGCCCCAAAGTGTGAGCAGCCTTTGTTATTGTAATCAGGCTCTTAGTGTGCAGGGGGCAGGGGGTGCGTGTGTATGCGTGTGTGCAGTGCAGCAGGACTTGGCCATCCGTCAGTATGCCTCCTCACAGCTCCCATCCATAGGCCCATACAGCATCAGATTTTAAAAAACAACTACCAATGCAAACACTACAAAATACAGTTTATTTTTGATGAAAACCATTGATGAAAACCATGTGAAAAACACCAAATCGAAAAAAGTTAATTTCAAGGTAATCATAATCAGGTCTCAGCCATACGTCTCAACTCTCAAAGTTTGAGCCTGCAGAATACCTTTACGACAACCAGAAGTGCTGTCAGAAAGGAGGTGAGTGGGGGGGGGGGGCTGCAGCCTGTGGTCATCAATATCTGCAGGCCATCTGTCAAAGGGGTCTATGGAGGCGCCAGTCTCCACTCACAGGACGAGAAGGACATATGGTGAACCATAAAGTTACAGAGCACCATTCACAAGGAGAGGAGAAGGGCCAGACTAACAGAGACACAGGAACAGACAGACAGGACAGACAGACAGACAGACAGCAGACAGACAGACAGACAGACAGACAGACAGACAGACAGACAGACAGACAGACAGACAGACAGACAGACAGACAGACAGACAGACAGACAGACAGACAGACAGACAGACAGACAGACAGACAGACAGACAGACAGACAGACAGACAGACAGACAGACAGACAGACAGGACAGACAGACAGAAGACAGACAGACGACAGACAGAAGACAGACAGACAGACAGACCAGACAGACAGACAGACAGACAGACAGACAGACAGACAGACAGACAGACAGACAGACAGACAGACAGACAGACAGACAGACAGACAGGACAGACAGACAGACAGACAGACAGACGAGACAGACAGCAGACAGACAGACAGACAGACAACAGACAGACACAGACAGACAGACAGACAGGACAGACAGACAGACAGACAGACAGGCAGACAGGACAGACAGACAGACAGACAGACAGACAGACAGACAGGACAGACAGACAGACAAAGGACAGGACAGACAGACAGACAGACAGACAGACAGACAGACAGACAGACAGACAGACAGACAGACAGACAGACAGACAGACAGACAGACAGACAGACAGACATGAGTGGAGAGTGGAGAGTGGAGAGAGATGAAAACAATGAGAGAATGGGAAGCAAGTAAGAGAGAGAGATGGCATTTGTAGATGACAGTCAGGCTACAGTGTGTCAAATGGTAGGCATGTGTCTGAGAAACATCCTTCATTGATTTGTAAGTAACTGATTGATAGACCTGTCAAACCTTGACTTGAACTCAGTGATCTGGGTTTGGCATCCCTATCTGACAGAACACAACCTTACTGTAGCATGTTGCTGTACTATAGCACAACAAATGTGGTGTAATAGCCTGAAAGAAGAACGTAATTACACTGAAATTAAGGGTTTAGGCTATCTGAGTTTTCATTAGCCTATGAGTAGGCATACTAGGCCTATAACTTGTTTCCACACTATTGCCATGTTATAACCACTTTATTGCATGCTATTGTATAAAGTGCTACCAACATAATTGTATTGACTAAATTAATCTGATTGTGCATTTGTACACACTACTTCAGTATTATATAATTCGTTTCATTACATATTATGGGAAATTGGTAGGGTATGCCTTCCTCTCACCTGCTGATAAGATTCTGAGGGAGGCATTCTAAGAAATGAAAGCTTCCTTTCAGAGACACTTTGTAAGCTCAAGCATCTTTGAGGAGTTGCAATGAGAGAGCCGGGAAGAAGTTGAATTTCACTTGTGACTTACTAGGGATACCGCGACCCTTTTGTGTTCCTTTTCAATGGGCATTGTTTTGGAACGCTTAGAGTGTGCGGCGCTCTCATTTGCTGTTTTTGGAAACAATAAAAGGACCGGTGGCCTCTGATTGGTTCAAATCGACAGCTGCCCAATAATACCCCCCTTCCCGACTCGTAAGTTTCTCTACCCAACTTTGCTTAGTGTGAAGTAAAGTTGCTGTGTTTGGAAGCGGTGTGCAAGGGGAAAAGTCACAGCAAAAATGAAGATGAAGCTGTGTAAAACTTTTTTAGGTGAGTCACCTATTTATCATCTGTTTCTCGCTCTCTCTTCAGCAAGCAATGTGTTGATGGCTAACTGAACTATGGTTAGGAGCAGATGTGACGGTCTACGCATCTGTCAATTTTAGACTGTTAGGATAGGCCTTACCTGCTCTTCTGTTGTAGCCTAAACTTGCATCTTCTCTATTCAAAGTAATTTAAAGACACAGTAGCCTATTCATCGTAAAAAAAAGTATCAGTATTTGCATTGGCTTTTGTGATGAGAAAGAAGCATCTTCCACCCACCACAAAACACTCACAGGTGGCGTCAACATGATTTAAACATACTCGAATTATGCTAATGTAACTTCTTCGTATTTCATTAGCAAAAACTCATCAACTATATTTACACAATGTCTAAATATAACCCAAAATGTACGGAAGCTATAAGCTTGTCGACAACGTATTAAAAAGGTTGATTTGTAGTCTGTGCCCAGTTGTTGAATTTTCTGGGCCTTTTAACCGTTCAGCTGTTTATGAAAAGTTTTTCAGTATATGCCCGAATTTATATTAACAGAAAAACAATGTTGAATCCTAACCACACAAGGCCCTTTGTGCTGACCAAATATTTCCTGAACTCACACTCTGTTCAGACACTTTGTTAGACAAAGGAAAGTTTTGTCCCCTCAGGGATTAGTGGCTCTTAACTCTGTATAGGAGACGTCAGGCTGCAGGCGTATTAAACATTTTTGTGCGGGGTGGGGGAGTCTGTCAGATTGGTCCATCTGTTTTTGGGGAGTCGAGAGAGCAGCCTACACTCTCGTCGGTCACCCACCATGTAATATTTATACAGCCTGTCCCGGTCATAGCAGATCCGACGCTGATTGTATTCCAGAGCAGGGCTGTCCATCTGCACTGGGGCTTTAAAACGTGACTGAGATGGGGGAGAAAAAGGCCCCAGCTGGTAACCGAAGAGGAGTTGAGACTTGAAATATGCAAAACTCTTTTGAAGTTGCTCCAGCTTTAACAGTGCCAAAATGTTGATAATTTTTTCACCATATTTACAACCGGACGTTTGAGGGGTATAGACTAGGCCTACTAGGGTACTTTATATGCCCAATAAGTAAAAGCATTTATTTACACGCATTCAAAAGTGTATACTACTATAAAACTACTAATAGCATATTCGTTTTGTTTAATTATTGATTGGTTTTCCAAATGTGTATAGGTATAGGCTTCATGATTTGTGATTAGATCTAGATTATGGTCATAACCTATATATTCGTGGTTATATTAGCATTTATTAGCCTACTCTATTTAAACAATACATTGTTCTAAAGTAGCTTTTTTTCTGTAACATTATTTAATTTTCCTCAAAACAAAATCAATAGAGAGCAAATATAGGCAAAGATACTTATTGGGCTCCCGAGTGGCGCAGCGGTCTAAGGCACTGTATCTCAGAGCTAGAGGGGTCACTACAGACCCTAGTTCGATTCCAGGCTGTATCACAACCGGCAATGATTGGGAGTCCCATAGGGCGGCGCACAATTGGCCTAGCGTCTTTCGGAGTAGGCCGTAAATTAGAATTTGTTCTTAACTGACTTGCCTAGTTAGAGAAAGGTTAAATAAACACTGTAGGGTTACTACTACTTTGTCCAGAGGCGCTCAGGCTGTAGGCCTAATCATATTTTGCGGAGTATTGCCTATGTATTGTTGCACAAGAAAATGAGTTCCCTCTGAGAGGGGTACGCTTTTTTTTGCCTTGACACCAGTGTTTCAGTTTTTGTGCTACGTAGACATTGTCTGTAACAGACACCATGCAATTGATCGTTTTTTTCTTCTTCAATAAAATATCGGTATTTAAGTTAACTTTGAAGGAATTTAAATCGGTGTGAATTGGAAAGTGGTTTATATTTAGCTCTGAGAGTAGTTACCACTATAAGGATCAACGTTACAGTATGTTTATGGGCCGCCGTTTTAGCAGAGCGCTCTAGCTACTGTCCATGGTGCTGAAACTAAGGCACGCACCACCCGGGCTACTGAAATCTTCAAAATATTTTTACGGTGCTTAGATTTACCTTGATACTGATGCTGATGGAGGGTGTAGACTACAACAAATTATGATTGATGCTGCAGCATGATAACTGATCTAAAAAAATTACCGGAGTACTCGAAGCCACCTCTTAGCCTATGTTGTGGGCTTTGCTATGGTGATGTCAGCGCATGGGGGGAGGGGTGAACAATGACCCATGAGCGAAAGGTAAGGCAATATTACGTAGGCCTGTTCTCGCTGACAAAGGCAAATGAAGCCATGTTTTTTGCTTATGAATTTTGGAGTAGGCTATTCTACATTTAAAGTTGGATTAATGCCGCTTTTGTAAACTGAAGACTGGTGGAAGAGCACTGAGCTCCGGATTATGTTTGATGTCTCTAACGGTCAATGAAAGAGTTGCGGGGATATTGTGGAGGTAGTATTCAACGCTGAGAAGAAGTTGTTGAAATAGGAATCAGGAGGCCCGCCTTACCTACTTGAAAACAACGAAGCAACCAGAGCCATTCAATAATGGTATTTATAATCATATTATGGTTTCAAATTCTGTAGTATAGTTAAATGCGTGTGTTCCTCAAATGTATTTCAAATCAGATTGTAAACATATTTATTATCTTTTCGCGAACATCCATTGCTGTTGGTTTCTATCGCCTAATGGATGTCCCGGTCTTAGTTCTTAAAGATGCAGTCTCTTTAGGATGCTAATTCATATAGAACATAATTGTATCTTATTTCACACAACCTTGAGTACTATAGACGTATGGCACGAACAAACAGAACACACAGTTCTGTTTTGGTAATCCAAAAGTAATCCAAACGGCCAGAGAATGTCATTTCGGACGAATGACGAACTCTTTTGATAGTCCCCTTTAAAAAAACGTTGATCGTTTTGATATGAGTTTCAGATAAGCTATATTGTTCACAGTTTGTAAAAACATTAATGTGTGATTTGTTTCGGACTTCGTGTTGCTTATGGTTTCTGAAACTTCGAGAAAAGAGGCATATAGACCTAATGTTGATAAGTTTGAAAGCTGTAGGCCTATTGTGTGGCATTGTACATAGCCATGTAGTTGTATTTTATGGTGTATCCTTTCTTTCTATTACGAAGAGCCTATAAAAAGTAGGCTACCGGGGTGATAATATAAAATAATATTTGAACCACTAGGCATATTTGTTTCGGTTTAGGGTTCTATTGTGAAAGTAATTTTGTGTTTTTGCAATCCGCAGAGGTATAGGCCTTTATACGCGCAATGTAGCCTACTTTTCTTGTTCTTATCTCGTGTATGTTTTTTGTCTTTATATTTCAGTTGTATGTGGATGTTCAATCGATGATCAAGGCCTAAACCGGCATGTTATTTGGTTACAAAGTGGCTTTGCAATGGGCCTACTGCTGCGTTGCTATATATTTGCCTGTGCTTTCCTACTCGGCTCGCTGGAGGTCGTGTTTGTAGTCGATGACTGTCAAATGTGTCAGTAGGAAACTGGCGGAGGTGGAGCTACATATCCGAGAGCCGATGATCATGTGCCCCTCAAATGTCACCATCTCCCGGGGCTATGTGCGCTAAGAGTGCCATTACAACGACCTTATTATTATAATAGCACTAGAAAAACACACCCAAACTTGATATTTGAAGGCTCTCTCTCTCTCACTTAAGCAAGACGGATTAACTCGAAGGCGTTGTGTCATAGCGGAGTGTGTGAGGTCGTGTTAGCAGCACCATGGACAGCACCGTGGTGTTTTTGTCAAAGGCCGATAAACAAAGCCACGAAGCCATTTTCTTTCTCTTTAAACACATATTCATAAATAATTAAAATGTATTCAAATGTGTCCTACTCTAGGCCTTTAGGTCTAATTCCATTATGTGCAAGAGAGAAGAAAAATAGGCTAACATGGTCGAGGAGGAGGCTTTGGGTAGGCTAGTTGCATTTCCGTTGTAAATGCAGTTTAATATTTTAGTATATACTGATTAACTGTCTGGTTCATTAAAGGCTATTCCTCAAATAATATAATCACCACCGGTTATAACGTCCAACTATATAGGCCAAGTAGGCCAAATCATAGGTATGCCTAAAATGCTATATGATACATTTTTTTTTGCACATTGCTGCATGTTTAACGCAACATGATCTTGGAACAGTGTAATGTCATTGATGTAACAGCGCTAGTGATAGCACATGGGCAGGCCTTCTGTACTTGTCGGACTTCTGTATTGTTCTCTTATATTTATCTGGGAGAATCCCAACCACACAGCCCTATTGTGTATGGGAATCTTGTTGTGTTTGCAATAACAGTCATGGTTATTTATCACCCTCTTATCAACCATCGACCGTTTTTACCTGTAGCTCTGTCCAGATTGAACATGTGATGATTTTCTAGGGGTGCTCTTCAAGGATTGTTTTGTGTTTAATCTTTTTAGAACATTTTTTACACAAATAAGAATAACAACAAATAAGAAGAACACCAACAATTAACATTACATTATGTCATGGAATGAAATTGCCATACATGGAAAAAATAAAGCATGTCACACAGTCCTATATCTTGTATCCCTAATAGGTTAGGAAGTCACCAGTATAGGCCTGTCTAAGTATGTACACAATATATACAAAAGTATGTGGACACCCCTTCAAATTAGTGGATTCTTCTATTTCAGCCACACCGGTTGCTGACAGGTGTATAAAATCGAGCACACAGCCATGCAATCTCCACAGACAAACACTGGCAGTAGAATGGCCTTACTGAAGAGCTCAGTGACTTTCAATGTGGCACCGTCATAGGATGCCACCTTTCCAACAAGTCAGTTCATCAAATATCTGCCCTGCTAGAGCTGCCCCGGTCAACTGTAAGTGCTGTTTTTGTGAAGTGGAAACAGCTAGGAGCAACAGCGGCTCAGCCACGAAGTGGTAGGCCACACAAGCTCACTGAATGGGACCACCGAGTGCTGAAGTGCGTAGCGCGTAAAATCCTCTTTCCTCTGTTACAACACTCACTACCGAGTTCCACACTTCCTCTGGAAGTAACGTCAGCACAATAATTGTTTGTCGGGAGCTTCATGAAATGGGTTTCCATGGCCGAGCGGCCGCACACAAGCCTAAGATCACTATGCGCAATGCTAATCATCGGTTGGAGTGTGGTAAAGCTCGCCGCCATTGGACTCTGGAGCAGTGGAAACGCATTCTCTGGAGTGATAAATCAGGCTTCACCATCTGGCTGTCCAGTGGACAAATCTGGGTTTGATGGAGAGAACGCTACCTGCCCGAATGCATAGTGCCAACTGTAAAGTTTGGTGGAAGAGGAATAATGGTCTGGGGCTGTTTTTCGTGGTTCGGGCTAGACCACTTAGTTCCAAGAAAGAGAAATCTTAACGCTACAGCATACAATGACATTCTAGACAATTCTATGCTTCCAACTTTGTGACAACAGTTTGGGGAAGGCCCTTTCCTGTTTCAGCATGACAATGTCCCCATGCACAAAGCGAGGTCCATAAGGAAATGGTTTGTCGAGATCGGTGTGGAAGAACTTGACTGACCTCAACCCCATTGAACACCTTTGGGATGAATTGGAACACCGACTGCAAGCCAGGCCTAATCGCCCAACATCAGTGCCCGACCACACTAATGCTTTTGTGGCTGAATGGAAACAAGTCCCCACAGCAATGTTCCAATATCTAGTCGAAAGCCTTCCCAGAAGAGTGGAGGCTGTTGTTGCAGCAAAGGGGGGACCAACTCCATATTAATTCCCATGATTTTGGAATGAGATGTTCGATGAGCAGTTGTCCACATACTTTTGGTAATGTAGTGTATGTCAGAGGTGGGCAAACTTTTGCGGGCCTCTGTGCGGCCCTCCATTGAATTTCGAAATCCCGATGTGGCTCTCGAGCCAAAAGGTTTGCCCAACCCTGATGTATGCTGTATGCTATTGTTGTATAACCCTGACTGTGTGTCCTATGTCTCTCCTCTCCAATAGAAAATGAGTTCAGAGGGCAGCTGCTGAACCAGAGGTGGACGCGAGGAGACAGAATAAGCAGATTCTGTGAGACCAAAAGGAGCCTTCGAATCAAAGTGAGAAGCTGTGTGTGTGTGTGTGTGTGTGTGTGTGTGTGTGTGTGAAAAAGAGAAAGAGAGACAGATAGTAAGTGCAGTGTCATGACACTCTGTGTGTTTCAGATGAGTCAGGACACAGCAGAAACGAGAACCCGGACCCGCTCAAAAGGCATCAGAGGTGAGCTGGGGCCAAACACACATGCACGTACAGTAGGCACGCACGCAGCAAACGCACGCAGCCACACATTCACACACACTAATTGAAAAGGCTTCATTTGTCGTGTATTTAGGATAAGTGTGTGTCTTATGATGTTCCCTCTCTGTCTTTTTATTCCCCAGTACCCGTTGAACTCGTGGGAGCAGAGTTAAGGTGAGAGAATACGTGTTTTTCTGCTACTGTATTGAATCCAGCCACACAGTTGTCCTATTACTGTATACATGTAGTCCACTCCTGATAAATGCAATATGGCTTTAGACTGGTCGGGTGCACTAAAACCAGAGCATGCAGATATTCAGAGCAAATAAACTAGGTTGGTGATGAACTGAAAAGCACATACAAAGTTTGAACGTAATTCATTGTGCAAAATTAATAAAACAAATGTTTGTTTTCTGTTTGTATCACTAAGTAGCTGCCCCACCCCCGGGTGCGATGGTTCAGGCCATGTCATTGGGAGATATTCACGACACAGAAGGTATGATATACTAACTAGACTAACCACCACCAACTCTTAGCGCTCAAGTTCCTCTGCTAACACTGTTTTTTAAATACAAATACTATTAAATTGAGAAAAAGCTCCATTAAAAATACCACATATGTGGTATTAAGGATAATTCGTTCTCCATTTCTCCAGTGATTTTTTAACTTTACCTGTTGAAAAACAATATCCCATGTATAAATACAGTAAAGTACATACACTAAAGGATAAAAAAAATATGTTTTGAGCAAAATAGTGTTTTTTAGACAACTGCAAACTTCAAGGAGTATGGCATTGGTCTGATGGTGACTGTGTGATGTCATCGGCCACCCTCCTTGCTCAAGGAACAGTAGAGAACAAAAGAGGAAAGGCTCCTCCCCCACTTGTGCCATGTCATGAGGATACCTGGACCACCTATTGAGATGTACCTTTTGTTAAGTAAATCAGGTGTTAAATGAGAATGAAAGGAGACTGGAGTAAGACTTTAACACCCATCTCCTCACCTTGCACCCATAGCATTCTTGGATGCCCAATAGTGAAGAAGAGGAAACTTGTGGAGGCGGAGGAAGAAGAGAATCAACCCGCCCCCAAGAAAAAGACCCTGCCCCTGAAGTTGGCCATGGACGAGGGCTTCAACACAGCAGACAGTGACGCCGCCAGTGAGGCAGAGCATAAGGAGGGAGAGGAGTCAGAGGAGGAGGAGCAGGAAGAGAAGGAAAATAGCAAAACGCCAAACCCAGCCATGTCCATGAAAGGTGAGTCAAGAGAAGACCAGAATCCAAGGAATATATCACATTTATCATGGATTGCTATTGGCTATTGCAGTGGTACAGATTGATGATGATACCAAAGTAAGTATTGATGGAAAGACAAATACAGGGAGCGTTCATTATTTAGCAATAACCTATCAACTCTGCACTGTACACAGACAATTGCGCACAGGTGTTACCCGAAGACACAGAAAAAAAGACGTCTGTCGAGTTCGTCACCATAGCTGCACCTGAAGCAGAGGCTCTGCAGGAGGACACAGAGGCAGCCACCACAACCCAACAGCAGGCTTTCACAGAGGCAGAAGCAGAAACAGAGGCAGAGACAGCGACAGACAGACGCGAAGAGGAGGTGCAAGTAGTGGCAGAGATACAGGCCGCTGAGGAGGAGGAGGAGGAGGAAGATGAGGATACAGTTGATGTATACAGAACAATAGAGCAGCCCAAAGGCGACAATGAAACAGGGAGAGCAGAGAGTGAGGAGAAGCAAAAGGAGGTGGCAGGAGAGGAGGAGGAGGAGGAGGGAGGAGGGGAGGAAGAGAAAGAGGAGGAGAGGCAATTTGTGAGTCAGGAGATCTCAGATCACCAGTATTCCAGTGGCGACTATAGCAGGCATCCGGCAAAAGAGGAGGGAGATGAGGAAGAAGAGAAGAAGGGAGAGGAAAAGGAGGAGGAGGAGGAAGAGGAGGAGGTGGAAGAGGAGGTAGAGGAAGAAAAGGAGGAAGAGGAGGATGAGGTGGTCTACATGGAGCCTGCCATCCCTCTTGCCCCTAGTACTCCTGCTCAGGAATGTGAGGATACAGAAGTGGCAGCGGGGGAGGTAAAGATTGGTTCCCCGTTGACTGAAGAGGAGGAAGAGGAGGAGGAAGAAGAGGAGGAAACAGAAGCAGGGGAGGTGGAAGAAGAGGACCACGACTCTCACAAAGCCCCACCTACCACAGTGGCCATTGAGATACGATCTGAGGAAGAGGAAGATGAGGAGGAAGAGGAGGAGGAAGATGACTGTCTCTCACAGGGTTCGGGTGTGACAGATGACTCAGAGACCTGGGATATGACCCGGGGGAACTTGGGACTGCTGGAGCAAGCCATCGCCCTGAAGGCCGAGCAGGTGAGAGGGCCGCACGTCGACCAACAGTCTCCAGAGCACCAGCACTACCACAGCCCCGACGACAGGGCCAGCAAAGCCATGGACCAAGCCATGCGACACAGAGGACACCACAGCAAAGGTAGGAAAGTTTATGCTTTATCAGGATATCTTTTAACACGCCATAGAATCAGAATCATGTTCCAATTGTTAGGGATTTTGCTCACTCAACATCTCTCCCCTTCCCATCCAGAAAAGAAGGAGGTGAAATGCCCTACCCCTGGGTGTGATGGGACGGGCCATGTGACTGGGCTGTACCCCCACCACCGCAGCCTCTCTGGGTGCCCTCACAAAGACAGGATCCCACCTGAGAGTGAGTACTAGCAGAGCACTAACACGCTAATACCAAAGTTCTAACAGCGAAACATTACACGTACTCGTTTGAACAATTTGCATATCTGACACACATTCTTATATCTCTCTGTCTATCTGTCCCTAGTACTGGCCATGCACGAGAACGTGCTGAAGTGTCCAACTCCAGGATGCATAGGCCAGGGTCACGTAAACAGCAATCGCAACACACACCGCAGGTATTATACCGTCCAACGATTACAACCTGACATTGACCTTCTATTTCTGGTGGGATTCTATGAGAAAATGTATACATTTTCACTATCTCTCTTTGTCCCTCTCAGTCTGTCCGGTTGTCCCATAGCAGCTGCAGAGAAACTCTCCAAGGGGGGCCATGTCACCCCCAGTCACCCCCAGCCTTCAGTCAGTGAGCCCGCAACTGGGAGCCCACATTCAGACAGAGTTCTCAGGTGAGCCCTCTCTGGTCCTCCCTTTCTCCATATCTCCACTTACTACAATAGCTGTCCATCTGATGCATTTTACTAATCTTTTACCCCTTCTCTTGTACAAAATGTTCTGACTGTTTCACCACCTCTGTCTTACCTTACCTTTCACTCTCTCTCTCTCTCTCTCTCTCTCTCTCTCTCTCTCTCTCTCTTCTCTCTCTCTCTCTCTCTCTCTCTCTCCTCTCTCTCTCTCCTCCTCTCTCTCTCTCTCTCTCCTTCGCTCTCTCTCTCTCTCTCTCTCTCTCCTCTCTCTCTCTCTCTCTCTCTCTCTCTCTCTCTCTCTCTCTCTCTGCTCTCTCTCTTTCTCTCTCTTCTTTCTCTCTCTCCTCTCTCTCTCTCTCTCTCTCGTCTCTCTCTCTCTCTCTCTCTCTCTCTCTCTCTCTCTCTCTCTCCACAGACCATGTGTGTTTGTGAGCAGCTGGAATCCCTCAGGTACGGCTACAGACCCAACATGGTGGGCCTGCCACACCCCGCCGCCAAACCTGCCAAAGAGCGTGGAGAAATACTCCAAGCTCCTGTCGACTATGCAAGCTTCGACGTCCAGGTGTTTGGGAAGCCTTTGCTGGTTCCAAAGATACCCGCCACCAGCCAAACCTCACCCAAAGCCTTCAAATGTAAGATGATCTTGGCATTTGTTGAATTTCTGTTGGAAACCATGTAAGCATTCTATGGACAAGGTATCACAGCAATTCATGCTCTAGTTTGTTTCTCTGGCACTGTTTCCACATGCTAACTTTTTAGCATTTGTGGCACAAATCTTATTCAAGTCATGAGACCGATATTAGCATTTTCCGCGCATCATGTCGAAATCATCCAAAAGCACTTGCATTTTTTAAATTTAATWAAAAAAAAAAAAAGTAAAGTCTTTATACAGCATGTGCAAATGAGGTAGGATAAGGGAGGTAAGGCAATAAATAGGCCATGGTGGCGAAGTGATTACAATATAGCAATTAAACACTGGAATGGTAGAATGTGCAGAAGATGAATGTGCAAGTAGAGATACTGGGGTGCAAAGGAGCAAGATAAATAAATAAATACAATCTGGGGATGAGGTAGTTGGATGGGCTATTTACAGATGGGCTATGTACAGGTGCAGGGATCTGTGAGCTGCTCTGACAGCTGGTGCTTAAAGCTAGTGAGGGAGATAAGAGTCTCCAGCTTCAGTGATTTTTTCAGTTTGTTCCAGTCATTGGCAGCAGAGAACTGGAAGGTGAGGCAGCCAAAGGAAGAATTAGCTTTTGGGGTGACCAGTGAGATATACCTGCTGGAGCGCGTGCTACGGGTAGGTGCTGCTATGGTGACCAGTGAGCTGAGATAAGGCGGGGCTTTACCTAGCAGAGACTTGTAGATGACTTGGAGCCAGTGGGTTTGGCGACGAGTATGAAGCAAGGGCCAGCCAACGAGAGCGTACAGGTTGCAGTGGTGGGTAGTATATGGGACTTTGGTGACAAAACGGATGGCACTGTGATAGACTGCATCCAATTTGTTGAGTAGAGTGTTGGAGGCTATTTTGTAAATGACATCGCCAAAGTCGAGAATCGGTAGGATGGTCATTTTTACGAGGGTATGTTTGGCAGAATGAGTGAAAGATGATTTGTTGCGAAATAGGAAGCCGATCCTAGATTTCATTTTGGATTGGAGATGTTTAATGTGAGTCTGGAAGGAGAGTTTACAGTCTAACCAGACACCTAGGTATTTGTAGTTGTCCACATATTCTAAATCAGAACCATCCAGAGTAGTGATGCTGGATGGGCGGGCAGGTGCAGGCAGTGATCGGTTGAAGAGCATGATTTAGTTTTACTTGCATTTAAGAGCAGTTGGAGGCCACGGAAGGAGAGTTGTGTGGCTTTGAAGCTCGTCTGGAGGTTGTTAACACAGTGTCCAAAGAAGGGCCAGAGGTATACAGAATGGTGTCGTCTGCGTAGAGGTGGATCAGAGAATCACCAGCAGCAAGAGCGACATCATTGATGTATACAGAGAAGAGAGTCGGACCGAGAATTGAACCCTGTGGCACACCCATAGAGACTGCAAAGGTCCGGACAACAGGCCCTCCGATTTGACACACTGAACTCTATCAGAGAAGTAGTTGGTGAACCAGGCGAGGCAATCATTTGAGAAACCAAGGCTGTTGAGTCTGCCAATAAGAATGTGGTGATTGACAGAGTCGAAAGCCTTGGCCAGGTCGATGAATACAGCTGCACAGTATTGTCTCTTATCGATGGCGGTTATGATATCGTTTTGGACCTTGAGCGTGGCTGAGGTGCACCCATGACCAGCTCGGAAACCAGATTGCATTGCGGAGAAGGTACGGTGGGATTCAAAATGGTCGGTAATCTGTTTGTTAACTTGGCTTTCGAAGACCTTAGAAAGGCAGGGTAGGATAGATATAGGTCTGTAATTGTTTGGGTCTAGAGTGTCTCCCCCAAATGATTTTGAAGCTCAACAAAGTCACTTATAGATGATTTGAACATGATGCATGAAAAATGCAAATATAAGTCCCATGACTTCCTTAAACGTTAGCATGTGAAAACAGTGCCAGGGAAACTAAACTAAGGCATGTATTGCTGTCATACCTTGCCCATAGACTGCTTACAGGGTAAGGAAACGTATGTCATTTTGTAATTTGGGTGAACTGTCCCTTTAACTAACAAAACATAACTTTTTCGTTTCACGTTAGTATTCATGAGAGAAATTGGTTGATAGTCTAGGATCATGACCCTGCTGGTTATAGGAGAACTGTAATGGCGGCTTGGGGCGTGTTATACTGTGAAGGTAAATTCTCATTGGCACACACCCACCCTCTCTCTCCTCTACAGCTAAACCATTCCCTAAGGCCACGTCCCCGGGCCATAGCTTCTCGGGAGGATATGCAAAGAGCAGCTCCTCCTCTTCCTCCAGTGGCTACGATTACACCCATGATGCCGAGGCTGCTCACATGGCTGCCACTGCCATTCTGAACCTGTCCACACGCTGCTGGGAGAGTCCAGAGAACCTTAGCACCAAACAGCAGGACCCAGCTGGCAAGGTAGGCCTCTCTGCTACCCAGCTCAGCCCAGCCTAGCCTGTTGGTGGTTGACTTTATAAAGAATATATTTTTCCCTCTTGAAATTATTTATTAGACACACTGCATTACTACACACGCACGCACACGCACACACACACACACACACACACACACACACACACACACACACTTGTGAAGACGTGTGTTTTTTAAATGTACAATGTTTTGTTTTACTATGTTTAATGTTTATAGTTTGTTTACTGTTGTCTTTGTGTATGTAAGTTGTTTTGCTTGAAACGTTGTTCCCTCTGCTGCTATTGGACCACGGTCTCTCTTGGAAAAGAGATGTTATCTCAATGAGAAAAAACTGTATAAATAAAGGTAAAATATAAAAAATAAAGATCTCTCATAATTCCAATGGTTTTGGGGTTTAGTCCGCAGACTTGGCATAAAGCATAACCGCATCCTGCTCCTCCTTCTCTTGGGACAGTTTTGGCTTAGTGAAGTCAGAAGGCCCTCCAACTTCCTCCTGTAAGGTCGCCCTGGGACGAGGAACGTCTCCCGGGTGCTTGCGAGGAGGAGGAAGACAGGGTCTGTGATTGCATCCCTTTCCATCTTGAATGGGCTCTTCTGCTCAGGGTCCAGTGTCCCATTCTCATCCACTTCAATATCCTATGTCCTGAAGGTACACGGACTATGTTCAACGTGTGTGTGTGTGTTGTGTGTGTTGTGTGTGTGTGTGTGTGTGTGTGTGGTGTGGTGTGTGGTGTGTGTGTTGTGTGTGTGTGTGTGTGTGTGTGTGTGTGTGTGTGTGTGTGTGTGTGTGTGTGTGTGTGGTGTGTGGTTGGTGTG
>NC_036857.1:15351041-15485143 GCF_002910315.2 Salvelinus sp. IW2-2015 | reverse complement strand
AAAACAAAAACATTGTACATTAAAAACACAAACGTCTTGACTAAAAACAGCTGGCCTAAAAACAATTACACTCTTCTATGATATATACATCGATCAAGTGTTTAAACTCCACCAATGATACTAGATCATCACATTTTTAAATGTTCAGGAGAGAATTCCAGGACCACGGAGCTAAGTAACAAAAACTATTTCTAACATGTTCTGTTCTAATTTTTGGTACTGTTAGAAGCAAATCAGAATGGGACCGTAATCAATATTTATTTACTGACCTGACTAAAAAAGAACAGAGATAAAATGGCATTTTACCCAATATGGCCTTATAAATCAGTGTATACCAGTGTTTAAGCCTATGCAAGGTCAATGACGACCAGCCAATAGCGCTGTAGAGATCACAATGATGTGTTAGACGTTTCTGATTTGAAATGAACCTGAGGGCTGCACTGAATCAAGGTAATGTAATAGTCTTGAGAGAGGTTAGTGTGTGTTCTAGCCTCAGCTTCCAGTGATACACGACAATTGGAAATATGGCAAGGTGAGACTTGTGTGATTATGTTCTGATTATATGATTTTTTATACTGGAGCTGTCATCTTTTGAATAAAGGGTGGATTAAATGAAGAACTATAATCTCCATCCTTACCTGTGTTTGTTTGACCTTCTGCCAGATGGACTATGTGGCCCACTCCTACACCTCCTCTGACGCAGAAGATGATGACATCACCCAGGAGAGCATGGAGGACAGGAAGTACCCAGGCGAGGTCACCACGTCCAGCTTCAAGGTCCAGTTCTCGCCCAAAGACTGCAAAAAAGAGGTTCTACTGTAAGAATACTCTAAAATAACTTCAATCCAGCATTCATAACAACACTATAAGTAAAAAATAACCTACATTTTAATTATCTATGTCTCTCTACCTAGTACTCTAATATCAAGGCTGACACATCACCATTATAAAGAATTCAGTTCAAAGTAGTACTGCCATCCACCCTCATGTTTTTGAATGAATTTCTAATCATTCCCAATTATCTCCAGGTGTCCCACCCCAGGTTGTGATGGCAGTGGGCACATCACTGGAAACTACGCTTCACATCGGAGGTATGACACAGCCCTACTCCCCTGCATTACAACCAATGCAGTCGCTAGCGCTGTTTCACATTGTACGTCTTACAGCTGCATTTATAGTGTTTTTCAGGCACTGACACTGAATGTCAACTAATCTACACATCTGTATAAAAAATCCTGAACTTTCAATAATTACTATACTCTATTGCTCTTATCATGTGCTACTATGGGTCCTGTAAACAGTATTCATTGTTATGATTGTGATCTTTCCTTTATTCTGCCCTTATTAAATGACTACACAATATACTCTGTCTATATATATATTTTCCATATCTTCTAGTCTGTCAGGCTGTCCTCTTGCTGATAAGTCTCTTCGGACCCTCATGGCTGCCCACTCTGCTGAACTGAAGTATGTCTGTGCTTGTATTACCCCTTCCTTCCTTCTTTCTAACCCAGGCATGTGTGCAGGCATTGGTTCCAGTTCAGCTCCAACACACCTAAAAACCTAATTGTTGTCTGACTTCAAGGATTTTAATTAGGTGTGTTAGTGCTGGGCTGGAATAAAAACCTTCACACACTGCGGCCCTCCTTGACCAGAGTTTTCTATCCCTGTTCTAACCCTACTTTATACTGACATGACTGAACCCTTTGTATGGTCACTACAATGCGTGGGGATGTGTTTTCCCTCTGCTGCGATCTCCTGTGTCAAACAAATTCTATCCCATAGAGAAAGTGTTAGCTACTTTTATGACAAAGCGCTTTCATATCATCTCTACATTTGCAACAAATATGAATATCTCATGCAGTGCTATGCTGACTTGACTTTTCTCTGGTTGACTCCCAGGTGTCCGACCCCTGAATGCGATGGATCAGGTCACATCACTGGAAACTACGCCTCCCATAGAAGGTATGCACAGATCATTTATTGCTTTTGTTTAAAAAAAATTTAATCCTAGAAAATCCAACTGGAGGATAATATAAAAAGGACTTTATTCAAATTTCTCTCTACGTCTCTGTCAGTTTGTCTGGATGCCCCCGTGCTAAGAAAGGTGCCGTCAAAACAACACCCACCAAGGATGACAAGGAAGACTCTGAGCTTTTAAGGTTGGTCCACGACAAACCATTCCTTTTCTTTACCATCCACACAACAGACCGCCCTTTTTTCGGCCCTCTAGTTTTCAAACTATTGCTGATTGCTTTCCTCTGTCTCTCTCTTTCTATCCTTTCCCCTCTCATTCCCTGTCATCCCTGACTTTCCCCCCTCTATTAGTAGATGCCCGGTGCCCGGCTGTGACAGCCTGGGCCACATCAGTGGGAAGTATGCCACCCACCGTAGTGCATACGGGTGCCCGCTGGCAGCGAGGCGTCAGAAGGAGGGGCTCCTCAACGGTTCTCCTTTCTCCTGGAAGGCCTTTAAGACGGAGGGCCCCACCTGTCCCACCCCCGGCTGTGATGGATCAGGACACGCCAACGGCAGCTTCCTCACACACCGCAGGTATTACACTCAATCAAATTCAATTGTTTTTTGGCGGGGTTCGTGCAAACACTTTACAAAAAGCTGGGCCTAATCCTGAAACATTATTAACCTATTATAGGTTATTATTGAGTTTGTTTATTTTATGATTTCATTTCATTTGATAGATTTTTACATCTAGTCAGGTTTTTAAAGCACAGGAAAACATATTGTATAAAGACAAAAAAGTGATTGGCATATTAAAATGAACTAAACTAACTGGCCCTGTTCTAGCAGTGCTCCATCCCTAGCCTCATCTCTCTGTTCCTCTTCTGTTGTTCCAAGTCTCTCTGGTTGTCCCAGAGCCTCCGCTAATAAGAAGAGAACCAGGTTACCTGGAGACGAGTACATTACAGCAAAGTTCAAGGCCAGCGATGGTAAGTCTGGGGATATACAGTAACTTAAATGTTTAATCTGACAGTTTCTGCATAACAGGGAAAATCGTAATTTCCACTTAACTCAAATGTTCACTTAGTCATGCATTGATTTCAGTGGAAGTTAGGATTTGTCCCAACATTATGAGTGTGTCAAGTCAACAATACATCAGTAAAACTGGATGATCTTCAATTATGTTTGACTGTTTCTAGTTGTTTTATTGGTTGTTACTGGTTGCTTAATTTCCATAGTTCTGGATAATGATGAAGATATCAAGCAGCTGAACAAAGAGATCGGGGAACTGAGTGAGTCCAACTCAGAGATGGAGGATGATATGATGAACCTGCACACACAGGTGAGTCTGACACTTGTTAACAATACCCACTAAATACTGTCCCGACCGTACATTCCTAATTCAATTCAAAATCAAAAACAGATTGTAAAAAGAGTGTTTCTGACTGGTTTGTGGCTGACTGAAGAACTGTGGTTGATTGATTGGTGGTTCTCTGCTCCAGATCTCATCCATGGAGAAGAACCTGAAGAGTATGGAGGAGGAAAACAAGCAGATCGAGGAGAGGAACGATGCCCTGTACATGGAGCTGTCTGGCCTGAGCCAAGCTCTGATCCGCAGCCTGTCCAACATCCGGCTGCCACACATGGTGAGTTACACATAGGGATGGATCACTCAGAGCATGTATGCACTCACGCACACCCACATACTCTCCACAAATGCAACGGCACTCGCTTACAAATTAACGCATACAACTTGTCTTTAAAGCGTTACTTGTGTTTACTTCAGCAGGAACCTATGTCGGACCAGAACTTCGATAATTACGTGGACACCTTGACCCATATGTTCTCCAATAAAGATTGCTACCAAAACCCGGAGAACCGCGCTCTGTTGGAGTCCATCAACCAAGCAGTAAAAGGCATCGAAGTGTAGTCTCTAAAAGTGTGGTGAGACATAATGGAACATACAAAAGAGAGGCAGAAGAGGAGAGAGAAGGCAAGGTGACATGGTGTCTGGGTATACAAAACCCAACAACCATAAATAATCATCCCTTGCTTTTGGAATATATACTTGGTTTTTCTCTTATTTGTTTTGGAGAAAATATGTTGTCCATTTCATGTTGCTCCCCTCCCTGTTTGCATGAAGGTTAACAGGATCAATGGATACACAAGTGTTTTTGTGCGCATTGGAGTAAACTGTGTTGGTGTGGGTGTTTGGGAACCTTTTGAGGGGTATAATAAAAAAAGACATCCACTTTAATTGTACAGAGCAGACTAAGAATGCAGTATACTGGCTCCAATACCCCATCATAACATACGCTCCAAAATAGTGTACTTGTGTTCCAACCCTATTGAGTAATGTTGATAGTATTTATGGGCATAAATATTGCACTTCCAGGAATAGTTTGTGATTTCATTATTATTGTTGTGTATGAATTTTAGTCTGTTTAATATATTATTTATTCATGTTGTGTTCATTTTGCTTATTTATTCAGCATTTATTTATTGACCTATTTATTTATTTTTACAAAAAAAATGACACTGAAGACATTTTTAAACAGCGACAGAGAGGACTTGTTTATCCTCTGCATTGTTGAAAAATAGGAAATATTTTAAAATATCAACTATAAATTGTTTTATATATCTTATTTATTTGAAATACTGGGATCTTTTTTAAGTGCAAATATTTTGTAACCGACAAGTTTTGATAATTTTTTAAAGAGTTAGATTTTTGTTTATATCATTTATTTTATTTCCATAAAGTATTTTGAGACACCTTTGCAATGAACTAGGAAAAATGTGATGAACGTATTTAATATTTATTTGATAATGAAGAACAAAGTGAATGGAGATGTTGATGTATATTTATTTTGTATTGTCTATGTCACGTGTTAGTGATGATGGCTGTGTATGGATTAGTCTTTGGCCATATGTTGATTTTGAAATAAAGGAAAACCTGTGCTAAGAAAACTAAGCATCATGGAATATTTCATGATTAATTATAATTATGCATAATTATTGTGAAAGTGTATGAATATTGTTTATGGCTACAGATATTTTGTTGAAGATGGTGCTGGCTAAAGCTAAAACTGGCGAGTGTAGAGAGTATAGAGATATTGTTATCCACGTCGGCACCAACGATGTTAGGATGAAACAGTCAGAGGTCACCAAGCGCAACATAGCTTCAGCGTGTAAATCAGCTAGAAAGACGTGTCGGCATCGAGAAATTGTCTCTGGCCCCCTCCCAGTTAGGGGGAGTGATGAGCTCTACAGCAGAGTCTCACAACTCAATCGCTGGTTTAAAACTGTTTTCTGCCCCTCCCAAAAGATACAATTTGTAGATAATTGGCCCTCTTTCTGGGACTCACCCACAAACAGGACCAAGCCTGGCCTGCTGAGGAGTGACGGACTCCATCCTAGCTGGAGGGGTGCTCTCATCTTATCTACCAACATAGACAGGGCTCTAACTCCTCTAGCTCCACAATGAAATAGGGTGCAGGCCAGGCAGCAGGCTGCTAGCCAGCCTGCAGTTTAGTGGGAGTCTGCACTAGCATAGTCGTGTAGTCAGCTCAGCTTATCCCCTTGAGACTGTGTCTGTGCCTCGACCTAGGTTGGGCAAAACTAAACATGGCGGTGTTCGCCTTAGCAATCTCACTTAGGATATGACTCCTCCATTCCTGCCATTATTGAAAGAGATGTGATAACCTCACACTCCAACTAGGGCTACTTTATGTTGAATCCCTCACTTCAAAGGCAGTTATTGTCAATGAACTAATCACTGATCATAATCTTGGTGATTGGGCCTGACTGAACATGGCTTAAGCCTGATGAATTTATGTGTTAATGAGGCCTACCTCCTGGTTACACTAGTGACCATATCCCCCTGCATCCGCAAAGGCGAGGTGTTGCTAACATTTCCGATACCAAATTTCAATATACAAAAAAAAAAATTGACGTTTTCGTCTTTTGAGCTTCTAGTCATGAAATCTATGCAGCCTACTCAATCATTTTTATAGTTACTGTTGTACACGCCTCCTGGGCCATATACAGCGTTCCTCACTGAAGTTCCCTGAATTCCTATCGACCTTGGTAGTCATAGCAGATAATATTCTAATTTTTTTGGTTATTTTAATATTCACTATGGAAAAGTCCACAGACCACTCCAAAGGGCTTTCGGAGCCATCCATCGACTTAGTGGGTTTTGTCCAACATGTCTCTGGACCTCCACTCATGCAAACATACTTGGACCTAGTTTTGTCTCCATGGATTAATGTTGTAGATTTAATGTTTTTCCTCATAATCCTGGACTATTCGGACCACCATTTTATTACGTTTGCAATCGCAACATAATCTGCTCAGACCCCAACCAAGGAGCAATCAAAGTCGTGCTATAAATTCTCAGACAACCAAAGATTCCTTGATGCCCTTCCAGACTCCTTCTGCCTACCCAAGGGAGTCAGAGGCAAAAATCAGTTACCACACCTAACTGAGAAACTCAATTTAACCTTGCGCTCCCTAGATGCATTTTGCACCCCTAAAAACTAAAACATTTTGTCATAAGAAACTAGCTCCCTGGTATAAGAAAATACCGAGCTCTGAAGCAAGCTTCAGAAAAATTGGAACGGAAATGGCGCCACACCAAACTGGAAGTCTTCCGACTAGCTTGGAAAGACAGTACCCGTGCAGTATCGAAGAGCCTCCTGCTGCTCGATCATCCTATTTTCCAACTTATTTGAGGAAAAAAGAACAATCCCCCCCAAAAAATTGATACTGTCGCAAAGCTAACTAAAAAGCAGCATTCCCCAAGTGAGGATGGCTTTCCTTCAGCAGTATAAATTATGAATTTCTTTGAGGAAAAGATCATGATCATTAGAAGCAAGTTACGGACTCCTCTTTAAATCTGCGTATTCCTCCAAAGCTCAGCTGTCCTGAGTCTGCACACTCTGCCAGCACCGAGGATCAAGAGGACACTTAAGTGTTTTAGTACTATATCTCTTGACACACAATGATGAAAATAAATCATGGCCTCTAACCTTCAAGCTGCATACTGGACCCTATTCCAAATAAATTACTTAAAGAGCTGCTTCATGTGCTTGGGCTCCTATGTTGAACATAATAAACGGCTCTCTATCCACAGGATGTGTACAAACTCACTAAAAGTGGCAGTAATAAAGCCTTCTCTTGAAAAAGCAAATCTTGATCCAGAAATATAAAAAACTATCGGCTATTCATCTTCCATTCCTCTCAAAAAAAATGGAAAAGCTGTTGCGCAGCCTACTGCCTTCCTGAGACAAACAATGTATACGAAATGCTTCAGTCTGGTTTTAGACCCCATCATAGCACTGAGACTGCCTTCTGTGAAGGTGGTAAATGACTTTTAAATGGCAGACCGAGGCTCTGCATCTGTCCTCTGTGCTACTAGACCTAGTGCTGCCTGTGATACCATCGATCACCACATTCTTTTGGAGAGATTGGAATCCCAAATTGGTCTACACGGCCAAGTTCTTGGCCTGGTTTTAGATCTTATCTGTCGGAAAGATATCAGTTTGTCTCTGTGAATGTTTCCTCTGACAAATCAACTGTACATTTCGGTGTTCCTCAAGCTTCCGTTTTGGGACACTATTGTTTTCACTATATATTTTCCCTCTGGGGATGTCATTCGAAACAATAATGTTAACTTTCACTGCTATGCGGATGACACACAGCTGTACATTTCAATGAAACATGGTGAAGCCACAAAATTGCCTCGTCGAAGCCTGTGTTTTCAGACATAAGGAAGTGGATGGCTGAAAACTTTCTACTTTTAAATTCGGACAAAACAGAGATGCTTGTTCTTAGGTCCCAAGAAACAAAGAGATCTTCTGTTGAATCTGACAATTAATCTTGATGGTTGTAAAGTCGTCTCAAATAAACTGTGAAGGACCTCGGCGTTACTCTGGACCCTGATCTTCTCTTTTGACGAACATATCAAGACTGTTTCAAGGCAAGTTTTTTTCATCTACGTAACATTGCAAAAATCAGAAATGTTCTGTCCAAAAATGATGCAGAGAAATTGGTCCTGCTTTTGTTACTTCTAGTTGGACTACTGCAATGCTCTACTTTCCGGCTACCCGGATTAAGCACTAAATAAACTTCGTTAGTGCTAAATACGTCTGCTAGAATCCTGACTAGAACAAAATATTTGATCATATTACTCCAGTGCTAGCCTCCCTACACTGGCTTCCTGTTAAGGCAAGGGCTGATTTCAAGGTTTTACTGTTAACCTACAAGCGTTACATGGGCTTGCTCCTACTATCTTTCCGAGTTGGTCTGCCGTACATACCTACACGTACGCTATGGTCACAAAACGCAGGCCTCCTAATTGTCCCTAGAATTTCTAAGCAAACAGCTGGAGGCAGGGCTTTCTCCTATAGATCTCAATTTTTATGGAATGGTCTGCCTACCCATGTGAGAGAGCAGACTCGGTCTCAACTTTTAAGTCTTTACTGAAGACTCATCTCTTCAGTGGGTCATATGATTGAGTGTAGTCTGGCCCAGGAGTGTGAAGGTGAACGGAAAGGCTCTGGAGCAATGAACCGCCTTGCTGTCTCTCTGGCCGGTTCCCCTCTCTCACTGGATTCTGCCTCTAACCCTATTACAGGGGCTGAGTCACTGGCTTACTGGTGCTCTTTCATGCCGTCCCTAGGAGGGGTGCGTCACTTGAGTGGGTTGAGTCACTGACGTGATCTTCCTGTCTGGGTTGGCGCCCCCCCTTGGTTTGTGCCGTGGCGGAGATCTTTGTGGGCTATACTCAGCCTTGTCTCAGGATGGTAAGTTGGTGGTTGAGTGATCCCTCTAGTGGTGTGGGGCTGTGCTTTGGCAAAGTGGGTGGGGTTATAGCCTTCCTGTTTGGCCCTGTCCGGGGGTATCATCGGATGGGGCCACAGTGTCTCCTGACCCCTCCTGTCTCAGCCTCCAGTATTTATGCTGCAGTAGTTTATGTGTCGGGGGGCTAGGGTCAGTTTGTTATACCTGGAGTACTTCTCCTTTCTTATCGGTGTCCTGTGTGAATTTAAGTATGCTCTCTCTAATTCTCTCTTTCTCTCTTTTCTCTCTTCGGAGGACCTGCCCTAGGACCATGCCTCAGGACGACCTGCCCTGATGACTCCTTGCTGTCCCAGTCCACCTGGCCGTGCTGCTGCTCCAGTTTCAACTGTTCTGCCTGCGGCTATGGAACCCTGACCTGTTCACCGGACGTGCTACCTGTCCCAGACCTGCTGTTTTCAACTCTCTAGAGACCGGCAGGAGCAGTAGAGATACTCTTAATGATCGGCTATGAAAAGCCAACTGACATTTACTCCTGAGGTGCTGACTTGCTGCACCCTCGACAACTACTGTGATTATATTTTGACCATGCTGGTCATTTATGAACATTTGAACATCTTGGCTATGTTCTGTTATAATCTCCACCCGGCACAGCCAGAAGATGACTGGCCACCCGTCATAGCCTGGTTCCTCTCTAGGTTTCTTCCTAGGTTTTGGCCTTTCTAGGGAGTTTTTCCTAGCCACCGTGCTTCTACACCTGCATTGCTTGCTGTTTGGGGTTTTAGGCTGGGTTTCTGTACAGCACTTTGAGATATCAGCTGATGTACGAAGGGCTATATAAATACATTTGATTTGATTTGATTTGATTTTGACGTCCCTTCAGAACCTAGAAATGGCAGTGGATGTCAGCAAACAACCTATCGGCACCAAGATGGAAAAGCTTGTCGAAGTGTTTGATGAGGCGAGTGATTGCGTTCTTCGAATACAGCACTGCTGGGTGCACCAGTTCTGGTTCGAGAGTCTCAGCTCTCCGGAGCTAGCTCCCAACTTGAATGAGACCTGCAGACTTGTCCAATTCAGGAGAGAGGTTTTGGAGGCGGCTTTTCAAAGGGACTACTTTACCACTTTCCAGCGTATGGAGGTCTTCTGGGAAGGAATTTCTCTGGGAGTGCTGGAGGAGCAGGGTCTCACATTGAGAACCACCAGTAGCTGGAGAACCAGGGTTTTGAGGCGGAGTTTGGTTGATGGACTGGTAAGTGGCTTCAATCAGTTCATTCCAGGTATTGAAGTGAGTGGCGTCTGGCAGCGGAGTCACAGTGGTTTTCTCAACTCTGATAGTTACTCCTGTGGTGCTACAGAGCGAGTCTTTGGCCACTGATTAGGGGGTAGGTGAAGGAATGGAGGGCCATGATTCAACCTGTGTGGAGCCGACAACTCAGCCAGACTCTTTCCTCTGGGGATGTCATCTGCTGGGTTGATCTGTGTGTCAACATACCTCCAGTCCTGAGGTGATGTGTGGTCCAGGATTTTAGTTACATGGTTGGCAACAAAGACTTTGTATCGAAAATAGTGATTTCTGAGTTAAGTGTGGAGCAATTGAAGTAGAAAATTCCTGGTGTTTGTGATGCCCTCCATTTGGTGCGACGCAGACCCGGTGGGGAGCATGGTGAAATAGAAGAGTCATTGTCAGTCCTTTTGAGTCAGAGTCTCTACCAGACAAAGTCATGTTAGTGTAACGGATGTGAAATGGCTAGCTAGTTAGCGGGTACGCGCTAGTAGCGTTTCAATCAGTTACATCACTTGCTCTGAAACCTAGAAGTAGTGTTGCTCCTTGCTCTGCAAGGGCCGCGGCTTTTGTGGAGCGATGGGTAACGACGCTTCGTGGGTGTCAGTTGTTGATGTGTGCAGAGGGTCCCTGATTTGCGCCCGGGTCGGGGCGAGGGGACTGACGTAAAGTTATACTGTTACATTGATGCTGTTGACCCGGATCACTGGTTGCTGCGGAAAAGGAGGAGGTTGAAAGGGGGGTGAGTGTAACGGATGTGAAATGGCTAGCTAGTTAGCGGGTACGCGCTAGTAGCGTTTCAATCAGTTACATCACTTGCTCTGAAACCTAGAAGTAGTGTTGCTCCTTGCTCTGCAAGGGCCGCGGCTTTTGTGGAGCGATGGGTAACAACGCTTCGTGGGTGTCAGTTGTTGATGTGTGCAGAGGGTCCCTGGTTCGCGCCCGGGTCGGGGCGAGGGGACTGACGTAAAGTTATACTGTTACATTAGGATACATCAATTATCCTGTTAAAGCTTTTGTCCAGAATCCACTGAGCTGTTTCAGGTGCAACGTTTATGGTCATGTTGCAGCAGTGTGTATGAGGGAGATTCCAAGATGTGGGAAGTGTGGAGGCAACCATAGGACAGAGGATTGTGAAGGTTCGGAGGATAAAGTTGTGTGTGTTTCAATTGTAGGGGTGATCATGTTGCTGGGGATCGGAAGTGTCAGCTGCGAGAGAGGCAGATAGAAGTGGCCAGAGTCAGAGTAGTGCAGAGGGTGTCATATGCTGAGGCAGTGAAGAAAATGGAGGAGGATGGGTCAAAGGTGAAGGATCCTGAGAGGATTGCAGTGAGTTGTAGATTTGAGCCAGTGCAGAGGGATAGGGTAACGTGTGAGGTATTTTTCAGTAAGGTTGGCATCTTAGCGTTCATAGTAATGGATATCAACTGTACCGCAGAAATGGAAAGTAAATCACAGAAAATAGATGTTGTGGTGGCAGCTGCAGAGAAGTATTTGGGTAGATGAGATTTAACTTCAGAAGCGTTACAGCAGGGGTGGGCAATTCCAGTCCTCGAGGGCTTGATTGGTGTCACAGTTTTGCCCCAGCTCCAGCTAACACACCTGACTCCAATAATCACCTAATCATGATCATCAGTTTAGAATGCAATTTTGCTAGGGATGGAGAAAACGTGTGACACCAATCAGGCCCTCGAGGACTGGAGTTGCACACCCCTGCATTACAGGGTGAGTTGAGGCGTGGTGTATTTGTATTTTTATTCATTATGGATCCTCATTAGCTGCTTCCAAGGCAGTGCATGTGTCTGTGCCTACGTTTGTGTTGCTTCACAGTCCCCACTGTTCCATAAGGTGTATTTTTATGTTTTTAAATCTAATTTTACTGCTTGCATCAGTTACTTGATGTGGAATAGAGTTCCATGTAGTCATGGCTCTATGTAGTACTGTGCGCCTCCCATAGTCTGTTCTGTACTTGGGGACTGTGAAGAGACCTCTTGTGGCATGTCTTGTGGGGTATGCATGGGTGTCCGAGCTGTGCACCAKTAGTTCAAACAGACAGCTCGGTGCATTCAACATATCAATACCTCTCATAAATACAAGTAGTGAGGAAGTCAATCTCTCCTCCACTTTGAGCCAGGAGAGATTGACATGCATATTATTAATATTTGCTCTCTGTGTACATCCAAGGGCCAGCTTTGCTGCCCTGTTCTCAGCCAATTGCACTTTTCCTAAGTCCCTTTTTGTGGCACCTAACCACGACTGAACAGTAGTACAGGTGCAATAAAACTAGGGCCTGTAGGACCGGCCTTGTTGATAGTGCTGTTAAAAAGGCAGAGCAGCGCTTTATTATGGACAGACTTCTCCCCATCTTAGCTACTGTTGTATCAATATGTTTTGACCATGACAGTTTACAATCCAGGGTTACTCCAAGAAGTTTAGTCACCTCAACTTGCTCTATTTACACATGATTTATTACAAGATTTTGTTGAGGTTTAGGGTTTAGTGAATGATTTTAGTTTTAGAAATATTTAGRACTAACATTCCTAGTCACCCATTCTGAAACGAAATGCAGCTCTTTGTTAAGTGTTGCAGTCGCTGAAGTAGCTGACATGTATAGTGTTGAGTCAACCGCATACATAGACACACTGGCTTTACTCAAAACCAGTGGCATGTCATTAGTAAAGATTGAAAAAAGTAAGGGGCTTATGCAGCTGCCCTGGGGAATTGCTGATTCTACCTGGATTATTTTGAAGAGGCTTCCATTAAAGAACATTCTCCGTGTTCTGTTAGACAGCTAACTCTTTGTCCACAATATAGCAGGGGGTGTAAAACCATAACGCATACGTTTTTCCAGCAGAAGACTATGATCGATAATGTCAAAAGCCACACTGAAGTTTAACAAAACAGCCTATACAATGTTTTTATCATCAATTTCTCACAGCCAATCATTAGTTATTTGTGTCCCATCCTTCCAGGCTGTTGGCAGGGGCAGATATGGTCAAAGTAGTGTAATGGGGTAGTGGGTTTTTATTGAGTGTAGATGGCAACTGCAGAGAAGTACCTGGTTCAATTATATTTCACTGGAGAAGAGTTAATGGGGTGGTGATTTATATTTTTATGAAATAGTGGTGTATATAGGTGTAGGGTCAGTTGGTGTTGCACTTTTTATTTTATTTTTAGGAATAGGAATAATTAAGATAATTTAATGTAGGTACGCCGTGACTGGCCTCACTTTAGCATAGTATGTGGCAGTGTATGCACCTTTAAGTTGGATGTGATCCGCCAACATAGTCCCAAAGAAGAAGAAGAATCAGTGTGGCAGACCTTACTATTTCAGTTTCAGTGTTTTGTTACAAGACAACTTTTCTCTTGTAATATTGTGTATTTTGGATGCGTTTATGACAAAGTAAGTTTGTTGTTATTTCTTAATTTATACTATAATTTTATTGAGAACATTTACTGTTTGATAAATTTGTTTGCTTTATGCATGTATGTTTTTATATCCTTGTTAACCATCACATCCTTAAATCTCTCATCTTCAATTCAACTGAAATAATAAACCGGGCAACAGCCCATTGAACCGCAAACCACCATCTATGTTTTAATGGACACACCACCACGATAGCCCTCTGTAACTCAAACCAACAGTTACAGCAAGATAGTCCTTTTACCACCAAAAGTCTTCACAGGTTGTGAAATGCAACCATTGAAATGGTGAGAACAGACATATATATCTGTTGGGGGGAAAAGTCTGGTTATTACCACACAAATACCTGCTTGTTAACAAGGTTAAAGAAGTCTCTTTCAGAATGATCCATAAGTATTACCCTGAGAATCATGAAGGAACTCAAAATACATTAACATTAACCATACTTTTTGTGTTGAGAATCCAGAAAAAGTTTTGCATTGATTTTGGCATTGTCTACATGTAAAGAAATGATGGAAAGATATTAATAGTTTAATAATTGTTAATATTCTTGATAATTTTTGTTTTTTATGGGAGAATGTGCTGCTCGGTTTCCTTAACTATAAAAAGGATAAATAAAAACAATTTGACCTCAAATCTAATTGTGCTAATGGCAAAATGTCATATTCATAAATGTAAATTCACTAATAAAAAAACACTCTTCTGTGTTTTCTATAAGGAATTCGAGCAGTACATTAAGACCATTCTACATTATTCTAATAAGAAAGCTGTTAAAATAATCAATATGTGTGCATCTTTTAAGGTCTTTGTATAATCTGTCATTTGTTGTACCCCCTAGCATATGATATCATTGTCTGTTTGTATACTTGTATGTATACTATTTTTTCTGCAATACATTTTTTTTTGTATATAATTTATATATATATATAAATAACAACAACAAAAAACAAATATATATATTTTTTAAAGGAGAACAGACATATATTACATGGTGGTTTATAACCTATGGCTAAGCTCTGATGACATCTGTCGGCTTGTTCAGGAAATGCTAATATCATGAAGCATATCTGCAATTGTTCAATGAAATTAAAACCACTTAGTTTTGTTTACCATCAAAGAGTGGGTCCCACCAGCCATAATGTAAACGGTGGATAAATATTCCAGTGACAATGTCAAATGCAAATAGCAATTGATTACCATGAGAGATCGATCTACACACACCATACTCCACACTTAAGGGGATTTGTGTGGATTTAAAAAAATATATATTATAAATACAAAACTGATATCATAACTGCATATCTCCCGAGTTAATATTTTTGGCAGCAATTACAGCTGTGAGTCAGATAGGTCTACCAACTTTGCACACCTAGATTTGGCCAGTTCAGACCATTCTTCTTTACAAAACTGTTCAAGCTCTGTTAAGTTCCTTGGGGAGCATTGGACATTAATCTTGAAGTCATGCCACAAATGTTCAATTGGATTTATGCTGGGTTTTCCTCAAGGACTTTTCTGTACATTGCTCCATTAATTTCCCCTTCTATCTAGATGAGACCTTAACGATGAGAAACATCCCCATAACATGATGCTGCCGCCACCATGCTTCACAGTAAGGATTGTATTCATTAGGTGATGTGCCGTGTTAGATTTGCGCCAAACCTAATGCTTTGCATTTAGGCCAAGAAGTTCAATTTTGTCAGACCACAACTTGTTTCACATGGATACAGAATTTGTATTTTTTTGCATACTTAAAAACAGGATTCAAGGTGGGCTTTCTTGAGTAATGGCTTCCTTCTTGCCACTGTACCATACATGCCAAATTTGTGGAGTGCTTTGGGATATTGTCACATGCACACTTTGACTAGTCTTAGCCATAAAATCTTGTAGCTCTTTCAAAGTTGCCATTGGCTTATTTGCAGACCGCTGTAATACCATAAAATAAGAAAGTTGCCAATGGACTCTTGGTAGCCCCTCTGATCAGTCTCCTACTTGCTCGGTCATCCAGTTTGGAGGGACGGCTTGGTCTAGGTAGTGCCATACATATTCTACTTCTTAATAATTGTCTTGACTGTGCTCCAAGGGGTATTCAAGGATTTTTTTTATACCAATCTGTGCCTTTCCACAACTTTGTCCCAGAGTTCTGGAGAAAGCTCCTTGGTGTTCATGGTTGCATGTTTGCTTTGCAATTCACTACCCAGCAGAGGCACCTATAGAAAATCCAGAAACAGGAACTGCTGAATTTATCCTGAAATTATGTGAATCACTACAATTTAACACAGATGGAAGCCAATTAACTTGGCTTGTGATTTTGAAGGTGATTGGTTACACCTGAGCTAATTTAGGATTGCTATTACAAGGAGAGTGGAACAGTTATCCAACACAACTATTTCATTTTTTATTWAAAAAAAAAATGTATCCATTTTTTTTCACTCCGAATTTCAAATCAAATTAGAAAGCCCTTCTTACATCAGCTGATGTCTCAAAGTGCTGTACAGAAACCCAGCCTAAAACCCCAAACAGCAAGCAATGTAGGTGTAGAAGCACAGTGGCTAGGAAAAACTCCCTAGAAAGGCCGGAACCTAGGAAGAAACCTAGAGAAGAACCAGGCTATGAGGGGTGGCCAGTCCTCTTCTGGCTGTGCCGGGTGGAGATTATAACAGAACATGGCCAAGATGTTCAAATGTTCATAGATGACCAGCAGGGTCAAATAATAATAATCACAGTGGTTGTCGAGGGTGCAACAGGTCAGCACCTCAGGAGTAAATGTCAGTTGGCTTTTCATCGCCGATCATTCAGAGAGTATCTCTACCGCTCCTGCTGTCTCTAGAGAGTTGAAAACAGCAGGTCTGGGACAGGTATCATGTCCGGTGAACAGGTCAGGGTTCCATAGCCGCAGGCAGAACAGTTGAAACTGGAGCAGCAGCACGGCCAGGTGGACTGGGGACAGCAAGGAGTCATCAGGCCAGGTAGTCCTGAGGCATGGTCCTAGGGTTCAGGTCCTCCGAGAGAGAGAAAGAAAGAAAGAAAGAGAGAATTAGAGAGAGCATACTTAAATTCACACAGGACACCGGATAAGACAGGAGAAATACTCCAGATATAACAGACTGACCCTAGCCCCCCGACACATAAACTACTGCAGCATAAATACTGTGCCACTTTTATGTTTACATACCCTACATTACTCATCTCATATGTATATATTGTACTCGATACCATCTACTGCATCTTGCCTATGCCGTTCTGTACCATCACTTATTCATATATCTTTATGTACATATTCTTTATCCCTTTACACGTGTGTGTATAAGGTAGTAGTTGTGGAATTGTTAGGTTAGATTACTCGTTGGTTATTACTGCATTGTCAGAACTAGAAGCACAAGCATTTCGCTACACTCACATTAACATCTGCTAACCATGTGTATGTGACAAATAAAATTTGATTTGATTTTGGAGGATGAGACAAGAGGGGTCGGGAGACACTGTGGTTGTGGGGTAAGATGTGTAGATAAATGTGAAAAACAACTATTTTAATGCATTTTCATTCCAGGCTATAAGGCAACAAAATATTAACATTTTGACAGGGGTGCAGACTGTCTATAGATAGGCACTGTATCCACATAGGCTTACAATTGTCTTATGCCGCGTTCATATTCTGGTCAGAACTAAGAAACTCGAAAATGTCCGAATTGCTGATTCGTTGAACGCGACACATTTATAATTACATTCAGCATGTTGGAAATGTCAGAGTTTCCTAGTTCCGACTAGAACAGGAACGTGGCAATATTATTGGCATACATCCCATCCCACATACTGCTTTATGTTTAATGTCAAACAAGGTAAATAACTTGAAATGGATATTACGAAATCGCATTTAAAGACTAATTTCTACTGGATAAAAATTGCCACTTTACATCTCGGCCGATGCAAGACGAATATTCCATCGAAGATAACTGACTTGCCTAGTTAAATAAAGGTTACATAAAAAAATATGTTTTTTTCACAATGGCGCGTTCCTCTGCCCAGGTGTTGCTGGCGCCTGCCAGATCTTACAATAGTACTCCACCGGGGGTGCTGAGCGCACATTTGGGTGTTACTGCGTGTGACGTTAGTGTCAGCTGGTCAATGTTTACATCCATAATAGTGGTGAAATCTATTGAATGTGTATGGGGGGGGAAACGAGAAGGTAACAACATATACGATTTCAACATAATTTTGAGAAGTACAGTTGACACTATAAAGCAGCGTCGATTAAACGTCACTTCTATAAGGTAAAGACAGCTGCTTCGTATTTCTTTGTTAGCTCCAACCAGACCATAATTTATCTTCTCTGCATCGCATCTCTTCATAGACGACATCAACAGAGACAAAAAAGGTGATACTTTTTTATGTAGCTCACATTGCGGCTGCAGTTTGTGCACGTCTTGGTTGGTTGTTGATAACAAAGCCTTATCAAACTATTTGAAATAAGGCATAACAAAACACTATGACGAATGCGTATGAAATGCTGACCTAAATGTTGGTTGCAATAGTTTTGGTGGCAATGAGAATATTTATGTAATACAGACTCTTTTGTTATTCAGTGGCGCAGCTGTATTTTGTGTGTTCGTTGATTGGTGGGAAATATGCCTCTCTACCACCGTCACTATGATTCTCGTGTACTGTGGCAGTGCCACCGCCCGACTACTGGTGAAAACACAGGGAAAGGGCTTATTTGACTTGTTTATGATATACGAACTTTATGAAAGACTTGAAGAAAGTGGTTATAAAACAGGCCTGTATTTTACACACACCTTCAAGACCCTAAAAGACAAATTATTTTCTCCAGCTACCACTTGGCTCTGTTGAATGCAGATGGAAAATAACCAGTTTTTTATAATGTCCCAAGTCAGTGGTTAATCCAAATATAGCAATAACAAGTTATTATCTGGAGCCTGAGGTCAGCATTGCAGAAAATACAGAAGCTGGTATGGATCATTGGGGAGATGAGGGGGATAACTTATCAATACTTGACACCTTTTGTCTGACTCAATCCTCATTAAACCAGCCTGATCTCTCAAAYTTACATTCCATTTAATCTCTCTCTCTTCTCTCTCTCTCTGTGTGAGACTGTGAAGATGGGAGGAGCAGTGAGTGCGGGGGAGGACAATGACGAGTTGATTGATAACCTGAAGGAGGCCCAGTACATCCGTTCGGACCTAGTGGAGCAGGCCTTCAGGGCCATCGACCGGGCCGACTACTATCTGGAAGAGTTCCGGGACAGCGCCTACAAGGACCTGGCCTGGAGGCACGGCAACATCCACCTCTCAGCCCCCTGCATCTACTCAGAGGTGATGGAGGCCCTGGACCTCCAGCCTGGCCTTTCCTTCCTCAACCTGGGCAGTGGCACGGGCTACCTCAGCACCATGGTGGGACTCATACTGGGTGAGTCAGGACAACACAAACCTCACCTGGCCAGGTGAAATCTAGGCTGGGTGAAAAAGGATAAACTTGCTCCAGATTCACTAGATATTCTCAAAACTTTGGTGACTTAAATTAGATAAGTGCATTGCAAGGGAGGCTGAGCACAATTCTTGCCATTGAGACTCTCAGCCACTTGTGGTCTCCACTGCTATACACAAGCCTGTGGATGTGCCCTGTTAAGGGAAAGAAAATGGAGAAGTGTAAATTATTGATAGACTCTCATTGTTGATGGACTGACTCTTTCCTTGTTTCTCATCCTTACTGTAGGTCCATTTGGAGTGAACCATGGTGTGGAGCTGCACCAAGATGTCATTGAGTATGCATACCAGAACCTGGAGTTCTTCATCAAGACCAGCGACAGCTTCGACAGGTAGGAGGGTTTCATGATGAGAGAGCTGGAGAGAAAGTGATAGAAAGAGAAAGGAGGTCAACAGAGCAGAAGCTCCTATAACTCTGGTATAATGCCATCAGGCGCAACCAGTTAAATGTAATTACTCTGTAACAAGCTAGTAAGATAAGTTATTGTGAGTAGGCTACTCACCACACAGAGTAAGTCTGTGTCTTCGGGGTACAGGGCACATTTATTCTGGGTTAGGTGTCGTTGATAAGATTGTCGAGAAAACTGTTTCGGGAATACTAAAGGTATCCAAGAAACATCAGACTGGAATGGGGGAAACGTGTGTTTCTGTGTGTGTGTGTGTGTAGGTTTGAGTTCTGCGAGCCATGTTTCGTGATAGGGAACTGTCTGGAGATAGCCCCAGAGAGTGGTCAGTATGACCGGGTGTATTGTGGAGCTGGGGTGCAGCGGGAGCAGGAAGACTACATGAAGAACCTGCTCAAAGTAGGAGGAATCCTAGTGCTGCCATTGGAGGAAAAGGTCAGCATGTGTGCACACCCACAAACTATACAATGCATTCGGAAAGTATTCAGACCCCTTGATTTTTTCCACAGTTTGTTACGTTACAGCCTTATTCTAAAATGGATTAAATATTTTTTCCCCCTCTATCTACACACAATACCCCATAATGACAACGCAAAAACAGGTTTTATGAATTTTTTCCCAATGTATATAAAAAACAAGTACATAAGTATTCAGACCCTTTTTGTGTGTGTGTGTGTGTGTGGGGGGGGGGGGGGGCATAATATACTGTAAAGCCACCAGGAAATCAGCTCCAAGTGATTTTGATAAAAAAATCTGTTCCCAAGTATCCCACAAATAATAGAGAGACACGTGATCATATACAAATGTAAGCAAGGTTTGAAATGATTATGTCTTAGTCAAACATTATCTGTTTGGGCTTCTTGCGGTCAATTTGCAGTCTACAAATTATTTGTAATTATGTTCCGGCCCCCGACATCTGCTCAAGAAAGAAATCGGCCCGTGGCTGAATCTAGTTGATGATCCCTGAACTAGAATAATCTCATCTCTTCACCCAGTGCTATTTTTAGAACTTGAATCTATTCTGGTGTCTTGTGGTTTCATCTCCCCTGTCCCTTGCATTCTCTGTTATAGAGTTTGTGTTGTCTCATCTTTCTTGGTCCTGCTCCTAACACATTTTGACACTTGTTCCTTTGTGTGTAGCTAATGCTCTGTGCTCCATTTGTGACTTGGGTTTAGAGAAAGGCTCCATATAAATGCACCTTTTTCTCTTTCCTATTACAGTGCATTCAGAAAGTATTCAGATCCCTGACTTTTTCCACATTTTGTTACATTTTAGCCTTGTTCTAAAATAGATGATAGTTCCCCCCTTCTCAATCTACAACACAACACCCCATAATGACAAAGCAAAAAACAGGTTGTTAGAAATGTTTACAAATTTATAAAAAATTAACTGAAATATCAGATTTACGTAAGAATTCAGACCTTTACTCAGTACTGTGTTGAAGCACCTTTGGCAGCGATTACAGCCTTGAATCTTCTTGGGTATGACGCTACAAGCTTGGCACACCTGTAATTGGGAGTTCTCCCAATCTTCTCTGCAGATCCTCACAAGCTCTGTCATGTTGGATGTGGAGTGTCAGAGCTATTTTCAGGTCTCTCCAGAGATGGTTTGATTCAGGTTCAAGTCCGGGCTCTGGCTGGGCCACTCAAGGACATTCAGAGACTTGTCCCAAAGCCACTCCTGCGTTGTCTTGGCTGTGTGCTTAGTGTCGTTGTCCTGTTGGAAGGTGAACCTTTGCCCCAGTCTGAGGTCCTGAGTGCTCTGGAGCACGTTTTCATCAAGGATCTCTCTGTACTTTGTTCCATTCATCTTTCCCTCAATCCTGACTAGTCTCCCACTCCCTGCCACTGAAAAACATCCCCACAGCATGATGCTGCCATCACCATGCTTCACCGTGGGGATGGTGCCAGGTTTCTTCCAGACATGACACTTGGCATTGGGGCCAAAGAGTTCAATCATGGTTTCATTAGACCAGGGAATGTTGATTCTCATGGTCTGAGAGTCCTTTAGGTGCCGTTTGGCAAACTCTAAGCGGGCCGTCATGTGCCTTTTTACTAGAGGTCGACCGATTAATCGGAATGGCCGATTAATCGGGGCCGATATCAAGTTTTCATAACAATCGGAAATCGGTATTTTTGGGCGCCTTTTTGCCTTTATTTTTTTGTATTTTTTTTTACACCTTTATTTAATCTTTATTTAACTAGGCAAGTCAGTTAAGAACACATTCTTATTTTCAATGACGGCCTAGGAACCAGAACGACAGATTTTTAACCTTGTCAGCTCGGGGGATCCAATCTTGCAACCTTACAGTTAACTAGTCCAACGCTCTAACACTGATTACATTGCACTCCACGAGGAGCCTGCCTGTGCCGCGAATGCAGTAAGCTAAGGTAAATTGCTAGCTAGCATTAAACTTATCTTATAAAAAACAATCAATCAATGACTGTCATTGCTCCAATGTGTACTTAACCATAAACATCAATGCCTTTCTTAAAATCAATACACAAGTATATATTTTTAAACCTGCATATTTAGCTAAAAGAAATCCAGGTTAGCAGGCAATATTAACCAGGTGAAATTGTGTCATTTCTCTTGCGTTCATTGCACGCAGAGTCAGGGTATATGCAACAGTTTGGGCCGCCTGGCTCTTTGCGAACTCATTTGCCAGAATTTTACGTAATTATGACATAACATTTAAGGTTGTGCAATGTAACAGGAATATTTAGACTCATGGATGCCACCCGTTAAATAAAATACGGAACGGAATAAACGTTTTGTTTTCGAGGTGATATTTTCCGGATTAGTCAAAGGTATATGGTTTAGAGAGAAATAGTCGACGCGTTATAATTCCTGTAATAACTTGCGGCTGAAYTTGAAAGGGGTTCCTTCGTTATTTTACCGTTCATGTCTTCCATAGAGAATGTCTTGATCTACTTCAAATAAGGTCTGTGTTTCGTGCAGGCTTAAACCGCCTCAACGTTTTGATACCCGTGTAAATCTCACTAGGATAAGGTAACGTTTGTCAACATATTTTCATAAATCCACTCTACAAAAAAAAAGATCTTCGCTTATATTTAGCCAATATTGATCAGAGTTACCTTGTCCTATGGATATCTACACAGTTATAAAATTGGCAAGGTGGTGTAAGCCTACACGAAACACAGACCTTATTTTAAGTGAATCTAAAAATATCCTATGGAATAAATGAAGGAACCGCTTTTCAGATTTTGCTAGAAGGTGTCATGGGAATTATGACTCGCACTTTGGTCGTCAATTCTTACCATGCCCATTATTAAAATAGGATTTCCTGCATATAGGAATTACAGTTTTTGTTTTCAACATTCATCACAGGTAACTTAAACTCTATTTTTATTCAAACAGTTGAGAGTATTTGGCTCCTAAGCAGACTCTTCAGTATCATTGTCACTTCAGAGCTGTGTGTGTGTATTTATGTATTATATTAAGTTAAAATAAAAGTGTTCATTGTTCATTCAGTATTGTTGCAATTGTCATTATTACAAAAGTGTGTGTGTGTATGATATATATATATATAAAACATTTTATTTTTATTTTTTATAAATCGGCCAATTAATCGGTATCGGCTTTTTTTGTCCTCCAATAATCGGTATCGGTGTTGATAAATCATAATCGGTCAACCTCTACTTTTTACTGAGGAGTAGCTTCCGTCTGGCCACTCTACCATAAAGGCCTGATTAGTGGAGTGCTGCAGAGATGGTTGTCATCTGTAAGGTTCTCCCATCTCCTCTACTAAGGAACTCTGGAGGCCTGCCTAAGTGACTATCGGGTTCTTGGTCACCTCCCTGACCAAGGCCCTTCTCCCCCGATTGCGCAGTTTGGCCGGGCGACCAGCTCTAGGAAGAGTCATAGTGGTTCTAAACTTCTTCCATTTAATAATGATTGAGGCCACTGTATTTTTGGGGACCTTCAATGCTGCAGAAATGTTTTGGTACCCTTCCCCAGATCTGTGCCTCGACACAATCCAGTCTCGGAGCTCTACGGACAATTCCTTCGAACTCATGGCTTGGTTTTACTCTGACATGCACTGTCAACTGTGGAACCTTTTATATAGACAGGTGTGTGCCTTTCCAAATCATTTTCAATTAATTAAATTTACCACAGGTGGACTCAAATCAAGTTGTAGAAACAAATCAAGTTGTAAAAACATCTCAAGGACAATCAATGGAAACAGGGTGCACCTGAGTTAAATTTCGAGTCTCCTAGCAAAGGGTCTAAAAACATATTTATTTGTATGTAGGTAGGTAGTTCTGTCCTTGAGCTGTTCTTGTCTATTGATGTTCTGTATTGTCATTCTGTATTATGTTTTGTCTGGACCCCAGGAAGAGTAGCTGCTGCTTTTGCAAAAGCTAATGGGGATCCTAATAAAATACCAAATAAGGTGTTTGTTTATTTTTGAGAAATTAGCAAACATTTCTAAAAAACAGTTTTTGTTTTGTCATTATGGGCAATTGTGTGTAAGTTGAGACATTATTTATTTAATCCATTTTAGAATAAGGCTGTAACAAAATGTGGAAAAAGGGAAGGGTTCTCAATACTTTCCCGAATGCACTGTAGATGTATTTATTAACCCTGCTTAATAAAAACAAATTTCTAGTACACATTAACACATCATTGTCCTTCCTCTCCTTAGTTGACCAAGATTACTCGAACAGGTTACAACAGCTGGGAGACCAAAAAGATCATTGCTGTGTCATTTGCCCCACTGGTGTTGCCCAAACACAGAGACAACAGTAAACCTAAAGCAGTGCCTTTACGTAAGTACTGTACTAGCATATCTGTCATATAATTGTCTTTGTAGCAGAGGTAGTTTTCCAAGTGAGCCTTTTGTGTGATGAGTAGCCATGTTGGAGTTCTAAACCCCTATTCGCAAAGCGTCTGAGTAGTGGTGTGCTGATCTAGGATAAAACATTTTATTTTAGATTATAAAGAATACAACAGGGGGACCTGATAGGGGAGGCAGAAGCAAGGCACTTAACCCTAATTGCTCCAGGGTCGCCGTTGATAATGAGTGAACCCTGGCCATGACCCCACTCTCCGAGGGTGTCTCGGGGGAGTTAGGATTTGCAAAAAATATAAGAAATATAGGCACCCTCTAAATTATTATTATTATAGCTCAGCACTCCTACTCTGAGAGGCTTTGTGAATACAGGCCCTGGAGACTCAAGAGACTGGGGAAGGAGGCAGGAGGTGAAAGCAGCTGAACACTTGTCTCAAATGCATGTTGGAATAGTTAGAAAATGAGAATGCAGAACTTCCATCACTTACTATGTGGGGAGGGTGAAATGGTTTCATCTTGTGGTGTGTGTGCCTCCTCAGCGACCATGTTTAAGGTGCGGACTCTGCAGGACTTGGCTCGCATTTCTATCCGCCTGACGTTGAAGAAGACAGTGGCAGGGCCAGGGCCGTTGCCCAGGAGGAGGATGGCCCACAGCGGGGAGCGGTTCCGACGGAGGCAGGCCCAACACCGTGGCTCCACCTTGCTCTCCAACCGCTACGTATTCATGAGCCGCCTCATCCCCGGGCCGATGGACAACAACAACAACCGCTCTGGAACCGACACTGAAGAAGAGCAGGAGGACGAGGTGGAAGAAGAGGGGAACTGCAGGGTTCTAGGAGATCCTGAGGAAGAGGAGCAGGAGGAAGAGGAGAGGAGGGAGGGCGGTGCCCTTCTACATGAGGCTCCAGTGAACCTGCTAAGAGAGAGGATCCTGGGTCTGCCGCTCCCTGAGCCTCTGAAGATGTACCTGCTTCACTACAGAGAGAAGTAGGGAGGGACAGGAGACGTGAAGCTGTACGCCCATTCTATAACTTGTTCCCATCCCTATGCCCTTGTTGACTCCCCTTTCTGGATTCAGAAGTAATGAATGTGTAAGAAATAGGCTGATAACTCCAGTGGAATGGCTGAAATGAGTTCCCACTATTTTTATACAGCCTACCTAATAAGTTGCAAGTCAACAACAGGTGAATTTGAAATCAACCCCTAAAAACGTAATGTTGAAATGAATATCTAGAAGAATTGGATAAGTAGAAGCAATATAATAATGGCACCATCTCCCCCTCCCGATAGCCCAGGTACGCGTATCCAGAGGTGTCTAGGAGGTAACGGTTGAGTTGGAAAAACAAGGATGGCGAGTTAGGGATTGGAAGCTTACTTAGTCAGCCCCAGAGACGTCACCACCACCAGCCTCCTAGGACTATCCCAACTCCTCTGAACACTGAATTCTCATGTCACTCAATGCCCTACCTGTGAACTCCATCTACCCATCTTCTGTCTTGTGCCTGACCGTGGCACCCAGTTTCCAAGTCCTTCTTTATTCCCTTAGAATTTTGTAAATGTGATTGTTTGGAAAATTATGCTTTTGACTGTGACCGAACAATTCAGTGGAGCTTTTGAGATGGACTTACAAGTACTGAAAGCCCCAAATGTTGTGGAAATATTTTCTCATTCTGTGTTCATATCTTACTGCATTGAATGTACTTGGTGAAAGCAGGGAATTCGTTGAGGCCATTTCTGTTCAGGCACATGTCGAGGGCTCCAGGCATTAAAGTATAGTAACACATTTTTGCACACAGTAGGTATAGAAATGAAATGACCACATTGTCAAACAGCATTATCCAAATTCACTCGTTTTGTGAATTCTTTCATCAAATCTTTTCAAATAATGGGAGACTGTAGAACACCCCTGGATTAGGGGTAAAAAGTGAATGAGTGTGGGATAGCAATTTACCATTGGGTTCTTAATGCAGAACTGTAATCAAAGTAGTGAAGAATGTATGTGTATGCACCTGTGAAGGAATTTAAGTACTAATTGGTCTACATTGGAACTTCAGTGTAATGCTCTTTGATGGTGTTTATCGGTTGTTTATAAAATGTTTTGTCTTATGTTCTCAGTGCCAAATTTCTCCAGCACTGGCCAGCTCCAAATGTTTCTTGCGGTTCCGTTCTACAATGTGTCAAGTTGTTCAGCGGAAGTAAAAATGATGTATTTAGAATAAATATCTACGTGTGACAAAATGTTTGGAAAAGGACTGTAGTGTGACGATCATTAAAATAAGTTCAACTATACTGCAAGCAAATTAAAAAGTTGTATTGCTTAATACCAGACTGCTTGATTAGTTTTGAATATTGTGCTTAGCTGCAGAGTATAGTCTTGACTTGAAGGAAAGCAATTACAAAAAAACGGAACGTAATTTATGCTTGCTTTAATGATTTAAAAAAATATTTATTTGCAAGAAAGAGACTAGAACAAATTCCCCAGAGAGGAAAACAAAAACAATAACAAACGGCCACCATTTTCACACTGAACTGATGACAGGTGTCAAGATGAGGTAAATGTTTTTTTGAGAAAAGAAAAAAAGGCACAATTTACAAATCAACCGTGCCAAGTAAATTCACATTAATAATTATAATACAAAATAATAAAAGGCATTAGAAAAAATAAGCAACAAAATACAGACCGATTGTATAATACAAGGCATCACCCTGCCCGTGTTCATGTCGAAGCCTAAGTCCCACACCCTTGTTTCTCTCACAAGTCCTGGGTGTGTTAGGTTAGTTAACAGTTTATACATGGAGCAGGTATGCTGAAGGTGGCACACCAAACCACCAACACTGTAGCAACATCAGAGAAAGCGCCTATCTGACCACCAAGCAGGATACACACAGTTTGGAGGGGCCGATGCAGTCGTCGTGGCAGAAGGCCCCACAGCCCTGGCACATGATCATGGCCTTGAGGCGGCAGGAGCACTTGAGGGCCACCTCCTCAGCGGCGCTGTCTGCGAACGCCTGGATGCTGAGCGTGGCGCTCTGGCTGGCACTGTGGCGCTGACGCAGCTGTAGGACGCCATCGGCAATGCTCCTCGAGAAGCCGCTGCCGTCTACCACAGACACGTTGGCCGTGTAGCTGAAGCCGGGCGCCGACACACTGCTCCCTCCGCCCTGCTTGGGCAGCTTACCATAGAGCTGGAAAGGGAGGGAGGAGATCGAAGAGGAGGATGAAGATGAAGAGGGGGAGGTGGAAGAGTATTGAGCTTTGCTTTGCGCCTCCTTCTTAGCCATGCGGGCTAAGGACATCTCCATGTTCAGCAGTCCCTCCATAGCTCCACCTCCAGTCAGGTAACCGTCCATAGAGTTCACTGCCTCCTTTTTGGTGACCACCACACCTGGCCCACCACCTACCATGGGGCCAGAGGGGGAGGTTTTGGCAAGAGCTTGACAAGAGGGCCGGGAGGTGACCTCGCTTTTCACGCTGGGTGCGGGCGAGAGCTGCTGTTGGTGCGGGGGGTGGGGTTTGGAAGGGTGCCAGTTTATCTTGACAGTGGGGACCACCTCAGTGGTGCAGAGGTCCGGGGTGGCCCGGGTCTGAGCAAGGTTGTTGTGGTGCCTCTCTGGAGACTCTCTGATGACAGCCGACTCTTGGGAGTTCCGTCTGGAGGAAGAGGACGAAGAAGAGAGGGATGTGATGACGGGCACGGCCCCAAGGGGTACAGCGCCACCTGGCTGCTGGGACAGGTACTGCTGCATGGCCGTGGCCCGAGAGGAGGCCTCCTCCAGCAGGCAGGCCATGCGGGAGGGCACTGTGCCCGGGGGAGAAGACCCGAAGCTCCGGCTTGCTCCAGGGGAGCCTCCTCGGCCAACAGGGGACTTCTGCTGGTTCTGAGAGGACAACTCAGGGACCAGGGACTCTCCCGTATGGGCCTCTGTGGGGCCCCTGAAGCGAAGGCCCGGATTCCTGGTCTGTTGCTGCCGGCTGAGCTGGGACTGGGGGGCTGGCTGGTGCCCCCCTGGCAGGCGGTTGATCTCTAGCTTGCTAGAAGAGTGCGTCTGTGGCAGGACTTTCTCCATCGGAAGGCTGCCTTGAAGCAGCTGGGTGACCAGAGGATTGTTGGCCTCCACTGTGGACACAGGCCGGGCCGAACTAGGGAGCCTCTTGGAGCCAGCGGTGGGGTGGATGGGAGAAGGCTTCAGCCCCAGCCTACAGTCCTCCTCAGCCGAGCCCCGGCTGGACGCCTTGTAGTCATCCATTGGGTCCGTTTTGTGCCCCCTCTGGGTTTGGGAGTGTGGCGCAGCGAGAGTCTGTTGGTCTGGGTGGGGAGTGCATTCAGGCTGCGGCTGCTTTAGGCCTGGCTGTATGAGACTCTGGCTGGGCAGGCCGTTGGGGAAGCAGGGCTGGATTACAGTTTGGCTGTGGCCGTGGTGGTTGGACACGTGAGCATGGATGACCGGCTGCTGGATCTGCTGTAGAGGGGGGCTGCAGATCACAGGCTGGCCGTGGGCCTGCTGAGACAACCTTTGGAGGTGCTGGATGTTGCCATTGCGCTGAGCAGGCAGGCGGTGGCTCCACATGCTCAGGTGGGGCTCCTCCTCCTGGCTCTCGTTCTCGCAGTCGGAGGCCGTCTCCGTGGAATCGCTGTGATGCCCTGCTTCGTCCTCTCTGACTGAAGGTGGGAGACGAGGGAGGGAGGCTGTATCTCTCCCCCTCTCCGGGGGCCGTGACTGCTTTTCGCTCTGGCTGTGGCCCTCTCTGGCCGGGGTGGGGGGGTTCTCTTGTGGCCCCACGTGGTGGGAACCATGTTGGATGACACCCCCTCCCCCAGCCAGGGACCTGATCACATCCACTCCCTGGGCCCCGAACCTGGGCAGAGAATCTGGGATGGAGGTGGGAGCCAGGGGACCATGTTTGGCCGTTGTCCTGTCACAGTCGTCCCCCTCGCCCCGCCCTCTGAGGTGGCTGGACACAGACTCAGGCTCCAGCAGCACTGCCTTGTCCGAGAGTCCGTTGGAGGTGCCTTTGACTGGTGGTGGTGTTGTCACATCTTCCCCACTCAGCTCCCCTGGTCGCTCCTCCGGGGTGGTTGGGGATGGAGTGGGGGTCTGCGGGGGCTCGGAGAAGGATAGGGAGGGGTTGGAGGAGGTGTACAGGGAGGGGGACGAGGCAGCTGTGTTGGGGGTGGGGGTAGATGAGGGCTCTAATTTGGACTGCTGTAGTTGTGTTCCAGGCGGATGAGAGCCCGCAGGCGATCCCTGCTCCTCCACGTCGCCTGTTCCTCCGGGCTCGACGGGTCCAGGGTGCTCTCGCGTTCGTCTTCCACTGCTGCGATCCTGTAGCCCAGCACCAGCCCTGCCCCCGCCCGGCCCTGGTCCATCCCCAGTGGCTGCAACAGCAGCAGCGGCCTCGCGCTGGGCCCGGGCCTGCTGGGCGCGGGCTTTGATGTCCGCCAGGGTGCGCGCCCCCGTCCCCGAGCGCCGCGAGCCCTCGCCGGGGGGCACGATGCGGGGACAGATCTGGTAGGTTGGCGGCCCTTTGACCCAGGGCGGTTTGATTCTGGAGAGTTGAATCTGGAGGGATACAGACAAGGAGAGCATATCAAACATGGATTTTACAAAGGCCATATAACAGACATTCGCATCCATTGCTTGGCTAAGAATTCCACACCGAAACCCAGTCAATCATCACTAATGATTTACCATCTTCAGAGAAGGAAGTTGGTTTTTGGCAAGGTGGCTTGATATTTTTGGTGGAGACAAATCACAATAAATCAAACTTACTTTACAGATTGTGGATTCCAGGTCATAGGAAATTGAGTGCCTGCTACTGCACCACTACAGCCACAATAAAGGGTTACAATTAAAAATGGTGACCTCATACCCGGATAGGTGGGACCTTGGGCTCCTCTGCTGTCGGCTGCGGCTTTTCCGTGTGAACTCCGTCGATTGTGGTACGAAAGGACTGACGATCTTCCATTCGCGGCCTCTTTTCGGGGAAGCTGGAGAAGGCCTGGGGCTCGTCTGGCCTCCTCTTCTGCTCCTTGGTGGCCTGGGCGGAGGTGGCGATGATGGGGGTGGGGCTGGCTGCAGGGCTGCTCTCCCGGCTGCTGGTGGTTGTGCCCCCCGTGACCGAGGTGACCATGGAGGCCCCGTCGTCCAGTGGATCAGCGGTGGCAGCGGCCGTGGAGGAAGAAGAGGATGAGGAGGAAGAATCCAAGCCGGCGGTGAACCCCCCCTGTCTCTCTGAGTTGGAGGAGGGAGATGAGGAAGGGGAGGAGGACGAGGAGGAGGAGGAGGAAGACGAGGAGGAGGGAGAGGAGGTTGAGGCGATGGCAGGTGCAGGCTCTTCGGGGAGCAGGCGGGCAGTGACTTCAGGCTCGTCGGTGGCACTGACGGATGCAGGGCTGGGGCTGGGACTGGGGGTCGGGGTGGGCACAGGCATGGTCACAGACGGGAGCGCAGGCACAGGGGAAGGGCAGGGCACGGGCTCTAGGGAGGCACACTGGGCCGGGTCCTCCAGTTCACAGTCGGCCTGCAACACCACCTCTCCTCCCTTCATCGTGGTGGCCTCTGGGACGGGCAAGGGGACAGAGGCAACAGAAGCTGCATCTAAAGTGAGCGTGCCTTCCAGCTGCTTGGAGGACTGCAGGGTAGGGGAGTTGGTCTTACAGAGGGTGCGTTGCGCCCTGCGTCTCAAGTCTGCCCGCGTTCGCCGTCTCATCCTGCCATCGCGCCTCCGCCTGCCCACATTGCGGCGCTTGGGCGTTCCCGCCGCCACCAAGGCCACCTTGCTGTCCAGAACGCTGGTGGCAGCATCGGCAGCTTCGCTCATCGTCAACTTCAGAGACTCTTCTCGGGTCAGGCCAGACCTGCAGCAATAGAACAACATTAGTATAAAGGGTATATACACTTTTATAAAAGACACTGTTATACAGTTGAAATAATCAAGTACATTTGCAAATGGTCCATGGAATAACAGGGAGCTTAAAAAAATAACAGCCGATGTTGTGGATGTTCAGAAGACTTACTTTTGACCATGGTACTCCTCAAAGAACTTCTCCTTCCATGCCTCCACTTTCTTCTCTTTCTCCATCTCCTGGCGGAATCGCACCTGCATCTCATGGGTGAACTCCCCTGAGCAGGTCAAACAATATTGGATTAACCTACAGATAACTGGCTATAGCGTTTTATATAATACCTTCATGTACTGACTGATTCTGTTTCCCCTGGTATTTGCATGGTATTTAGTAGGAAGCTATGTGACAGCATCAATGGGTACTTTCTGGTACTGAATACTCAAGAGACAGTAATTCATGGGTTATTATTGTACACCATGTTATTTCTAGAAAAATACCTGGCAATTTCTGTAGAGTAAAATAAATTGCTAGCGAATTAACTCTTGAAAGGAAAGAGTTCCCCAACTGTGTAGCCAGTCACTAACCCCTAGTCACGTGATATCAGTGGGCCTTTATACCAACCATAGTATATAATTAAGTAAGTAGGTACTAACCCTCAGCAAGCCTTTCCTTCCAGCTCTGGGAGGCGTGAGTGAAGAATTCATTGTTGAGAGCTGAGTTACTGAGGCGAGCCAGACCATCAGGTCCAACCTGGAGAAGGAGGAAGACAGGACATACTGGGTTACATTCACAGACAGAGCTGTACGAGAAATACAAAAAACAATATGGCACAGAAATGATGAGACATGATGGGCTGGACTAAAAAGGCACACTCCAATAGAGAATCTCCATTGAAATCTTTTTAGTCCAGGGAAAGGTTTAACCTGGGTCCGGGAAACTGTCCTTGAGTTATACAGTTGAAGTTGGAAGTTTACATACACTTAGGTTGGAGTCATTAAAACTCATTTTTCAACCACTCCGCAAATTTCTTGTTAACAAACTATAGTTTTGGCAAATCGGCTAGGACATCTACTTTGTGCATGACACAAGTAATGTTTACAGAAAGATTATTTCACTGTATCACAATTCCAGTGGGTCAGAAGTTTACATACACTAAGTTGACTGTGCTTTTAAACAGCTTGGAAAATTCCAGAAAATTATGTCATGGCTTTAGAAGCTATACTAATTGACATAATTTGAGTCAATTAGAGGTGTACCTGTTGATGAATTTCAAGGCCTACCTTCAAACTCAGTGCCTCTTTGCTTGACATCATGGGAAAAGCAAAAGAAAATCAGGCAAGTCCTCAGAAGAAAAAAAAATTGTAGACCGCCACAAGTCTGGTTCATCCTTGGGAGCAATTTCCCAACGCCTGAAGGTACCACGTTCATCTGTACAAACAATAGTACGCAAGTATAAACACCATGGGACCACGCAGCCGTCATACAGCTCAGGAAGGAGACGCGTTCTGTCTCTTCGAGATGAACGTACGTTGGTGCGAAAAGTGCAAATCAATCCCAGAACAACAACAAAGGACCATGTGAAGATGCTGGAGGAAAAAGGTACAAAAGTATCTACATCCACAGTAAAACGAGTCCTATATCGACATAAGCTGAAAGGCCGCTCAGCAAGGGAGAAGCCACTGCTCCAAAACCGCCATAAAAAAGCCAGACTGCGGTTTGCAACTGCACATGGGGACAAAGATCGTACTTTTTGGAGAAATGTCCTCTGGTCTGATGAAACAAAAATAGAACTGTTTGGCCATAATGACCATTGCTATATTTGGAGGAAAAAGGTGGAGGCTTGCAAGCCGAAGAACACCATCCCAACTGTGAAGCACTTCACAAAATAGATGACATCATGAGGACGGAAAATTGTGGATATATTGAAGCAACATCTCAAGACATCAGTCAGGAAGTTAGAGCTTGGTTGCAAATGGGTCTTCCAAATAGACAATGACCCCAAGCATACTTCCAAAGTTGTGGCAAAATGGCTTAAGGACAACAAAGTCAAGGTATTGTCAAGGTAGTGGCCCTGACCTCAATCCTATAGAAAATTTGTGGGCAGAACTAAAAAAGCGTGTGCGAGCAAGGAGGCCTACAAACCTGACTCAGTTACACCAGCTGTGTCAGGAGGAATGGGCCAAAATTCACCCAACTTATTGTGGGAAGCTTGTGGAAGGCTACCCGAAACATTTGACCCAAGTTAAACAATTTAAAAAGGCAATGCTACCAAATACTAATTGAGTGTATATAAAATTCTGACCCACTGAGAATGTGATGAAATAAATAAAAGTTGAAATAAATCATTCTCTCTACTATTATTCTGACATTTCACATTCTTAAAATAAAGTGGTGATCCTAACTGACCCAAGACAGGGAATTTTTACTAGGATTAAATGTCAGGAATTGTGAAAAACTGATTTTAAATGTATTTGGCTAAGGTGTATGTAAACTTCCGACTTCAACTGTAAATGATGACTAGGATTATAAATTATGAGCAAGATCCCTCACCTGGCGGTCGACCTCGGGGAGGAGCTGCAGGAGTTGCTGTTGGGAGTGGGCTGGGAAGGCAGAGAAGGTGCGCATGTTGATGAGAGCCCTGATGTTGGTGTTGACCAGGATAGAGCCGGGCGTCTCAAAGTCCACCTCCACCCCGCCTCGGCTCCTCTTCATGGGCCCTGCAGACAAACACAACCACAGGCCCGCAAGTGGCTAATGCTATCCAATGGATATGGGTTTAAAACTCAAATCATTCAACTAACAGCAAGCACAGCATGGCCGTTCCATTGCAAGCCAACAACTCCAGTTAAGAGCCAGCAGCACAGTCATTCAGGCGTTTAGTTTAGCAGCCAACACAATCACAACAGCTATCAGTCAGTGAGCGGTTAAGTATGTCCTGGCAGGGTAGCCAGTGTTGGGATAGCTAGCCGACCCTGGCATTCAGTTAGCAACCTGCAATGCACTGCTGTTCAGTTAGCATTAGTGACCAATGCAACCCTGACAATGTTAGCGTCCAGCGTACTATTGGTTAGCTACCAAATCACCCTGTCAGTCTGGGATTGACCCAAAGTCCAGGTTTGACGCTTATTCGTTGACAGCTGGCCTGTGTAGAAACTAAGACATACATCTAATAGTTCTACAGTTTGTGTACTATGTCCAGATTATGTTGTTTGACCTCTTCATTTGTGACAGCTAAATTCATAAGATATACAGATTTGTCAAGTTTTTTACAGTTCAGGTTCCATCAGGCATATCTCTTTGCCAAAGGTGTCCTGAACAATGATGAAAGGAAAATAAACTGGCTTACAACTGGAAGAGGGAGGGGTTGGTGTTTTAGGGTTTACTGGAGGGAGGTTGGTTGGGTTGGTTATTATACCCGGGTCTAACCCCTGTACCTGAGTGGTAGCCACGCAAGCTCTTGAAGTGCTGGGGGCGTTTCCAGCTAGCCAGCTCGGGGCGGGCACGGAGCGTGGGGCCTGGACCCCCCCTAGAGTCTTCCCTGCGCCTCCCCGCTGCTCCTGAGGGGGAGAGGTGGGGGGAGGGGGAGCCTGGTGAGACACTCCGGTCACGTGTGTGAGGGGGGACTTACGAGCGGGAAGGCGGGGGTGGGCAGGTCAGGCAGACAAGCCAAAAGGGGAGGCAGCAGAGCCCATAGCACGGGGTGGGGGGGATTGGGACAGGTGAGCAATACAGACAAAGCAAAGGGAGCAGTTACCCAGTCCCACATTAACACAGAGAGAGGAGGGTGGGGGGTAGGGTGGAGCAGAAATCTCAGAAAGAGCTCCCCCACCTCATAGATAGCAATTGGGTTTACTGGGCAGCTAAATGTAAGGCGGGAGGGAAGGACTGATATGAGTCTGGAATTTCCAGGTGCACATAAAAGAAGCAGGGAGGACAGAAGTTGCACTCAGACAATGAGTGGCTAGGAGGGTTATTCTGCACGCAGAGACTGACAGACAATCAGCCACAAGAGGGGAGGGTTTCAGGGGATCCTCAGAATGAGAGAAAGACTCTGGGTGCACGAGGAGCACGGTCAAAACTGCACACAGGTCACATTTCAGTCAACACGAAACCTGCAGGAACACTAGCCATTCCTACACTTTCTTCCCATAGATAGCACTAAAACAGTTTAAAGGCCATTCACAGACGGTGTTTTTATTACCCAGAGGTTACTGAGAAACTTGAAGAAGTTACAGTCTAAGAATGCTGCTGCAAAAGTAAATAGGCAACACATAAATAAAAAGACTGGCAAAGCAGTAGAGGCCCATGCTGGGTGAGAAATGGTCCAAGCCCACTGTAGGAATATGACTCAGAGGTGTCTGTGTGTGTGTAATGCTACAAATTCTGCAAACATTTTTTGCCCAGGAAGAGGTTGTGTGTGTGTGGGTACAGCGAGATGGGGTTAGGGTAGCAAAGGGGCTAGCAGAGAGAAGTGCTCACCTGATGGGACGTGTTCACCATTGACCTTGAGTGGAGTGAGGACCACCCGCGGCATCATCACAGCCTTCTTCCTCTGTCTGCTCGACTGCAGAGAAGGAGAGAAACGGACATAGTGAGAGGTAATAAAATGCTGAGGTTATCACTAAGCCAGACATAAAGGGGATCTGCAATCATTTCCTATGCATGTAGTATAAAAACCTCTTTCGACTCGACCTATGCACAACCACCTATAATATCCCTATTGAGCAACAGTACACATACAGACAGCCCAGGTTGAGGGGGTAAAGCGTACCTGTCTGGATCGACTTAGTCGGGTCTGTGCCTGGGCCTCAGAGCGCACCTGTCCAGAGACTCCAGATCTACTCAGCCTGGTCTGGGGCTCTGTGGAGCAGGAGGCACTGGACGAGCTCTCATCTATGGATGCTGTGAGGGGTAGAGGGGGCTATGGTCAGATACCAAATTGTTCTCTCTTTACTGGGTTCCAAATGGTTTAGTCAATGATAAATGGTCCATGGACCACAAACACTGACAATAAGGTTTTTCACACTGCACATGTATTGGTTTCCGTTATCACAATTGGTGGTGTTAATCATCTAGTACTTTTCAGCCATGCACTCAGATAAACAGGAGCTCACCCAAATAAAATGTTTATCTTAAAAATAAATAAAAAACAGATCTAAGCCACGGTTGGCAGTTTCATGTGCACCCGTAACCACAGCAACAATCACATCCTAAAAATAAGAAAAAATGTCTCTGGTTTGCAGTTGTTTAAAAACACTTCAATTTATTCTATCATAGGCATGCTCTTTTCGCCTTTATCACGACACGTGTTGTTTTCAAAGTGCCTTTGAACAGGGCAGTCAGAGATTTAATAGTGATGCGTTAGATATGTGTGCTTAATAAAGACCATTGATGTAGTGGTATAAACAAACGGTGGATAAACTGTAAAAGGGCGGTTGATAAGATGGGTGGTGATTAATGTAAACTTCAACAATGTTAATTTACAGTGGAAGTAAACACCAAATAAAAAGGGCATTTACTCTCCACTAAATGATCACTGATGAAGGCATGTGGTGATCACAACCATACACACCATCGTTCTCTCCACTGGCTGCAACTATTTCCATGGAGTCACAGCTCTCTTGCTCCGCACCTTCCGTTGGCCCTGCTGTTGCTGCGTTAGCAGTAGCCAGTGTGCTGGCTTCGGCTGTCTCCGCCTCCGTGGAACTCTTGGTCCACTGCAGAGCGTTCTTCTGCAGAGGGACAGCCAGAAGAGAGATTGCTATCACAAACATGCATGTGTGTGTATTCCAGATATGGTTTGTATGAGGTTTATTAGGGGTAGGGATAAGAGGTGCGTGTTTGAGATATGGGTGTGTGGATTGGGCTGGTTCCATACCTTCAAGGTAAACAGACTCATCCTGCCAGGAAGCTTAAAGAAGATGCTGTTTTTTACTCTGTCCCCCCTCACCTGGGAGTGCAGCATGGTCACCAGACAGGCCAGAGGGGCTGTGCCACTGGTGGACAGAGAGAGAGAAACAGGGTGGGGTGATGGAGAAAGAGTGGGAGAAGATGACTGAAGCAGAACAATACCTATGGTATGCAAAGAGACAGCTAAACATAAAATGGAAATATTGTCCCTTTGTTCTTGTGCCATCTTACCTTCTGTTTTTGTTGAGCATATTGTGGATCAGGCCAGGTAGAGATCATGGAAGAATTGTGAAAAATGTGAGTCAAAGTTGAAACATTCCTTTCTCATGGATATTCTCATAACATAGACTTATTTTACATAAAACATGAGTGCTTCCGCCTCCCGGGTGGCGCAGTGGTCTAGGGCACTGCATCGCAGTGCTAGCTGCGCCACCAGAGTCTCTGGGTTCGCGCCCAGGCTCTGTCGCAGCCGGCCGCGACCGGGAGGTCCGTGGGGCGACGCACAATTGGCCTAGCGTCGTCCGGGTTAGGGAGGGTTTGGCCGGTAGGGATATCCTTGTCTCATCGCGCTCCAGCGACTCCTGTGGCGGGCCGGGCGCAGTGCGCGCTAACCAAGGGGGCCAGGTGCACGGTGTTTCCTCCGACACATTGGTGCGGCTGGCTTTCGGGTTGGAGGCGCGCTGTGTGCTTCGGAGGACGCATGACTTTCGACCTTCGTCTCTCCCGAGCCCGTACGGGAGTTGTAGCGATGAGACAAGATAGTAATTACTAGCGATTGGATACCACGAAAAATTGGGGAGAAAAGGGGATCAAATTAAAAAAATTAAAACATGAGCGCTTCCATTCTTGGTTTTGTTGCTGGTATACATTACCATAAAGATGGGCTTTAAAGGTATAATGCGAGATTCTGGCATTTAAGCCCTTGTTCTACAGTTGAAGTCGGAAGTTTACATACACTTCGGCCAAATAGATTTAAACTCAGTTTTCACAATTCCTGACATTTATTACTTGTAAAAAATCCCTGTCTTAGGTCAGTTAGGTTCACTACTTTATTTTAAGAATGTGAAATGTCAAAATAGAGAGAATGAGTTATTTCAGCTTTTATTTCTTTCATCACATTCCAAGTGGGTCAGAAGTTTACATACACTCAATTAGTATTTGGTAGCATTGCCTTTAAATTGTTTAACTTGGGTCAAACGTTTTGGGTAGCCTTCCACAAGCTTCCCACAATAAGTTGGGTGAATTTTGGCCCATTCCTCCTGACACAGCTGGTGTAACTGAGTCAGGTTTGTAGGCCTCCTTGCTCGCACACGCTTTTTCAGTTCTGCCCACAAATTTTCTATGGGATTGAGGTCAGGGCTTTATGATGGCCGCTCCAATACCTTGACTTTGTTGTCCTTAGACCATTTTGCCACAACTTTGGAAGTATGCTTGGGGTCATTGTCCATTCGGAAGACCCAAGCTTTAACTTCCTGACTGATGCCTTGAGATGTTGCTTCAATATATCTACATAATTTTCCGTCCTCATGATGCCATCTATTTTGTGAAGTGCACCAGTCCCTCCTGCAGCAAAGCACCCCCAAAACATGATGCTGCCACCACCGTGCTTCACGGTTGAGATGGTGTTCTTCAGCTTGCAAGCATTCCCCTTTTTCCTCCAAACATAACGACGGTCATTATGGCCAAACAGTTCTATTTTTGTTTCATCAGACCAGAAAACATTTCTCCAAAAAGTACGATCTTTGTCCCCATGTGCAGTTGCAAACCGTAGTCTGGCTTTTTTATGGCGGTTTTGGAGCAGTGGCTTCTCCCTTGCTGAGCGGCCTTTCAGCTTATGTCGATATAGGACTCGTTTTACCGTGGATATAGATACTTCTGTACCTGTTTCCTCCAGCATCTTCACAAGGTCCTTTGCTGTTGTTCTGGGATTGATTTGCACCTTTCGCACCAAAGTACGTTCATCTTGAGGAGAGAGAACGCGTCCCCTTCCTGAGCGGTATGACGGCTGCGTGGTCCCATGGTGTTTATACTTGCGTACTATTGTTTGTACAGATGAATGTGGTACCTTCAGGCATTTGGAAATTGCTCCCAAGAATGAACCAGACTTGTGAAGGTCCACAAATTTTTTCTGGGGTCTTGGCTGATTTCTTTGATTTTCCAATGATGTCAAGCAAAGAGACACTGAGTTTGAAGGTAGGCCTTGAAATTCATCCACAGGTACACCTCCAATTGACTCAAATGATGTCAATTAGCCTATCAGAAGCTTCTAAAGCCATGACATCCTTTTCTAGAATTTTCCAAGCTGTTTAAAGGCACAGTCAACTTAGTGTATGTAAACTTCTGACCCACTGGAATTGTGACAGTGAATTATAAGTTAAATAATCTGTCTGTAAACAATTGTTAGAAAAATTACTTGTCATGCACAAAGTATATGTCCTAACCTACTTGCCAAAACTATAGTTTGTTAACAAGAAATTTGTGGAGTGGTTGAAAAACGAGTTTTAATGACTCCAACCTAAGTGTATGTAAACTTCCAACTTCAACCGTACTTACCCAGAATCAGATGAAATTGTGGATACCATTTGTATGTCTCCGCGTGCAGTATGCTACTGTAGCATTGCTATTGTACCTGTAGACTTCCAGTCATTGCGCTAACGCTAGTTAGCGGGAGTTTTGCAAGCCAATGCTAACTTCCTTCATACTGTCTGCAGAATCATAAAATGGTATCCACAAGTTCATCTGACTCTGGGTAAGTGGTAGAACAAGGGCTTAAATGCCAGAATCTCGCATCATCCCTTTAATTAAATGTGTGTGTGTGGTGGTTGTTTACCTCATTTCCTTGAGCCCCTTGGTCTGTATAACATGCAGGATCTGCTTGGGCGTCATGGGGGCATCAGAGAAGTTCTCTAGAACCTGGAAAAATTACAGTCAGTCATGAACATGTTATAGCCCATACAGATACAATTTAAGATATACCTCCAACTATACCATACATCCAATAAGTGAATACAGCAGCTTCAGAAATATCTGGTGAAAAAGGGCAACAAAATGTGAACTCCATACCTTATGAATGGAAGATTCACAAAAGGCAGTGTATAAAACTAGCGTCCATTTATTAAAATGTTTCAAAACGCCTGAGTTAACCACTCAAGCTTTGTCAGCAGAAAGCATGTGGCTTTAATATCCACTAAGACAGTGAAATAGCACAACACACCCACAACTAGGCCTATCCCTCCAGGAGAACCAATTCATATAAACGTACTATAACAATTTAAATAAGTGATATCGTGATAATAGCTGGCTGATTGCCAGCTATGGTGAAAAAATTAACGCTCACTATACTTTCAATGCATTTTTACGCAAAAGGTGGGTAAACACTCACGCAAAATAAAAAGGTGTGTAAACAATGTTTATCCTCCACTACACCACCAATTCTAATAAAGTGACATCACTACATAGCCTAGCAGCATTTGTGGTTAAGTGCCACCTCCACTCCCTTAAAAATACTGTGAATTATTGATTAATTTCCATTAATAAGACCAGAGATAGGTGCTTGAGGTTGTGCGATTAATCCAGCGCCTCTCAGTGTGTCGTCATGACAGGATGCATGAGAAGGAACAACACAACACAGACTGGGTAGTAGAGCGCTGCTTCAAATTAACCCAAGGACACACGTGCAGGAAATTGGACGAAGAGGAAAGGGTATTTCAGTCAGGGAGACCAGCAGACAAAGCCGACTCCAAGCACACAACACACACTAAAGATGCACATCACAATAGAGCAACAGTATGCACCATGATTCGGTGAGGCGTTAATTACAGAATACTAAGACATGTGGCATTCAATGTAACAATTATGTTGTCCTTGTCCCTGTAGAAAAAGGAAACTGAAAACAGTCTCTGAGGAACTCAAGGGGCCAGATGGTGGATAAGTTAGACCTATCAGGGTTCTCTGCAATCTGTGGAGAAAAGAACCTGCCCAGTCATGCATGGAGAAAACCCATCACACCACTACCAAACTCCTGATTAATGCCATGGCAGATAGATTATTTTGACTTACTGCAGATAGGCCTATATGAAAATTATAAACTAGCCTACAGACTGTGTTTATGGTTGTCTAGGCAACATGACATTGTTGGTAATAGTATGAAAAGTGTCTTGAAGGTTCTCCTTTTTTGTATGTGGTGTTATGCAACGCTAAATGGATTTGTTCCATGTGGTGATGTGTGTCCTCTATCTAGTTGAAGATACAATTTCACACCGGCCCATCCCCATTTATCTGAATGTGTGAGCGTGCAAGCTAGGTATTTGTGTGTTTCACTAGCGGTTCTCAAACCATGCTTGAAAATCAATTTTTTTTGTTTACATCTCTTATCACTAAATCGGTCTGTTATTCCTGTATGCCCCAGAGAATAATGAGAAGCTAGCATGGCCTAGCACAAGTTTCAGAACACACTGGACTCACCTCAGCCTATGAATATTGTTTAGGCTCCCCAAAAGCTAGCCTAGCCAAAACATTCGCACCACAAGATCCTGCAGTGACATATGGGCTTCGGATATAAATACATGCATTCCCCACACAGTGAAAACCAAAAATGGCACTGAGCTATGTAGCGCTGCCGTGGCGTGCAAGGATGCTGATAGGCAGGGAACAGAAAAGTAGGGTCTGGCAACAGAATAGAGCCCCACCCTAAAATTTAAGTAACTTCCACACCCATATTAGAAAGGAGAAATTAGCCAAAGTTGAGCTATAATGCATCTGCAATATGCATGCGCAATATAAAACATGGTAGGCTTTATAGCTATGTGAACTGAATAAAATGTGTCATTAACTACATCCAGTTCAAAATCCTCAAGAAACACCAATGATACTGCTATGCAACACAGCCTCATCTGGCAGTTGAGTCGCAGAAGAGGGGTCTGCCTACCATTTAAATGTATGGACTGTTGCCGAATGCAGACCGTTTACAGCAGTAAATGGGCACTGTGTGTTAGGGCTCTGCATAACTACACAATGTAGGTGCCTGATTATCCTACTCAGCATCAAGACACAGCTCTGAGTGGCAACCTCATGACATTCCCAATCGTATATCCTTTTTACACACAATTTTAATCCAAGTACTCTCTGATACAATATAAATAATTTAATCTACCGCATACAGTAGACCTGTATATTTAGAACACTCTACAAAGCATAGAGAATAGGGTGTCTTGTTGCGGAAGAAAACATAATGGAAAACTGAATTACAATCAAATGTTGCAATGGTCATTGAAGAAAGCCAAAAGAGGACTTGCATTACACAAGAACACAGACATGATTTGTATACCATTGGGTAGTAACGTTAGCTGGAAGCCTACAAGCAACTTCTTAGCAGTCTTATTTATCAATATGGCTAAATAAAAACTTTACATACATACACCAGCTTAGCTATCCAATAACCATGATGATAGCTACATAAAGACAACTGTATCCATCTTTGAATGGTTGTAGCTAGCTACCACCTAGATAACATTAGCTAAGGCTTGGGGTGGTATTCCCCTGACCCTTGCTCTGACCATAACCGGAGGGACCTGTCTAAATGTGTTAAAATAAGAGACAGTATAATTAACGTTAGCTTGGGTGGATAACTCTGAAATTGTTATTTGTTTACATTTTCAATTAATGGTGGTACCACTGGTAGTCTGGCTAATTTACCAATACAGTGGGTTATGCTAACTCGCTAGCTAGCAAACAAAGGGTCAAACTGGAAGGCAGACGTACCCGTATGTTAGCTATGCTCCTGTCAACAATAAGCGTTAACTTAGATACAACCAGAGCCATCTAAATACATGACTCTGGCTACAACCACACGTGGAATGACTAACGTTAATCATATGAATAATACAATTATTTCGTTATCAGGGGCTCAATGCATTTACTCATTTCACTGTTAACATGCTGGCGATTTAGCTAAATTAATTTGAGATTATCCGAGCACTCCCTGCTAGCTAAAGTGCAGTGCCAACCAGACAGCCCAGGCTCCGACTAATATTTGTTTGGTTGCTGAGTGTTCGTCTTCCCTGTCAGTACATTAGCTAGTTACTATATTACAACTAAAGATAGTATTACCATGCGAGCCGCCTCAGCCCACGTGCGTTCCTTCTTTCTCTTCTGTTTGTCCTTCATTTCCTCCCCTCTAGTAGCTAGCTAGTTATCGGTTGCACCTCCAGCAGCAGCTAGTTCCTAGCAAGCTAAATACGGTCGGTGGATCAAGAAACCCCGAACTAGCAAGCTAACGTTAGCTGAACTGTTTCTCTCCGTTTCGCTAGCCTTCCCACCACGTAGTTGCTCGTTCTCTCGCTCGTCTGGTGCTCAGTAGGCACGCCTCTTGTTGAGCTAATTCATTTAGCTATATAAACTATTATTGTTCTACGCTAGTGCACGGTAACGCGCCTAAAKGCTAGTAATAAGCTAGCTAGCTAGCTAATAAACACATACGGGGGGCGCAGTAACGAGCGAGCGCCTCTCGTCTTGAAGCTACTACCACAGAGTTTCTAAACCTAGAGGGCCCAACATCGCGATACTTCCCAAGACTCTACCTATAGCTCAGTGGACTCAACAGACCAGACTGGGGTTTGGGAAGTCAAAGAGAGAAGTGGACAATTCTTCCTTAAATTGTTCGTTTTCTCGATTTCTGAAGGCACAACTTTAGATTCGAGCCAATGTCTTAAGTAGCTGATTGTGTTATAACTCCAACCTCAAACTGACACGTTTTAATTTTCGTCAAAACTAGTTTATATCGATGGACCGTTAGACCTGATGACGTGTTTCTGCGCATGAGCTTAGCTAGCTAACGTCGCATACTAAACCATATTGTTGTATTAATAAGGGTTCACAGCGAAGCTAACCTATTGCTTATCTCTCCTGTATTCTTTTTTCTTGACATGGTCAAATAACTCAAGCATAAATGTGTAACTTTTTTCTAAATTGGCACAAAGTAACTGGCACAGAGTAACTTGGTAAAAGATGATGTCACAGATTGGCCTATAGGTGGCGCTGTTATAAGCAGTCTCACTTAACACACTCCAGCACAGTAGGTGGCGGCATGCAGATTAAACATTTGTTTGCTGACCGACATATTGGATGAAGAAGTCTCACTGACACCGAAGATAGAACAATGAGCCAGATGTTTCACTGGATGTATAAATCTGAAGCATCCAGTTGGCGTTTCCACTCACTACCAAATATGGTGATGAGAGGAAGCCCAGTGGCCTGCATTGGAGAAGATGGCGCGAGATGGATTTTGGCCGACATTCTGCAAATGTTCTCATCGATGAAACATTTGATCTCAATACAGTTTTCTATTCCCAAAACTAGAATATGCTACGAACAGATTGGACTACGTTTTGTAGACTTTACCCTTTGCCAAAGTAAAAAAAAAATGGCATTGTCTAGAAGGAGTGCACGAGCGAATTGAGTTATTGCAGAGGAGCACTTCACAGACTAGGCTTCCCTAACGAAATATGCAAATACATGCTAAAACGCGCAAATAGGAACTCGCTTGCTCGTGCTTGGCTCTGCCTACCTCCTTGCCCACTGATGCATTTGCTCGCATCGAAAAAAACAGGCTGTTGTCTATCTTGGGTTAGTTATACAGACCTTTGCTTAACCCAGATAGAACAAGGGTTAGTGCTGTACAGATTTCTGTTCGCAAAACTACAATCTGTTACGGGGAAAAAAAGTCAAAGGGTCACATCTACAAAACTTAGTGGACTCTGTTCGTAACAGATTGTTATTAATCAGTGTTGGTTTAAATGGGAGCAAATTAAGCATAGTTGTCAGAACAAGCAAGGAAGTGGGCAGAGCCATGCACGAACTAGCGAAAAACGATTGGTGTGTTCTAGCATGTATTTGCATATTACCATTAGGGAAAGCCTTCTCTGTGAAGTGCGCGTGTGCAATAACTCAAATCGCCCTTGCACTCATTGTAAACGATGAAACGGAAATATGCTAATACAATACTTGTTCTGACAACTATGCTTCATTTGCTCCCATTTAAACCAACACAGATGACTAACTGTCTTGGGTTAGTTATAAATATCTTTGCTTAAACCCTCATATCCGTCACCCCATTTGACATAGCCCCATAATGGATTTCAGAAGCCTAACGTTACTCCTTATCATCCAAGTACCTTACAAGTTCTGTTAAGAGGCGAATTGGCTCTGTCAGCCAAAACAACCAAATACTCCAACTAAACTTGAATCAATTCTCAACTGTGGTAAGGTTCTAGAAACTTAACGCACTCTACTTTCATAACACATCAAAAATAATTTCACAAATGCAAAATATACACTTTAGCCGGTTTTAATAGTTGCAACCGACAGTATTTTTCAGTGACATCACGTTTGGGGTGTCTTCCGTTCACATTAATTAGCACAGGTAGTCGACTCTGTCTCCCATCTGTTTTCCGTAAACAAGCGCTGTATCATGGAAATATGGTCATGTGGAAACCTTAACTAAATTGGAGAAAAGCAAAGGGATTGGTTAAGAGATGGCGGAGTCATCAGGAAATCAGATTTTACGTGTCCATTTAAATCCTTTGTAAATCCACTCCACAATGGCTTATCTACTTGAAACGTTTTAAGGTAATCAAAGCCATTATCATGATGAACCATGTTAAGTTTGGCATTGATATCTTAAAAAATAAGGAAACTATTAACAATTAACTTTTTTGACTATGTAACGCTAATACTTAAAATAATCATAAATAATATTCTTCTCATGGACTAAATGTCAGATTCACTCCAAATCTGGTTATGGACTCATTACAATAGTTCCTAAAGAGTTTGAGAAAACAACATTGACGCATTCAAAGATGGCCACACTATACCAGTTGATGCATATTAGCACATATGCTAAAATGTGCAAAATATACATATAAAAATCTAATAAAAACCACATTTGGAATTTACTAATGAAGGGTTTGATCACAAGATGGCTGAGATATTGACAAATCAGATTTTACGTTTCCATTTAAAACACTAAATCCACTCCTCAGTGGTCTTTCAACTTGAAACTTGTCATCGCCCTCATGGACGTCCCTAAGATTGACCACACTGAATTTGGTATTGATATATAAGAAAAAAACAAGGAAACTATTAACAACTTATTTTTTGCAAATGTAATGCTAATGCTCAAAATCATCTGCAATCCTCTTCTTCTTTAATGGTTTTGATAAAAAAAAATAGGTGCTGCATTCAAATATCTCCGCACTGTACCTATAGATGCATGTTAGCACATATGCTAATGCAAAAAATACTGGGCACAGACGGCAGTTCAACGTCTAGTTTTGATTTACATTCGGTTGAGCTTTCAACTAACATGAATTCAAGCAACGTGAAATACCATTGGCTGTACTGTAGGGGGGGGGGGGGGTTGAAATGACGTGTTAACAATGTTGATTCAACCAATTTTTGCCCAGTGAGTCACTTTGGAATGCAAGGCGGACAGAACACAACAATGAGGTCAAGGGTCAAAACACTGCAGGAATGAAATACAAAACAACTCTCCCTACCCCCTCTCTCTCTCTAGTCACTCTACAAACCAACGCTAGTGGGAGAGAATTGACAGAGATCAAGCCATTGTGGCTCTGCTATCTGCAAAATTAGCCACAATCAGTGCAACACTTGGACTGAAATAGGTGCTGGTACTCATTTTGGGTGTCGGTACTGTTTATATTTAGGTGCAGGAGCTCCACAATACTTTTGAGCTAATATTGTCAAAGAGGAACAGGAGCTCAAGCAGTAGAACATTTGAGGTGCCGCTACTCAGCTCCGGTGAGCACCTGCCCAAGTCAAGCACTGGTCACAATGGCATCAACATGTAACCTGTCCATGGACGAACCTGGCAGAGATCAACCTGAAGGAAAACATGGAGAGGAAAAATCTGAGACCACCCCTGTGGGCACAGACGTCAATTCAATGTCTATTCCACGTTGGTTCAATGTTATTTTATTGAAATGACATGGAAACAACGTTGATTCAACCAGCGTGTGCCCAGTGGGACATTCTGTTTTGAGATTTAAAAAAATCCAAGAATAAATAAGATTTTTCTAGGCTACTATTTAATTACATAAAGACATAAGGGGACATAATTATATTTACTGCAGCGTTAAGATAAAATCCTAGGGCTAGCCATATTTTTCATTGATGTTCCAGCACTCTAGTTTGCTTAGGGTGTGCAGTGCTGTTCAAATGACAGTGGAAAAGGCCTGTGTCTGTGTCAGCCTTAACTGCCTATTTATTAGCACACACAAAAATTGGGGTAAGGGACAATTAAAATTATTTTGGTTATTATCAAACAAAAACGGATTATAGTCTGTAAAAAATAGAGTACTAGTCATTATGATTGCCCATACCCCCAAATCAAGTCACACAGAGAAGATCCACATTAATAAAAATAGGTACAATCTGTCATTTCAACAGCCTGATCCTGCTACATTGTTTGATGAACTGAGGGATGGGGCTGGGGAAATGTAACCACACATTTTGCAGCTGGAGCTATGAATCCAAACCTGGACAGACAGTCTGTGAGATTGACATTATATAGTTTGAAGCTATTGGTACAAGACAAATAAGAAAAGCAGTAGGCTATGCAATCTTACTACACAATCAATGCAACCTAAATCCATGCTGCAAACAGTTCCTCAATGAAGGAACTGTTTGAAACATGGATTAAGGTTACTTTAGGATTTTTGGTCATCCTGAGACCTGACCAGAACCAGAACCAGATTATGACCAGAAAATCTGATGGAAAAGACGATGAGGATCTTCTCCTCATACCCGTCTTAAGTGAGTTCGCTACCTCCATCATCCTCTCTTCTTATATAGTGTCATGATGTGGGGTCCATATGGCCATCCTCTTGTTTTTTGGGCGTACAACACCTTCAATTCAACAGTTTTACTTTTCTACAGAAAAAATGAGTATATGCAATGATGTTATGGAATTATCTTTTCCAAGTTTTAAAATATTGTCCCGTGTCTTAAGGTTTAATATGAAGTATTGCATACTAGGTCGCACAGTGTTGGTGAACCTTATTTAGTTAGCAACCCCTACAAAAGTTTGTCAAAAAGTGGTGTGTCTGACGTCACACTCCCATAATGCAAGCGCTCTGCAACTCCAGCGCCGCCGAGGAAAAACCCAGGCCCCGAAAAGAATAAATCTTWAAAAAATTGGAAAAATAGTTTTACAAAACATCTGAGAGAAAAGGACCAATAACCGAATCGCGAAAGTTTTAAAGGTACGTTTACGCCAATTTTCAACGGAAACGTCCCAAATATACGCCTGCCAGGCTGATAGTAAAAATCTACTCATACCGATCAAATTCGGTGACATGAACTTGCTGAATTTCTTTAGCACTTTTCAAATAGTAGTGCAATATGTATATTTATTTTCATTACTTTATGTAATTAAGAAAAACATAACTGTTTTGTTAGCGCTCATCACATTTTCAGAATACAAACGTTTAAAAAATATATTTTTGAATGTTATCAACACGTCATTATTTTCGTATTACGTTTCCCCATTCATTATTTTTCAAGCATTGCTCATGAATTACACGAGTCCATTTATTGAGTTAAGTTAATTTACTTTGTGTTTGTAAGTTACTACGCGAATACGTTTTTGTGTGTTTTTGACTTCATATACATGCTGATCACCGCGAGTTGATGATGAACCATATGTTCGTTGTATATAGACTCTTGATTCGTTTCCAAGTGAAACTCGCATACCTTGCTTTACATTGCTCAGATCAGAGTGTCTTTTGTACAGTTGCCCCATCAAATGATGTAAAAAGGATAATTTTCTAATATAGAATACAATGCTCATATCATGCCACCCCAGGTTTCACTTGATGAATATTGATCTGCAGCACTTGCACAATTAGCCTAACCATAGTAAATCTTCAACTTAAAAAGCCAAGTAATATATATTTTTTTATATTACAGTATTGTTAAAGTTTTCCTTATTTCACATGTGTAATCACAAAAACACCTCAACTCCATTACTTTACAAAGTAATGACTAAAGTTCTATGTAATAAAAGTGTTACTACCAATGATGTATAGCTATGGTTATTACACAGGTATAGGGTAAAATAATGTAAAGTGCATCGCTTTGGATGGGTGCTATACATGGGGTGTGTCCGGCACCAGCTTGACCCTGGTAATTTCATCACACAACAACTGTAGGCTGATCTTAACCTTGTGCTTCTTTATAGGACTGTGGTCATGCAAAATTGCCACTCACGTTCAACCGGTCCTCTGGCTCGTGTGGCTGGATGAGACAGGAAGAAGAAGCACACAACTTTGGGCCTTACCCAAGAATTACCCTGTGGAGACACGCACACATACACACAAACACACACAACAACATAAAACTCACACAAGCTCAGGGATGCTCACCCATATCTAGTCTGAGCCTTAGCAGCTGAGTGAGTGACTCTGCTCTCTTTGCCCAGGCCCTATTGGGTTGCTATGGCAGCTGCTGCTGCAGAACCCCCCCATCTAATAGAAGCTCGTACTGGAAAGGGAGACAGGCGGACAGACCCTCACCTGGAGAGAATACGAAACACTCCACTAGCAGCATTCAGCAGCATTCAACACCCTACTCTCCATTAACGGTGCAGCCAATGGTGTCAAGTTTGAAGGTCCTCTCTTAAAATACCCCATGAGTGTTTTGTCCGTCTGCTCATGCTTATGGCCCGTCGCCCTCTGCAGAAGACCCAGCGCCGTTCCCTCTGCTAGAGCATGTTCCAACAGAAGGAGCACCTGAAGAGCCACCTGCAGGCCCACGACGCCAACAGGCAGGTGTTCCACTGCCAGGAGTGTGGCAAACAGTACAGCACTCAGTTGGGCTACCGGCGCCACCTGCTGGCCGCCCACGCCCCTGCCTCCAGCGCCACCATCCCTGAAGAGCTCCATTGCCAAGAGGGGGCGCCTGCCCTGCTGGAGCAGCTAGGGAGCCACACCGACAGGCTTCCGCCCCTGGAGGTCACCGCCACCGTCAGGGAGAGGAAGTATTCGTGCGAGCGCTGCGACCGGCGCTTCTACACTCGCAAGGATGTGCGGCGTCACGCGGTGGTGCACACGGGCCGCCGTGACTTTCTGTGCCCGCGCTGCGCCCAGCGATTTGGTCGCAGGGACCATCTAACGCGCCACCTGAAGAAGAGCCACATCCAGGAGCCCACAACCACCACCCCCACACCAGCCCCCACCACACCTGGGCCCGTAAAGGAGGAGACAAGTCCGGTGCAATGCGACAATGGACCCTCCTCCAAGGAGCATGTAGAGGCCTTCCCCATTGACATGTACAGCAGTTACCCCCTGCAGACCATGTCCAATCCAGGCATGGGCCACCAACACCACTCCCTCATGCAGGGCTCCCTGCCCACAGCCATGGGGGTGGGCCTCAACATGCCAGGCCCCTCTCCCCATCCCCACCACCACCTCCCCCAGCAGCAACAGCAGCCTTATGGCCACATGGCCAGGTATCAGCATGGATCTACCTCATATCCCCGCACTGACATGGAGAGCTTCCTAATGGACCTGCAGAGCGGGCTGCCCCCACACCTGACCACAGCCTCCTCCTCTACCTCCTCCTCCGCCTCCCCTCAGAGGGAAGTGCTTTCAGAAACCCAGGGTGGCCCAGTGGCCGGGGACCCCCACCTTCTGTCCAGGAGCCCCGCTCTCTCCTCAGCCGAGCTGTCATGCGCTGCTAACATGGACCTGGGTCCTCTTCTGGGCTTCTTGCCGTTCAGCCTGCCTCCCTACAGTGCTCATATGAGTATGGGAGGTCTGGTGATGGGCTACCCGTCTACCTCCACCTCCACTGTGCCGCCCTCCTCCTCCAGCCCCCTACCCTATCAGGCCCCAGGAGGTCTCACCTTCCTGCAGCCCCCACAACTTCACGCATCCCAGGGCCCCGGAGCCCACAACCACAACAACAACCAGCTACCTCAGGGGTTCAGCAATCCTGGAATGAGCACTTCCACCTCCCTACCTCGCTACTACCAGACCTTTCAACAGTGAGCAGCCTGATACCATGTGACCCACGTGACCCCAGCACCAGGCCAAGGGACACTCCAAATATTCTTGAATAAAGCCTCCCATAAAGGACGAGTGTCTAGAAAGTCTTGAATATACGAGTGATACATATAGGCATCCAATGTGCTTGCATTTATTTTTTTTATGGAAAAAAAATGGGAATTGTATTTTTTTAATGATGCTAATTAAGCTTTCAGTAGCAATAGTTTTTGTTATGATGATGTTGAACACAAAGAACCACTTCATCAGTATTACCTCATCCGATAATAAGAAACATGAGCAGAAGGAGAATAGAAAGTGTGTTTTAGCAACCAAAATGTTGTTTTATTGAAACCTGTTAGAAATAGGCCAAATGGTTGCACTTTGTTCAGAAAAGACCGCATAAGGTCTATACAATGTGGACATAAGTGCTACATGACACCTGCCACTCATCTTGTTTTCCAATAATGTTAGTCACTTGTCTGACAATGGTCATGTTAGATATTTAACAGCAGTTTACGTAAAAGTGTACTTGTGTTATCATGTTCTGCTTATTTATACAAAAACTAGAGATGTTTGATTTTTATGTTCCTTTAAAGCAGTTTCCCAAACCTCTATCCAGGACCCCCATTCCAATTATTTGGTCTGTTCCAGACAGTATTAGCACACCTGATTCAAGTAATCAAGAGCTTGATTATTAGTTGACCAGTTCAATCAACTGTGCTTGTTCTGGAATATACCAAATAAGTGGAATGGCAGGGGGTACTCGAGGAGAGGTTTGTCAAACACTGCTTTAGAGGGTGTTACTGAAATGGGTTTCATATTACTGCATATCATTGACTGTCTCCTTTATTCAGTGAAATGTTGCACCGATGTCTTTAAAAAATGCTACTGTTGTGCCTCTTGGGTGTCTACTCTATTGACTGGGTTTAAGCACTTAAGACACTATGAAAGGATAGAATTGATGTCTTATGAAATGTTTTGTTCCTTTTACCTCAACAACATGCTCTCCTAGATGAACAGATTAATACAGAACTCTGTCCTTTGGGGTTAGGGTATATCATTTTAATCTCTTTCCTAGTTACTTTGGCTCTAACTTGTGCCATTAGATCTAAAGTGAAAATGTAGATTTTATTAATCAAATTGCTTGTTTTGTTTAGATACAACAGACAGTGACATTGATTGACCCATAAACTCTCTACCTCTATCTTATCCTATTACAGTACCCGTTTCTTTCTTGGCGTGGAGGTAACTGTTATGTAAAAATTAACAATCAGTACGGAATAACATCTCTCCTCCTTGAACATTGTTGTCTCTTTTACCAGTACTTATGTATTGTATCCTTTCCTGATATGTAAAGATCAGTTCCTTCACGCCCATGATGATTGTATACTTGTTGGCAGCGTTTTAGACAGACTACATTGCAGACGCCTGCCAAATCTCACAACACCTGGATAGGTGTTATAACATATCACCTAACCACATCATATGATATAGCAATCTGAGGCCCGACTGCGCAGTCAATTAAGTAGCACGCAACCATTGGTTGATGCAATGCAACTGTCTGAAATGTAGTCAGCCTGGAACGCGTCCTTTGACTACCTCAGAAAAGAGCAACTTGTAATTGCAGAGAAAACATTTGTGTAGAGTTTATTTTTGTCAGTTCAACGAATGCACACTTTATAGTAATAGATTTGAATTGAGGTTAGCTTAGCATATTGACGAAAGGATGTTATGCCCAATAGTTAAGTTCCCATCATATTGTATTGAATGAGGATTCCATTTAATTCAATTGCATTGTTGCCTGTAGTAAAATTAGCTGGAAGCGTTACTAGTATGCAGGCATCACATCCTCGTTAGCTCTTAGGACAAGGCTCTAGCTGTTTGTTCCATCACCCTATAGAAGAAGATACAAAACAAGAATTGCTGAACTGCTCTTATAATATTATCTTTGAAGCATTTTCTTATTGTATGAATGTAAACAATAAAGTACATATTAGATTGGATTGGTTTCTCGTTATTTTGTTATTAGGGCTCTTGAGTGGCGCAGCGGTCTAAGGCACTGCATCTCAGTGTTTGAGGCGTCACTGGTTCGAATCCAGGCTGTATCACATCCGACTGTGAATGGGAGTCCCATAGGGACACAATTGGCCCAGCACCGTCCGAGTTTGGCTGTCGTAGGCCGTCATTGTAAATAAGAATTTGTTCTTAACTGACTTGCCTAGTTAAATAAAGGTTACGTATAAAAAATCACTTGAACTATTTCCTTTATAGATGTAGTGTCATATCTTTTGGCATGAATCCGCTTCCATACATTTCCACACAAGAAAATAAAAATATCAAAGTACAAAATTGCTGCTCATTTTATGAGTGAAATTATGTTGTGTAGCCACTATTTATTCACACACTGTGTCCTGTTTTGTTTACACAGACAGACCATGACAAGAGTACCTTCTCTGACTGATTATGTGGGAGGTCTTTACAAGTATGCAGTTTGTCCAGCGTAGGTCAGTACAGATTTCACAGGGGGTGACATTGTAAGGCGGCAGTGTAGGTACTGTATTAATGGGTGACATTGTTACGTTGCTATAGGTACTGTATCCGTCTCCGTATCCAGAGAGGTCAGTTCCCCACCGCTGCTGATCTTCTTGAATCTGTTGGCTGCCGCTATCGCAATGTAGTTTTTCTGTGAACAAGCACAGAAGCACGTTTACAACATAGTGAGCAGGGCAGTAAGGTTGGATGCGTCTCATCAACAATGGTTGGCCGGAAACAATTGACATGAAACAGCTGATTGCAGTGCAAAGAGGATAAAACTACCATAATGTGAACAATGTGTCTTCCAACTACAAAACCAACTAAATGAACCACACTGTGTGGTGGAGGAAATCTGTTGGACTGACCTTCCATAGTTTCTTGGCCAGGTATTTCTTCAGCAGGACCTGGGACTTCAGTACTATATTGCTGCCCTTGGCCTTCTCTGCAATGTTGTTGAGCCACGGATGTCTTAGACACTGTAAAGCACTCATTCGCCCTCTGGCCAAACAGGGAACAGGGTAGAAGTATAACTAATAAACTGTAATAATCATCACAATCATGAGTGTTATGATTATTATTTAAGCTTTGGCCCTCACCCCCTCTCCTTGACCAGAAGGTGGGAGATAAAGTCCTTAGCCTCAGCTGAGATGTGCTCAAAGGCCTCGTCCTCAAAAGAACAGTTGGCAGAGAGGACGTTGTTGAGGGTCTGGCTCTCATCATCACCCAGGAAGGGTGAAAGGCCACTTAGACTGCGGAGGATGAGAGGAAGGAAGTGCCGCATGCACATACACAGGGAAACAGGTCACAATGAAAGAGCATGCATGGTAGGGACATGGGGGGGGTGAATCCTAACTTCCACTTAAGTCACATTTTTACTTAGTCATGCATTGATGTCAATGGGACACGAAGTAAAAATGTTACTTACGTGGAAGTAAATTTGCCCCATACAACTTACGCTTTAACTTAGATGTTAGGGAATATGAGGCTGATATTTTAGACTCACAGCATATAAGTGACGACCCCTAAGGTCCACATGTCTGTGGGAAAGGACACAAAATCAAAGTTGACCACCTCTGGGGCCAGAAATTCAGGGGTTCCAAAATTGACTCTGAGCTTCTCCCGAGGCCTGTATCTGATTCCGAGGAAGAAAGAAAATGTATTTTCAAGGTTCTTTTTGAGAGAGCTGCTACCAGTGCTCACAATAAATCCCCCAAAGTCACACCCACAGCTGAAGAGAGGCATTACCTTCTTGCCAGCCCAAAGTCGATAATCTTCACCTGATGGCCAGTTCGATTCACACAAAGGATATTCTCCGGCTGTGAACATTGGAGTGTGCAAATTCATTTGGATAAATTAACCATTGATTACTTTTCTTACAACAACACACATATGGATGCCTCTGAGTTATGGTGAGACTGACCACGCTGTGCTTCAAGTGGCAATTAAAATGTGCTTGGCATTTGTGACGGTGGTGAGCCTTGAAATCTGGAATGCACATCCAGTCCACCATACTCACTTTCAGGTCGAGGTGGAGGACGTACATCTGATGCATGTAGCTGACCCCTTCACAGATCTGCTTGACAAACACCATGGCGTCCACCTCGGTCAGTGGTGCGCTCTCATCCACAATCCTGTCAAACAGCTCCCCGCCTTCAACACTGCCACACACAGACATCAGGTTGACCAACTCCACTGCACCTTTCTCCCCTTTCCATTGTGTACTTTTGATTGAGGTATACTGTATGTAATGCACTTTGTCTTTGTTTTAATAATGTATGCATATTTGTGGTGATTCAGTGTTCCATATCTGTCTCTGAGTGTCTGTACTTTGTACTTTAGTGTCTGCTGCCAGCAAACCAAATCCCCCCTCAGGAGATCATTAAAGTATATTAATTAATTGTTAATTTATTGATCCCTGTTAAATGATTTGTAGAATGTTTGGAAGCACTACAGTGTAATGGAGATCTTGCTAACCAATGACACTGAATAGCAGAGTGGAATATGAAGGAATAGTAGCCACTTACTATTCCAGAATTAACACCAGCTGGTGCTTGGTCTCAAAGGCATCATAGAGCTGGAGGATGTTGGGATGACTCAGCTGGTTCATTGCCTGCACCTCGTTATTTGCCCTTTCCTGAGAGAACAACACAGGCAAATGTGTATGTGAACATAAAAATATGTACCTCACTCACTCACTCACTCACCTTTTCTTTAGCAGTTCGTGTGTTGATTATCTTAGCTGCGAGCTTTAGTCCAGAGGATTTTTCAGTGCATTTGTGCACCTTGCCAAAGCGTCCGCTGAGGGAAAAATATGTTTTTCTTAACTCATTAACACACAAACCCAATAGCTATTAGATAACATCTGGGAGATTACTAGTTCTACCACTATTCCAGACCAGTAGGCTACAGATGTCAGTTTACCTCCCCAGCACCTCTCTGGTGTGGATGACGAAGGTGTCAGATGGGGGGTTGGATCGCAACGACACACAGCGGTGAAGGAAAGGAGCTGGCTGGGGGGGAACGTCATCTGAGAGATAGATAGAGAGAGAGAGATTGGGAGGGCAACACTCATTAGCGCAATGTCAGTACACGTTTCTGTATAATAGCATACTAATCCCAAAATTCTCAAACACACTAAGGCTTTTTGTGCACGGAAGTCAACATTCACCTATGACCTTATGGCAAGTTTTGGTATGGGACTTGGGCCGGGTCCTTTCTGCTGTAGTAGGGACTACTATGATCTGTATTCCACTGGCTGCAACTGGACTAGCCCCTCCCAACACACTGCAGGTCTTCGCAACAGCCGGTCCACGGGCAGGGCAGACATACTGGGGCTTGGGCCTTGAGCTCTGGAGCCTGAACCAGAAAGAAGGCCAGCACAATCAGAGCAGAGCAGAGTAGCATTTATAATTTGTATGGTGGAAAGCAATGTGATTCAAATTGGTGGTGGATGTGTTGAGTTTTTCACATGTAGATATGATATCCAATCATTTATCATTTTTATTAGTATGTATGTTAGATGATGAGTAAGCGCCTTTACCTCTGCAAGGACTCTGGACAGCTGTGCACTTGTCTAAGGGAGGAGCTCTCCACGGTTGGCATAAGGACAGCCAACCCAGACGGCTTTTGTGGTGCGGGGGCGGGACTTGATGGAGCAGCTGCTTGGTTCTCCGTCACTGTGGTCCTCGTCTCAGTCTTTGGAGTGTCCGCCATTAATGGGACAACCGCTACAGCTGGAACCTCTCTCATCCCACCCCTTTCAGTTTCACTCTGTCTGTGGGAATCTGCTGCCATTGGTTGACCTCTGACCCCCTGCTGGTTCCCTCCAATCCACTGCTCTCCAACACATTCTCTTTGCTCTGCTCCCATACCAGCAGACACCTCTTAATTAAGTTATAGTTATAGTCTGAAGTTTACATACACTTAGGTTGGAGTCATTAAAACTCATTTTTCAACCACTCCACATTTTCTTGTTAACAAACTATAGTTTTGGCAAGTCGGTTAGGACATCTACTTTGTGCATGACACAAATATTTTTTCCAACATTTGTTTACAGACAGATTATTTCACTTATAATTCACTGTATCACAATTCCAGTGGGTCAAAAGTTTACATACACTAAGTTGACTGTGCCTTTAAACAGCTTGGAAAATTCCAGAAAATTATGTCATGGCTTTAGAAGCTTCTGATAGACAAATTTACATCATTTGAGTCAATTGGTGGTGTACCTGGGGATGAATTTCAAGGCCTACATTCAAACTCAGTGCCTCCTTGCTTGACATCATGGGAAAATCAAAAGAAGTCAGCCAAGAACTCAGAAAACAAATTGTAGACCTCCACAAGTCTGGTTCATCCTTGGGAGCAATTTCCAAACGCCTGAAGGTACCACGTTCATCTGTACAAACAAAATTACGCAAGTATAAACACCATGGGACCACGCGATCTGTCTCCTCGAGATGAACGTACTTTGGTGCGAAAAGTGCAAATCAATCCCAGAACAACAGCGAAGGACCTTGTGAAGATGCTGAAGGAAACGGTTACAAAGTATCTATATCCACAGTAAAATGAGTCCTATATCGACATAAGCTGAAAGGCTGCTCAGCAAGGAAGAAGCCACTGCTCCAAAACCACCATAAAAAAGCCAGACTACGGTTTGCAACTGCACATGGGGACAAAGATCATACTTTTTGGAGAAATGTTTTCTGGTCTGATGAAACAAAAATAGAACAATTTGGCCATAATGACCATCGTTATGGTTGGAGGAAAAAGCGGTATGCTTGCAAGCTGAAGAACACCCTCCCAACCGTGAAGCACAGGGGTGGCAGCATCATGTTGTGGGGGTGCTTTGCTGCAGGAGGGACTGGGGCACTTCAAAAAATAAATGGCATCATGAGGGAGGAAAATTATGTGGATATATTGAAGCAACATCTCAAGACATCAGTCAGGAAGTTAAAGCTTGGTCGCAAATGGGTCTTCCAAATAGACAATGACCCCAAGCATACTTCCAAAGTTGTTGCAAAATGGCTTAAGGACAACAAAGTCAAGGTATTGGAGTGGCCATCACAAAGCCCTGACCTCAATCCCATAGAAAATTTGTGGGCAGAACTGAAAAAGCTCTGTCAGGAGGAATGGGACAAAATTCACCCAACTTATTGTGGGAAGCTTGTGGAAGGCTACTCGAAATGTTTGACCCAAGTTAAACAATTTAATGGCAATGCTACCAAATATTAATTGAGTGTATGTAAACTTCCGACCCACTGGGAATGTGATGAAAGAAATAAAAGCTGAAATAAATCATTCTCTCTACTATTATTCTGACATTTCACATTCTTAAAATAAAGTGGTGATCCTAACTGACCTAAAACAGGGAATTTTTACTAGGATTAAATGTCAGGAATTGTGAAAAACTGAGTTTAAATGTATTTGGCTAAGGTGGCTTAAGGTAAACTTCCGACTTCAACTGTATGTCTATCCATTCATCTGGCAATGCTTTCTCTGTGTTCCTATCTATCATATAACTCATAAACACAAATCAAATCCATGAATGTTGGTCAGCTCAATCTAGCCAAATGTAGGTCTTGAGCTCACAGAGTATGACATGACTATAGTCATACCACTAAAATGGAAGTGAGTTACCTTTCTTTGCAGGAGCGATAGGAGTCTGTTGCTTTGTTTCCTGGTGTCTGTTCGTCTCAAACTGATTCTGGGTCTCAGCCTGAGCATGAGAGAAACAGAGGCAGCTTGAGCATCTCACAAGGTGTGCCACTGACCAATCATCAACTAAAAGGCTTGTTTTATGTTTTGCCAATTAGAGATATGGAGTAGACACATATCCATGCAATGTATACACAAAACCACTCACACAATGAAGAAACATATTATAAGAGTACCTTTTCAGTGCTTAATGAATCACTGACTGGCAGAGATGCTGTCCTAAGTGACGCCTCGATGGATGTCACCACTTGGTTCTTCGTCACTGTGGTCCTTGTTTGAGTCAAAATCTTTTGAGTGTGCGCCATTGATGGGAAAACTGCTACTGCCAGCCGTGTCAATGTTTTCTTTGCATCTGTCTCTATCAAATAACACACCAATTGAATCCACCCTGGATTATGGTCACCTACATTTGGTCTAGAGCTCATTGAGTATGAATTGTTACCTTTCTTTGCTGGGGTGGTAGGAGTGTGTTGTGTCTTATCCTGCTGTCTGTTTGTCTCCAACTGATCCGGGATCTCATCCTGACCATGAGAGAACATAGCACCAGACAGACTAAAACGGTTGCTTTATGTTTTGTCATTTAGATATACATGTTTACCATGTTGACATGTATCAACATGGAAAAAGACAATGCAGTGTATACACAACCATTCACACAATGAGGAAACAGACTCAAAGTACCTTAGAAGTGACTAGTGAGGTCCTGGCTGGCAGATATACTGTCCTAGGTGATGGCTCAATGGGTGGGGCTGGGGAAGCTTCCTGGCAGGGGTGGGGGTTCCTTTGCTCCAGACCTCATTTACAAGACAAAACAGAATTATCCTCAAAGGAAATTGGACACAATTCCTACAAGCCTTTGTCATCTTCACAGTAGCATGGACGTTGTTGTAACATCAACATTGTGTGAGCAAAATCATTGTAATTCATGTCCACTTCACAGTTATTCATCTCCTTTGAAATGCAGTTTGAAACTTTAATGCAGATACACAGTATTGGTTGAGACATTGAAACACTAAACCATGGGTCAATCCTGTAGTGAGCTCAGTCAAACTTAGCTTGTCAAAAACAATACAATCCTTCCGTGTGTCATTTCAGACCGATTGAACGTTACCTTTGGCCAGGGCATCTAAGGTCCTCTGCATCTCACCGATCTTCCTCTCAAAGTTCTCTAGCAGCCTGGACTGGGCCACAAGCTGCCTTTCTGTTGCCTCTGGCTGGCCGCTGTGCAGACTGCAGGTGGAGCAGACGGAGCAGGAACCTATTTGTCTGGAGAGGAGCTCATCCAACTTGTGAGTCAAGTTATCTACTTTGGCCTCTAGGACAGGTAGGTTTGTGGGGAGTGGGACAGGTGGTGTACACCGCACAGAACCCATGATGAACAGTGGTCCTCAATAGGCCTCCGCAAAACACAAGCCTCTAGACTAGAAGACATAGGCAGAGTTATCCTCAAGAAATGAAAAGGCTGGTTACAGATTATAAAAAAGTCAGGACAGTTGGTTACAGATCCCTCCAAAAATATAAAGGTTGGCACTCTTCAGGCCTCCTCTCAGAGCTCTTAAATTGTACCTACCTCTTAGATCAATGAAAGCGGTAGAAGGCAGAGTAGGAAGAATCTCGGATCAAGAAAGACCAGTATTGGTGAGAGTCAGACAGTAGGGGTTGGTCCTGTCCAGAGAGCAGAATGCCGCAGTGAGCTGGTTTGCTCCGTTATCTCTTCCAGTGACAGCCTCATTGTCCAGAAATAGGCAAGTGAGGGGCAAGGGCGCTGAGGGTTGGGAAACAGTAGCAGATAATGAAGGTATGCATGTCAGGCCAGACAGACGTCAAGAGGACATACGCAGTTCCTCTGATGAAGGAGAGCATGTGCACACAATATTTTTTTTATTTGGGCATAGAAGGCAGTGATTCAAATGTCTGGGTCTTGGCTAATCAAGTTACAACCAATCCTTTCCAGGCTTGGACCAGACTCCTAATTTGCATATTTATTGGTGTGTTAATAGTCTCACTAAACTATCAGATACGGTTCCCTCATAATACTATTCTCAATGAGCTGACTACTGAAATGACACAGTTTGGCCTCCATCCAACCAGTGTCTCAACCTCTGGTCCCCAAGATGGTTAGTCTACACCAGTGGTTCCCAAACTTTTTATAGTCCTGTACCCCTTCAAACATTCAACCTCCAGCTGCTAGCACCATTGTAAGCCTGCCACACACACACTATACAATACATTTATTAAACATAAGAATGAGTGTGAGTTTTTGTCACAACCCGGCTCGTGGGAAGTGAGAGAGCTCTTATCGGACCAGGGCACAAATAATAATATAATAATAATCAATAATTTTTCTCTTTATTTAGGCATCTTACATATAAAACCTTATTTGTTCATCAAAAATTGTGGGTGTGCTTGAAAGGATGCACATAAATCATTTTCCACACACAGTCTGTCCACTCTCACATAGGTACGTGGTTGCAAAGGGCATCAGTGTCTTAACAGCGCGATTTTCCAAGGCAAGAAACTCTGAGCTCAGCCCTATCCAGAAATGATTCAATTCAATTTTCACAGAACCGCTTGTTGCAATTTCGATGAGGCTCTCTTGTTCAGATATCAGTAAGTGGACTGGAGGCAGGGCATGAAAGGGATAACGAATCCAGTTGTTTGTGTTGTCCGATTTGGGAAAGTACCTGCGTAATTGAGCACCCAGCTCACTCAGGTGCTTCGCTATATCACATTGACTTTGTCTGTAAGCTTAAGTTAATTTGCACACAAAAAATCATATAATGATGGAAAGACCTGCGTGTTGTCCTTGTTAATACAGACAGAAAAGAGCTCCAACTTCTTAATCACAGCATCAATTTTGGCACGTACATTGAATATAGTTGCGGAGAGTCCCTGTAATCCAAGATTCAGATCATTCAGGCAAGTAAAAACATCACCCAGACAGGCCAGTCGTGTGAGAAACTCGTCATCATGCAAGCGGTCAGACAAGTGAAAATTATGGTCAGTAAAGAAAACTCTAAGCTCGTCTCTCAATTTAAAAAAACGTGTCAATACTTTGCCCCTTGATAACCAGTGCACTTCTGTATGTTGTAAAAGTGTTACATGGTCGCTGCCCATATCATTGCATAATGCAGAAAATACACGAGAGTTCAGGGGTCTTGCTATAACAAAGTTAACCATTTTCACTGGTGTCCAACACGTCTTTCAAGCTGTCAGGCATTCCCTTGGCAGCAAGAGCCTCTCGGTGGATGCTGCAGTGTACCCAAGTGGCGTCGGATGCAACTGCTTCCACACACGTTACCACTCCACTATGTCTCCCTGTCATGGCTTTTGTGCCATCAGTACAGATACCAACAGATCTTGACCACCAAAGCCCATTTGATGTCACAAAGCTGTCCTGTACTTTAAAAATGTCCTCTCAGGTTGTCCTGGTTTCCAGAAGAGGAAGTCTTCCTTAACCCTTGTGTTGTCTTAAGGGTAAAAAATGATCTGCCACTATGTTTAACAGCAGAAAGAAAACACTAAATTATATTTTTTCAACTTGAAATTTGATTACTTTTCCTAGAGTGACCCCAACATTAGAAAAAGTGAAACATCGCCTTTGTTCATATTTCCATGAAAGCTGTGCACCACCATGGTACAAAGATTGTTTTAGGGTCATTTTTGACCCGGCAGTTATAAAATAATTTACACGCCACAAAAACCACAAAGACACACAAGCACAATGAGAAATTTAGATTATGAGTGCTACTGATTGAACTCAGACAAAACTAAAACTTTATTGTGCATGTGCAGCATCTCCCCTCCATGACCCCACACATGACTCAAGTTCACATACAAAATAAACAACATTTCAGTCAAAATGAACAACATTTCTGACAAAATAAATATTTCTTGAACGCATCGTTTACTAATGGGGAATGCAGTCAGAGGCTATAAATGTGCTACAGATGACAGTCCCCCAGTTCTCTCTTTGCTGAAGCCATGAGTGCACGTTTCAGTGCCCAACGGGTTGTAGATCTGATTTTTTTGTCCAGGAGGAACAAGAGAACAATGATTTAGAAGAGGAGGAGGTATCTGAAGAAGAAGATGGGGAAGAATACAACCCAGGGCACGATGCATCATCTTCAGATGAAGAAGAAATCCCCCAAGCTGAGAGACATTTTTGTCAAAGAACAGCAAAATAAAATGGTCCTTGTCACCACATGACAACCAGGGCAGGATGGCAGCACAAAATGTCTTAAGGATGACCCCAGGGCCCACAAGACATGCAGTTGCCCATGCCCAGGACATCGCCTCAACATTCTACATTTTCATCACACCAGCCATCAAAAAAATCATCCTGGAGATGACAGATTTGGAGGGTTTCTGTAAATATGGAGACAACTGGAAAAGGATGGATGAGATTGACCTGCGTGCCTACATAGGGCTGCTAATCTTAGCGGATGTGTATAGGTCCCGAGGCAAAGCTACATGTAGTCTCTGGGATGCAGAGAGTGGAAGGGCGATTTTCTGTGCCACGATTCCACTGAAAGTCTTTCACACTTTCTCAAGAATGCTACGATTTGATAACTGTGAGACAAGACCTGCAAGACGTGKGAGAGATAAACTGGCGGCCATAAGAGAGGTCTGGGAGAAGTGGGTGGAGCGTCTACCATACCTCTACAACCCTGAAGTAACAGTGGATGAGCAACTAGTTCCATTTAGAGGTACATTTTTATATCTGTAGTGTAAGTGATTTTCACTGTTAATTGTATTATGTATTGCTGTAATATTATTGATTTATGTGATTGTTTTCGGTGACACTGATACTAATTACTGATAGTAATCTCTTTTGTCAAAAGGTCGCTGTCCTTTCCAGCAGTATATGCCCAGCAAGCCAGCAAAGTATGGCATCAAGATATGGGTGGCCTGTGACGCGCAATCCAGGTACACTTGGAAGATGCAAGTCTACACAGGGTAGCCGACCAGTGGAGGCCCAAAGAACCAGGGGATGCAGGTTGTGCTTGATGTGACAGATGGACTGAGGGGGCACAATGTCACATGTGACAATTTCTTCACCTCTTATGAACTCAGCCAGCAGCTCCTGAAGATACAACTCTCCTTCCGTGGCCTCCAACTCCAACTTGCTCTTAAATACAAGTAAAACTAAATGCATGCTCTTCAACCGATCACTGCCTGCACCTGCCCGCCCGTCCAGCATCACTACTCTGGACGGTTCTGACTTAGAATAYGTGGACAACTACAAATACCTAGGTGTCTGGTTAGACTGTAAACTCTCCTTCCAGACTCACATCAAACATCTCCAATCCAAAGTTAAATCTAGAATTGGCTTCCTATTTCGCAACAAAGCATCCTTCACTCATGCTGCCAAACATACCCTCGTAAAAATGACCATCCTACCGATCCTCGACTTCGGCAATGTAATTTACAAAATAGCCTCCAATACCCTACTCAATAAATTGGATGCAGTCTATCACAGTGCCATCCGTTTTGTCACCAAAGCCCCATATACTACCCACCACTGCGACCTGTACGCTCTCGTTGGATGGCCCTCACTTCATACTCGTCGCCAAACCCACTGGCTCCAGGTCATCTACAAGACCCTGCTAGGTAAAGTCCCTCCTTATCTCAGCTCGCTGGTCACCATAGCAGCACCCACCTGTAGCATGCGCTCCAGCAGGTATATCTCTCTGGTCACACCCAAAGCCAATTCCTCCTTCGGCCGCCTCTCCTTCCAGTTCTCTGCTGCCAATGACTGGAACGAACTACAAAAATCTCTGAAACTGGAAACACTTATCTCCCTCACTAGCTTTAAGCACCAGCTGTCAGAGCAGCTCACAGATTACTGCACCTGTACATAGCCCAAACTACCACTTCCCCTACTGTATTTATTTAGCTCCTTTGCACCCCATTATTTACATTTCTACTTTGCACATTCTTCCACTGCAAATCTACCATTCCAGTGTTTTACTTGCTACATTGTATTTACCTCGCCACCATGGCCTTTTTTTTTGCCTTTACCTCCCTTATCTCACCTCATTTGCTCACATTGTATACAGATTTCTTTTTCTACTGTATTATTGACTGTATGTTTGTTTTATTCCATGTGTAACTGTGTTGTTGTGTGTCGAACTGCTTTGCTTTATCTTGGCCAGGTCGCAATTGTAAATGAGAACTTGTTCTCAACTTGCCTACCTGGTTAAATAAAGGTGAAATTAAAAAAAGAGAAAGATCACCATGGTTGGCACAGTTAGAAAGAACAAGCCTGACCTCCCCCCTTCACTCCTCGCAACAATGCTTCGTGAGAGATCTTTTCATCAAAGTTAGCCTTCACCCCCACCACTCTAGTTTCTTACCTCCCAAAGAGGAACAAGAATGTGGTCTTCCTTAGCACACTGCACAAAACGGCTGAAATCAGTGATCGTGAGGACAGGAAGCCAGCCATCATCCTGGACTACAACAAAGGAGGCGTGGACAACCTGGACAAGGTGATTGGAACTTACAGCTGCAGGAGGATGACTGCCCGCTGGCCACTGGTCATCTTCCATAACATCATTGATGTGTCCTCATACAATGCCTTCGTGATATGAAACAAGACCAACACTACCTGGATGCCTGATAAGCGGAACAAGAGGGTGTCCCTGGAGCAGCTGTGCACGGTCCTGGTAACCCCACACATTCAAAAAAGGGAGCGCCTCCCTCGCACAGCAGCCTCTGCAGCGTTTGTGAAAGCTGTTCAGGGGGCTAAATCTTGTCCTGGTCCACCTGAGGCTGCAGCCAATTCTGCCCCCCAAAGGACTGTGAAACAAATACTATATGCTGCAGAAATACATCTGCTAAGTCCATGCACATGTAACAGATGTGAAATGGCTAGCTAGTTAGCGGTGGTGCGCGCTAATAGCCTTTCAATCGGTGACGTCACTTGCTCTGAGACCTTGAAGTAGTGGTTCCCCTTGCCCTGCAAGGGCCGCGGCTTTTGTGGAGCGATGGGTAACAATGCTTTGTGGGTGACTGTTGTTGATGTGCGCAGAGGGTCCCTGGATTGCGCCCGGTTCGGGGCGAGGGGACGGACTAAAGTTAAACTGTTACATTGATGCTGTTGACCCGGATCACTGGTTGCTGCGGGAAAGGAGGTCGAAAGGGGGGTGAGTATAACGGATGTGAAATGGCTAGCTAGTTAGCAGTGGTGCGCGCTAATAGCCTTTCAATCGGTGACGTCACTTGCTCTGAGACCTTGAAGTGGTGGTTCCCCTTGCTCTGCAAGGGCCGCGGTTTTGTGGAGCGATGGGTAACGATGCTTCGTGGGTGACTGTTGTTGATGTGTGCAGAGGGTCCCTGGTTCGCGCCCGGGGCGAGGGGACGGACTAAAGTTATACTGTTACACACACACACACTTCCATACCTGTCTCTTATACACATCTAGATGTGTATAAGAGACAGCACTTCCATACTGTCCTACATGTGCTAATTAGAGATGATTGATTTATGTTCTTCACGTTTTTGTTTTGTATCTATTATCTTATTCTTATTGTTTATACTGCTTGTGGGTGGGGCAATGGTAAAAAAAAATGGAAGACTAGTATTTTGTAGTTGAATTCCTCATTGTACAGTATATAAGAATATATCACTGTTGGCAAAAAAGTTCAACACTGTTGTTTCCCTTCAATAAAATGTTTTCAAAACGACTTTGTAGCACGTCTGCTACTTTCTTAGGCTATACAAGTGCTATCTTTTTTTACACCTATGCAGTACCTTTAGGAATAATAATAATCCTCTACTTTAGTAAAGAAAACAATGACAGGTGTGTTGTAATAAAAACGAGTGGTGTCCACTGATTAAACCCAGATAAATCACAAAGTTAGATTTGGGGTTAAAAATTCAATTAAGCTGTTATATTTTAGGGGTTTAGTGAAGGCAGGTCATTTTTGACCCATAGGACAAGGGGAGTATACAGAATGTTTAGACTATACAAGGGTTAATTGACCCCCCCCATAAACATAACGGACATATACCAGGAGCTGTGCCAGGTCGGCCACGTCCGTTGACTCATCCAGCTGTAATGCTTATAATTCACTGGCTTGTATGTGAAGCAGTAATTGTTTCAAAACTTCTTCTGCCATGTCACTGAAGCGTCATGAAAGTGTTTGATGAAGGCAGTCTGTATAGTTTTTTGGGGCCTTTCCCCCCCCAGCCATATCCGCAGCAGCAGGAAGAATTAAGTCCGCCACAATAGTATGGGGCTTGCCTGTCCCAGCCACTCGGTAACTCACCCTGTAAGACACTTCTAGCCCCTTCATATTAATGGTATCTGTTGTTTATGACATGTCTGCAGTTTTGCCACAACACAATTCCACAGACATCTCATTTTGTAAGAATGCAACTGGCATACTGACTGCAGGAATGGCCACCAGATCCGCTGCCAATTGAATTTCTCTACCATAAGTCGCTGTCATTTTAGAGAAGTTGGCTGTACGTCCAACCGGCCTCAACCGCAGATCACGTCTATGGCGTCATGTGGGCGAGTGGTTTGCTGATGTCATCCTTGGGGACAGTGCCCCATGGTGGAGGTGGGGTTATGGTATGGGCAAGCATAAGCTACAGACACAATTGCATTAGTGATGGCAAAGTCAACACACAAAAATACCGTGACAAGATCCCGAGGCCCATTTCTTTTAATGCACTGTATATCTGTGACCAGATGCATATCTGTATTCCCAGTCATGTGAAATCTATAAATTAGGGCCTAGTGAATACATTTCATTTGACTGATTTGCTCATGAACTGTAACTCAGTAAAAGAAAAAAGACTATTTTTTTTTTTGCTTTTTAGAATCTGGTTCAGTATGCAGATATCACTTCAAAAGATAGTAAGGCTGTCAATTCTGGTGTATGAACTAAATCTTTACTATATTAAAAGTAAAAACTTTATTATACATAATTGAAATCGGACAGTAAATCAGAACAAACAAAAAGTACAGGCCAAGTACAATTAAGATGGGAATGAGAAGTTAGAACGTTTTATAGGATTAGAAGTAGTTACTTAGCTATACAATAACACATAGGTTTGTGAATTGTCCCATAATAGCATTACACTTTGGCTAGTAGAAAGGGGTCAGAAGCTAATTTTCCAACGAACCTGTTCTTGACGATACATTACTTCCAAATTGAGCACAAAAGTATCTTATGTTCAGTTGCAGGTGGTTCTTCAAAAGCAAGCGAATATTCAGAAAGATTACAGCGCATGTATTTTACATCGTTCTACACGAGGCATTACTCGCGCAGAACGACGTGGGCACGTCGCATAGAAATGTGTAGTTCCATCAGAGGTTGGGAAATGCGTGTCTGGCAGCTAAAATGGCAAAGACACTCCCCACTAAGGGCAAAACGCAGGATTTCACCAGCTCTTGGGAATATTATTTTTTCTTAAGAACCACCTGCAAATGTGTCAAATGTACTTTTCTGAATCAAGGACGATGAAAGTATAGACCCTTTCTACCAGTCAAGGTATAATACTACAGTGGACGAATTCACAACCGCAGTTAATGTACAGCTACAAACTAATAAAAAAGGCAGACATACATACACACACACACGAAACCTTTCCCTCAGCCATCACATGCGGAAACGGTCAGAAAAGTTGGGGGACTGGGGCACAGTTAGTGTGACGTCGCTCTTCTTCAGCTCCAGCAGTTTGTAGCGTCTGATGGGCTGGGCTTTGTGGACCTGAGGGACAGAGGGGACATTAAGACGCAGTTCAAACACCCACACACCCATTCACACCAAGGTTCAAGCAGGGCTTCTGTTCCAACAATTCAAACATTAACACCTAATTCAACTATATCAAAAGGCCCAAAAAAATCTGTTGTATCAGGTGTGTTGGTACTGGAGCACACACATCTTAAGTAGGGTAAACATTTAGTAACAGACAAATGTTTCATGAAGAAGTTCAGGTAGTCACTCCTAGATTATACCCTAGTTTGTACCCAAGGAATAATACCCAGGAGTGTGTGTGCTGGAACAAAAGCCAGCACCCCATGTAGAGAAAATGGTTCATTTCAATAGCTCTGGTTTATAATGGTCTATGGACACCAAGTGCTACCACACTGCAACAATTTTTTCTTTCTGTTTGGATTCACATTAGCCATTTTACTGTAAGTTTGACTCGTAACCGGAAGATTGCAAGATCAAATCCCCGAGCTGACAAGGTAAAAATCTGTCGTCCTGCCCCTGAACAAGGCAGTTAACCCACTCTTCCTAGGCCGTCAAAGAAAATAAGAATTTGTTCTTCACTGACTTGCCTAGTTAAATAAATGTAAAATAAAAGTTATTATAAGTGCGTAAACAAAATTTMTTTTTTTTGGGGGGGGGGCTGGTCTAAGGTTTGCATGGTTACCTGCTCTTGGCGTAGCCTGGCCATTTTCTCCTTCTCGCACTCCTCCAACTCCATCCGCTGCGCCTCCTCCACGTGAGCCCTCAGCGCCTCCTTTTCGCTCACCGCCCGCTCAAACTCCAGCCGCTCCTTGGCGCGGCGCTCTGTGGATAGCTGGAAGACCTCTGGAACTACGGAATTATTAATGTCTTCTAAAAGAGTGCCAAGGAAAAGGGGTTGGAAGAGAAAGAGGGTGGGGGTGAAAAGGGTTTGGGTGGGGAGGTGTTCTCAAAGGTGGGAGGAAAATTGGAAAGTAAAAGGTGGGAAGCAAAAAGAAAAGGGTTAGGGGTGCAGAAGCCAAGCTCAGTGTTTCCCAAACAAAGCCCATGTAAAGGAGTAGGCAAGCCCATGTAAAGGAGTAGGAGACTTAAGAAAAACAAGACAGTCATTCGTAGTGGGGGAAGAAATATGCTCCAGTTCGACTGATACATCCTTCCCCTGGAGATGGGTAATGATCCAACAGAACTGCTCAGGGTGACATGTTGGAAATCCTTAAATAAAAATGGTGGAAACATTTCAGGGGTTGAATAAAGAAGTCTAACAGGTTCAGGACCAGGGTTGTCCATGGCCACCATAGTGCAGAAAGCAGAGGTGAGCGAGGCAGTTGTGGTCATACGTACCCAGGACTGAGCGGTTCTCTTTCTTGGGCATGAACGGCTCTTTGTGAATTGCCGTGTTTGGGCGAGCTTTGAAGGTGGCTGCCTCCGCCTGGTGCTTCTGTTCCTCCTTCATCTGAGAACAAAACGGAGGAAATACCGTATGGGTGGCAGGGAATAGGATTTTGTACCATTTGTTGTAAACATGCATGAAGACTGACATACTCTGGCACCAGAATCAAACAATTAGTTATTCCTTGTACTGTATATGGTCAAAGTATGAAAGCAACAGGGCATGAATTCATTAAAGGTTTGTCTTACCATCTGCTCCCAGCGGTCATTCTTGGCGGCTCCCCGCTCGTCGAGGAGCAGCTTGAAGGGCTCAGGCTTGGTGGGCTCAGCCACCTTCTTCTCTGGCAGGACCACCGCATGGAAGTCTGGCAGTGGCTGGGCCTTGAACGTTGGCGCCTGAGGGGTTAAGAACATTAAATAAGTAACAGACAACCATTTAGGCTATATTGTCAGACCAACACCTAGTTAGGACAACATTTCCTAGCTCTACAACTTGCAGCAAAAGGCTATCATTCTTAATCCCAAACAAATGTTGATTCTTAAGTCTTACAAAGTGTCCAAAAATAAAAACCTTTCTCTCCGCCATCTAATGACAGGCAACTGCATCTGTAATGCCATTAGTGGCATCATTCATCAGGTCTACCCATATTGATAGAATGTAAGGCAAATGATACACGAGGAGAAATCTGAACAATTTTAAGGCAGTTAGTGGGGCTACCTCTTCGTGCCTCAGCTCCTCCAGCCTCTTCTCTTTCAGCACCCGCCTCTCGCGCTCCCGTTCTTCAAAGGAGAAGGGGCACACCTCCACCTGGGTCTTGTCCTGGAGCTTTGGCAGAAAGGGCAGGCCAAAGTGGGGCACAGCATGGGCCTTGAGCGGGGCTGGGGGTTTCACCTCCTCCACTTTTCTGTCCATGCACATCCTCTTCAGGGCCCATGCAGGGGACTCTGGAACAGTGGGACACTGCACCTTCTTTTCCGGGACACCCTGTGAACCAAAAGGTGTGGGTAGACCATTAATAACGGAGCCTTCACATCTTATATACAGTCAGTGTTATACCAGTGCTAGAATGCCTTGAATAGATAGTATGGAGGTAAAAAAAACTAAAAGCCTCATACTACTAGCCTGGGTGCCCATCTTCTTCGGTTCTCCTTTGCTTAAGGAGCAGACAAGAAACAAACTGTACAACCAATTCAGTGTAAAAATTGATGACAATCCAGTAAAAACATGTTGGTCGTGTAGCACTCACCACCACCTCCTCCAGGATCCTGACCGGCAGCGGGCGGGAGCGGAAGGTGTGCTGCTCCTCAGGCTCATCTGGCTTCTTGCTGGCTTGCCGCTCCGCAAGTCTCCTGTCCATATGCATATGGAATACCTCTGGGTGCGTGGACTCCTTCACAGTGGGCTTTTTGGGGTTCAGTGCCCCCTCCAGGATCTTTCTGTTCAGCTCCAGGGCCTTGAACTTAAACCTGGAATATACAGGACAGGGGTGGATTAATTTATTAAATGACAAAGTGTTCTGAACATTGCAAATAGCAATAGAATAAGTAGACACAATTCCCTCGTCGAACAATCATATTGGTTCTACACAATGTATTACTATCTGCAAGTTCTGTCCTTCTGAACAGGCCTCCGGCTGAAGGTTGTTGGACTATGGATGAGCTGGAGCAACAGTAAACGTTTTGGCTTTGTTCAAGTCTCATTGGGAGTACACACGGGTAAAAGTAACCCAACAGTCTAATAACTACTATGCAGAGGGTAGAAGGATAGAGTGTGAAGAAGCCATAAGTGTGGATTCACTGTTGGAGTTTCTGGAGCTCCTCGGCCTCCAGCTCAGCGCTGCTCTTGACCGCCGTGGGACGGCTCCTCTGTCGGGTCATCAGTTGAGGGGTGTGAGGGTGGGTGATCTTAAGCTGCTCACTCTTCACAGGCGATGGGCCTGAAAGAGATGACATCATATTGTAATTTGCTGCCACCCCCCTCGTCACACATCTCATGAATCCCAGCCATGCATACAGTGAGCACATCCCAGGGTATGCTATGTGACTGCCACTCAGCTGTAATGTACAACAATGACAAAGCTAACATACGCACCCCTCTCCTGGCTCTGTCGACTACGAAGGTGGTAGCGGGTCGGAGTCCGTTTCTGGAACAGCTCGATCTGTTGGGCCATGGGCATGAAGGGGACAGGGTCCRCCACCTTCCTCTTGCTGCCAGTTGATAGGTTGAAGGGCTTGGGAACAGTGGCACCCTTCGGCGCCTTGGTCTGAGATGGAAATAATTCAGGAGATGAATTAAAAGAAACAAGTAATCAAAAATATGTCTGGTGAATTGGCAACCTAGGTAAGTGGAAAATCATATATTTGTTTGTGTGAACCATCCTTTTAACAGCCATAGCAGCGATGTGGCCAAACAGAAAGCTAGCTACTTACGGGGGAGGACGGGTGCTTGCGGAGCTGAGCAGTGAAGTCCACCTCCATGTGGGTTGATGCAGTGCCTGCCTTGACGCGTCCATCTGTGCTGAAGTTGAACTCTTTGGGTACGGTGGTGGCAAGAGCCAGCTTCTTAGGGAGCTGACCTGAGTGACAAGATGAAATCCCTCTTAAGTCAGGAAGACTTGCAACGCTTCACTCGTAGAAAGGAAGGGGTACTTACTGCCTGCCAAGGCAGCCTTGTAGCTGGCCTCGTTCTTCTTCCGCTTGTCAGCCACCTCCGTCTGAAGAGTCTTGATGTGCACCATCTCCTGATGCTCAGAGCTCTTATTCCTGGGTGAACACACAATCTAGGGATATTAACCTTCAAAGGCAGTGTTCTACAATCCTGGTCCTAGAGAAGCACTGGTTGTGGAGGCTTTTGTCCTAGCCATGTGCAAACACTTGGTTAGTTGCATAAGGTATTACTGCTATGGCTATAAGACTGTTGGACGTGCCCAGGGAAATGTAAACACTCAAATTCCTTAACGTAGCCATGGACGAAAGGACTGACAGGCTTGTCGGCAACAATATCAGGTCATGGTGCCTCCTTGACTAATTGCTGAATCCATTAGTGATAGAATGCCTTACTGTGTGGTGCTCGCGGCTGCTGCAGCGGGCCGGGCCTGGTTGGCTGCTCTGGGGTTGAGTCGCACGCTAGTACGGACACTACCACTGCGTCTAGGGGGTAGTGATAAGCTCCTGGGAAACAGACAAACCAAGACAGTCTGGTTACTTTTCTCCACAAGACAATTGGTCAAGGTTAATTATTAAACATCAGTCCTTACACTAAAAGCGTATGCCATGCAAAGGTGACAAAACTATATCTGCATGTGAAAAAGTAATACAGTGGGGCAAAAAAGTATTTAGTCAGCCACCAATTGTGCAAGTTCTCCCACTTAAAAAGACGAGAGAGGCCTGTATTTTCATCATAGGTACACTTCAACTATGACAGTCAAAATGAGAGAAAAAAATATCCAGAAAATCACATTGTAGGATTTTTAATGAATTTATTTGCAAATTATGGTGGAAAATAAGTATTTGGTCAATAACAAAAGTTTCTCAATACTTTGTTATATACCCTTTTTTGGCAATGACAGAGGTCAAACGTTTTCTGTAAGTCTTCACAAGGTTCACACACTGTTGCTGGTATTTTGGCCCATTCCTCCATGCAGATCTCCTCTAGAGCAGTGATGTTTTGGGGCTGTGCTGGGCAACACGGACTTTCAACTCCCTCCAAAGATTTTCTATGGGGTTGAGATCTGGAGACTGGCTAGGCCACTCCAGGACCTTGAAATGCTTCTTACGAAGCCACTCCTTCGTTACCCGGGCAGTGTGTTTGGGATCATTGTCATGCTGAAAGACCCAGCTACATTTCATCTTCAATGCCCTTGCTGATGGAAGGGGTTTTCACTCAAAATCTCACGATACATGGCCATTCATTCTTTCCTTTACACGGATCAGCGTCCTGGTCCCTTTGCAGAAAAAACAGCCCCAAAGCATGATGTTTCCACCTCCATGCTTCACAGTAGGTATGGTGTTCTTTGGATGCAACTCAGCATTCTTTGTCCTCCAAACATGACAAGTTGAGTTTTTACCAAAAAGTTCTATTTTGGTTTCATCTGACATTCTCCCAATCTTCTTCTGGATCATCCAAATGCTCTCTAGCAACTTCAGACGGACCTGGACATGTAATGGCTTAAGCAGGGGGACACGTCTTGCACTGCAGGATTTGAGTCCCTGGCGGCGTAGTGTGTTACTGATGGTAGGCTTTGTTACTTTGGTCCCAGCTCTCTGCAGGTCATTCACTAGGTCCCCCGTGTGTTCTGGGATTTTTGCTCACTGTTCTTGTGATCATTTTGACCCCACGGGGTGAGATCTTGCGTGGAGCCCCAGATCGAGGGAGATTATCAGTGGTCTTGTATGTCTTCCATTTCCTAATAATTGCTCCCACAGTTGATTTCTTCAAACCAAGCTGCTTACCTTGCAGATTCAGTCTTCTCAGCCTGGTGCAGGTCTACATTTTGTTTCTGGGTCCTTTGACAGTTCTTTGGTCTTGGCCATAGTGGAGTTGGAGTGTGACTGTTTGAGGTTGTGGACAGGTGTCTTTTATACTGATAACAAGTTCAAAAGGTGGCATTAATACAGGTAACGAGTGGAGGACAGAGGAGCTCTTAAAGAAAAGTTACAGGTCTGTGAGAGCCAGAAATCTTGCTTGTTTGTAGGTGACCAAATACTTATTTTCCACCATAATTTGCAAATAAATTCATAAAAAATTCTACAATGTGATTTTCTGGATTTTTCTCTCCTCATTTTGTCTGTCATAGTTGAAGTGTACCTATGATGAAAATTACAGGCCTCGCTCATCTTTTTAAGTGGGAGAACTTGCACAATTGGTGGCTGACTAAATACTTTTTTGCCCCACTGTGCATTGGCACAGTCACTAATGACCAACAGCCAATGTTTGTTTATAATTCCAATCCCAAAAATGAAGAGTTTTGACCATGCCGAAATAGCCCCCTCTAAACATTTTCACCATGGTGGGAAGGGGGAAGACCCTCCAGTTGTTTACCTTCTACGTGGGCGAAAGGTTCTTACAGCAGTTGGGTTTGAGCTGTAAACAGTTAGACTGATGACTACCATGATTACATCCAGGGCTGGATTTAATAATCCTAGGCACAAAGCTGCTCATAACAATAGACAGGTGGCAGAGGGCAGGATAGTGGAAATGTTTACAGACCTCCTCAGCTTCTTAACAGGTGGTGCAGCTTCAGGGGCTGTGTGCTGTCCTTCATTGCTGGCTGCATCTTTGCGTTTTGACACCCTTCAGTGAAGAAACAGGATTGCCACTTGGAAGCATACAGTTGGTTCATCTAATGCTGACTAGTTAGGTCAAAGACAACTGGAACTTCATTTACTCCTGGACTGGTCTACAGCTAAACAGGCAGAAGCTTGTTTTGGAACAGAGACAATACTTTAGAGCAAAAGTTTTTATCCTTGTGATCTTTCCTTTTAACTTTTGCAATAAACAAAATATTCTGAACACCCATGAATGTAGCAGGACGAAAGCTGCACTAAATGATCTATCGGTTTGTGAAAACTCAATTTGACCAATGTAGAGCCTCACAGAACTCTCAAACAAGATGTTAGCTAAGTGTTCTAGAAACAAAATACCTGCGTGGTCGGGCAGGCGGTCCCTTTGGTGGGGCAGCTACCGGTGCTGGCCTATTTCCCCAGGATGTGACAATGTTGGAGGACGTGCTCAGGGCATCTGCTGTGGTGGGTACTGAGGATGTGCTTGGGGCTTCTATTGTGGAAACAGTAATAATTAGCACATTACACAATGGTCAGTCAAACTTGTGAATGTATCTGGCCTAGATAAATCACACAACTGTCTAAAGTACCAACCCGAGTCGGAGTTCTCTTTCACCCTGGGAGATACAATCGCCCTGGGCAAGTGTGCTTTGGGGGTCGCACCAAATGGTATGTTTCTGTTTGGGGTGGCAAGATGGCCAAACAGTCTCTCATCCTGGCCAGCACATTGGTCTGCAGAGCATCAAATGATTCAGAAATACATTGTGGGAATTCAAGAACTCTGCAAGTTTGCCACTTCAAAAGCATGTAGTCAGGCCCCCATTGGAGCATGCTGACAAACATTGAAATGCATGCATTCATCCTGGGAAGCACCATTCTTACTAGCCTGGAGACCTGAAGTTGAATTGCATTCAGTCAGCTAAAGTTACCTCTCAAGACCTCTACAAGCCAGTATATTGGATAAAATGGTTTTAACTTAATTGACCCAAGTCCTTGCAGTTGGTCCTTCTGCAGGTAGGATTGTGAGACCATATTTCCACCGGAAAGTGTAATTACATAAACTTTAGGGCATTAAGACTTCTATCACCTGAAGCATGTGCAGGAGCTCTACACCCATGAATGAGTCTCCTACATGCATTTTAATATTGTGCACATGCTTCAAGTGCGTTCAGATTTCTGGCCCTTTGAAAAGTTGATGTAATTATATTTTCCTGTGGATGGATATTGTCTCATTCCTACCTGCAAAAGGACCAAACACACAGAAAACCGGTAAAGTTAAAATATAATTTTATTCAACATTGACTTGAAGTCGTTAGAAGAAACTTTCCTGATCCAAACGATCATTTATGCCCTCACATTTGTTATTTCATTGAATTCTACTTGAGGCTCACGTAGAATTAAATGACATCAAAATATTGTTCACAAGCACGTGAACATAGGTTGCTAACTATCTTACCAAACCAAATATCTGCGTTGTCCTCCGTTTCCAATGCTTGGAAATCAATGACATGTGACGGTGCATCGAATTCGTAGTGACTAGCCGATTCGCTCTGCGCCATCTCAGCATCCATCACCGCACCTATTGTCTCTGCCTAAACAAGCAGATTATGCATGATGTGAGTTGTTCAAATGGGTCTAGCAGAGTTAGTTAGCTAAGGTTATTCATTCACAAACACATTTAACTGCGTAGCGACAAAATATACGTTATTACAGCAAACACGCGAGAGCTAACGTTATATAAAATCCAAATGAATACCAGAAATTGTGTACTGAAGTTAACTATGCAAAATAATGTTAGCTAGCATTAGTCGACCAGGTAACGTTAGCTAGCTAGTAAGTTTACTGTTGATCAAAATTATCTGGGTAAATTAGATACAAAAGAGATGTCCATTAAAATACAAAATATTATAACGTACCTCTTAAACACAACCAACACGTAATAGAAATCGAGTGAGCCGTCAGCTGAACTGCAGTGTTGCGAGCGCAAAATAACAAATGAGTTTTGGCGTAACCGTTTAAAGTTTCTCGCCATTTGAACCAGCCAATCAACAGCCTCGTCCAGATCAATCGGTTTTCCATTGGCTCCCGATTGTCTACGTCACGGTATACTCAGGTTATATTTCCGGTCACGTGAGGAGTTTCTGTAACTTTTTATTTTATCTTTGTTTAACTAGGCAAGTCAGTTAAGAACAAATTGTTATTTTCAATGACGGCCCAGTGGGTTAACTGCCTTGTTCAGGGGTAGAAGGACAGATTTTTACCTTGTCAGCTCGGGGATTCGATGTTGCAAACTTTCGGTTACTAGTCCAACGCTCTAACCACTAGGCTACCTGCCACCCCAAACTTCAAAACAATCAATCTCTAGCCGTATTGTTTAGTTTTTTTCTCTGCCCACATTCTATTCTTTTAGTTATATTTTGCTCATTTAGTAGACGCTCTTATCCAGAGAGTGACCAGGGTTGGGGAATAACCTCTACATCTGATAAAAAAAATACTGTAATCTGTAATGTTAGCACAAATATTGTAATCAAATGACAGATACTTTTGAAAAAGTAGATGATTACTTATTGAATTACTTTAAAATTCAGAAAGGATGTTTGTAAAAAAGAAGAAAAACATTATGACACCTTTCTGTTTTGTCAATGACATTCAATTCAGCATTTAAAATAGGCTCAAGTAAATATCTTCCAACTGAGCATGTCTGACCACATGTCAGAGACCACTATGATGACACACCAAAGGCATTTGATGGATCCTTTTTGTCTTTTTCTAATTCCTCATGGGGAATGTAATCCAAAAGTAACTGAATATAATAGGATTATGTTACTGAGTTTGGATAAACCAAAAATTACATTACTGTTACATTACATTACTGTACTGTTTTGAACAGGTAACTAACTATAAGGGATTACACTTAGAAAGTAACCTACCCAAACCTGAGAGTGATTTACAGTCAACTAATGTAGGCATGACAACCACATATCACAGTCATTGCCCTAAAAAAGCAGCTATCAGCAAAAATGTACAGTAACTATAGAAAGTTTTCACATTTTGTGTTACAGCCTGAATTTAAAATTGATTAAATTTCAATTTTTTTTGTCACTTGCCTACACACAATAACCCATAACATCAAAGTGGAATTAGGTTTTTAGATTTTTTTAAACAAATTAATTAAAGATTCACTATGTAGAAATCTCTGCCATTTCCTGAATGCTAAAATTCAAATAGTTTGCCTAATTTCAGTTTATGTGACAAAACAAGCAAGTATAGTGTAGAGAATCACTGTCTAAACCGCTGTGAAATATCTTTTCATTACCAAAAATATTGTATTTTCAAACTGTTTGAAGCTAGTGTACAAAACCCGTAAGTAAAAACCGGCAAGCATAGAAATTGCGCGCATAGAACAAATCTACCATTCCTTAGACTTGCTTTCAATGAGAATGACATTTCTATAAATCACATTTCTATGTGAATTTTGTCAGGTCTCCCAAAAAGTTACATATTGGAGGTTTAAAAATGAGTATTCAACCCCTTTGTTATGGCAAGCCTAATTAAGTTCCGGAGTAAAAATGTGATTAACAAGTCACATAATAAGTTGCATGGACCGAGCACACCCCCATTCTCATCGACGGGGCTGCAGGGGAGCAGGTTGAGAGCTTCAAGTTCCTTGGTTGCCACATCACCAACAAACTAACATGGTCCAAGCACACCAAGACAGTCGTGAAGCGGGCACGACAAAACCTATTCCCCCGCAGGAGACTGAAAAGATTTGGCATGGGTCCTCAGATCCTCAAAAGGTTATACTGCTGCACCATCAAGAGCATCCTGGCTGATTGCATCACTGCCTGGTATACTTGTTACTTTTATCTCATTCTTATCTATATTTTGTGAAACAGCACTTTTGGTTGGGGGCTTGTAAGGAAGCATTTCACTATAAGGTATTCGGCGCATGTGACTAATAATATTTGATTTGACTAACTGTGTGCAATAATAGTGTTCAACATGGTTTTTGAATGACTACCTCATCTTTGTACCCCACACATACAATGATCTGTAAGGTCCCTCAGTCGAGCAGTGAATTTCGAACACAGATTCAACCACAAAGACCAGGGAGGTTTTCCAATGCCTCGCAAAGGGCACCTATTGGTAGATGGGTCAAATGAAAAAAATCTAACATTGAATATTCCTTTAAGCATGGTGAAGTTAATAATTACACTTTGGATGGTGTATCAATTCACACAGTCATTACAAAGATACAGGCGTCCTTACTAACTCAGTTGCCGGGGAGGAAGGAAACCGCTCAGGGATTTCACCATGAGGCCAATGGTGACTTTGAAACAGTTACAGAGTTTAAAGGCTGTGATATAAGAAAACTGAGGATGGATCAACAACATTGTAGTTACTCAACAATACTAACCTAATTAACAGAGGGAAAAGAAGGAAGCCTGTACAGAATACAAATATTCCAAAACATGCACTAAACTAATACTGCAAAAGAATGCGGCAAAGCAATTCACTTTTTGTCCTGAACACAAAGTGGAATGTTTGGGGCAAATCCAATAAAACTCATTACTGAGTACCTCTCCATATTTTCAAGCATTGTGGTGGCTACATCATGTCATGGTTATGCTTGTAATCGTTCAGGACTGGGGAGTTTTTCAGGATAAAAAATAAACGGAATGGAGCTAAGCAAAGGCAAAATCCTAGAGGAAGATGCACCTTTCAGCAGGACAATAACATAAAACAAGGCCAAATCTACACTGGAGTTGCTTACCAAGAAGACAGTAAATGTTCCTGAGTGGCTGAGTTACAGTTTTGACTTAAATCTACTTGAAAATCTATGTAAAGACCTGAAAATGGTTGTCTAACAATTATCAACAACCAATTTGACAGAGCTTGAAGAATTTAAAAAAGAATAATAGGCAAGTGTTTCCCAATCAAGGTGTGGAAAGCTCTTAGAGACTGACCCCAGAAAGACTCACGGCTGTAATCGCTGCCAAAGTATTGACTCAGGGGTGTGAATACTTATGTAATTATGATATTAATATTTCTGTATTTCATTTTCAAGAAATTAGCAACAATTTCTAAAAACATGTTTTCATTTTGTCATTATTCAATCCACGATTCAATCAACTGCAGATAATAAATGTGCATTTGCACAGTAGCATGCCCTGTATGCCTAATATTCATGAAGTGAATAACCAGCTCTGCTACGGCGAGTAAAATGGTCAGTGAGGTGTTCTCTCATTTGTGTCTGGAAGTAGGTAGCTAGCTAGCGAGCTAGTCAACTTTAGCCAGTTAGCGTGAAAATATGTCCTGTTGAAAAACAACTGATAGTCCCACTAAGCCCAAACCAGATGGGATGGCGTATTGCTGCAGAATGCTGTGGTAGCCATGCTGGTTAAGTGTGCCTTGACTTCTAAATAAATCATAGACAGTGTCACCAGCAAAACACCCCCACACCACCACACCCCCATCCATGCTTCTGCTTTTAATCTATATATATTATCCAGTTTATTTTGTAACTTAATTAGTTCCATCTTCTCCTCCCCCGAGAGGCCGGCTGGGGACCTCTGAGAAAGGGAAGTTATCTTAATGATCACCTTTTCCTCCTCAGCTCTTCTGGTCTTAGCAAGATTACTACCATATTTTTTTAAGTATTTGGACACCTCAAATTTATAGAGCTCCCAGTTCTTGCAATAAGATTTTTCTTCACAAGCCCTTTCCCAAAAGTGTGAGAGCAGATCTTTAACCTCAAATTTAACTATATCATTATTTAATAATGAGCTATTTAGCTTCCAGTAGGATGCTCTGCCAAGGTTAGTATCAGGGGTAAATATTTTGATATCAATGTAAATGGCCCTATGATCTGTGAGGGGAGTAGTACAAATATTTGTAGTAACACACTCACTATCAATACATTTGGATATAAGTCAAAAATCTATTCTCGATTGTCTGGAACCTGTTTTGCTACTCCAAGTGAATGATCTGTCGGCCGGAAACCTCTCTCTCCATATATCAGTAGGATCAAACTTTTCCATAAAAAATATTAAACCCAAATTCTGGGGGTAAGTCTGTTTTTGCCTCTTCGTGCGGTGACGTCGATAGACCTGTCTTGGAGTTAGTAGGGTTCCAAGTAGCTCTAGGTAGCTAGTAGGCCTAGCAGGTTAGCAGAATGGGACTTCAGCCGGCGTCGCGCCTGAGGGGCCTGATGGAATCCTCGGCAGATTATGTCGGTATTCCAGTCGTAGAGGATCGATGGGGTTCCGTGCCCCGTATCGGCAGTAGAAAGGGTCTGGATATTGTAGCCCAGGAGTGAGCCGGGAGATGAGCCGGGAGTCTAGCATGGGCTAGCCCCAGGCTAGTTGGTGCTAGCTCCGGGACGGAAACGTTAGCCAGGAGTAGTCAACCCGGGTTGTGGTTAGCTAGCTGTGATGATCCAGATGAAAAGGTTCAGAGTTTGTGGTAGGAATTCGGGGATATTGAGAGAAAAATAGGTCTGGTATGCTCTGGTTTGAAGCGCGTTGTACGAACTGGCGAGAGCTTTCCGAGCTAAAGGTTAGCTGATGACCGCTAGCAGTGGTTAGCTGATTGATAGCTGGTAGCTAGTTAGCTAGCTAGCTTCAGTTGAGGTATTCCAGTTCGGAGGTAAATTGAAATACTTTAGTAAAAAAACAACAACAAAAAAACAGATCCACACCACATTGGGTGAGGCGGGTTTCAGGAGAGTATTTTGAAGTTGAGGTTTAGGAAAAATATTAAAAAGAACGCGAAGAAAAAGATATATACACATGGGACAAGACAAAGACGTCTGACTGCTACGCCATCTTGGATAACAATCCCATGACACTGATGCTTTATCTCAAATTCGCCATATTGGATAACAATCCCATGACACTGAAGCTTTATCTCAACTTCTCAATCATAGCGTGCGATGGTGATGTGCTCATGGGGTAACATTCATCCACTTAAGGAATATTTTTCCTAGGAAGGATTCAGCGTAGTCCAAATGTAGTCGTGTTCATGGTTTTCCTGGCCATTTCCATGGATGTAATGGCACGGTGGGGGGTGACTTCCTGTTACTCTGACAATCTGTACACAGGCTGACCTCATTTTCCACGTACTTGTCCATCTTTGGCCACCTCGCTTGGCCTTTCATTCTCGACGTACCTGGATGCGACCAGTGCAACAACTACAGTAGCATACCCCACCCTTATGGTGGGATAACTACTCTTGAACCCCATAGTACGTACACACCCATCTCGAACACTCAAGGCCAAGCGGCGAGYGTAGTAAGGCGTTATCTAAAGCTCTGTCACTGTAGGCCATCCTTTCAGGATAAATTCATGCACTTGTGATAGCGTTACATCCTTTAAAGTCCATTGCCTGATTTGTTCTGTGTTCACCGGTGCATCATCCAACACATCGATCATCAAGACTTGCTAATTTTCTCCTTCCTGAGCGATGATTTCTGGAACGGGCAGTCTACTTGAGCATCAGCGTTCCCATGGTATGTACCTGGCTTGTAGATTATTCTGTACTTGTAGGCCCTGAGCCACAAAGCCCAACGATGAACTCTTGGAAATACCATTTGTGGTACTGGCTTTTGTTCATGGAACATAGAGCTCAGAGGCTTATGGTCGGTCACAATAGTGAATGTTGTGCTCCATTCTCCATCTGGTGTGATAGAACCGCCCCCACACCATACGATGAGGCGTCACACGATAAGATGAGGTCTGTCTGCTGAGTTGTGCCCCAGTACTTCTGCTGATTTCAGACGTAGCAAAAGCTTCTTCCTGTATTTCTGACCATTTCCAGGCCACACCCTTCCTTAACAGTTGATGCAGTGGAGCTGAGAGGTTAGGGAGGAAGCGATAGGATTTCAGCTCTGTAATGCGTGTCAAATCCAATCAAATGTTATTTGTCACATGCGCTGAATACAACAGGTAGACCTTACAGTGAAATGCTTACTTACAAGCACTTAACCAACAATGCAGTTTTAAGAAAAATAAGTCTTAAGTAAAAAATAAAAATAACAAATAGTTAAAGAGCAGCAGTAAAATAACAGTAGCAGGGCTATATACAGACGGTACCGGTACAGAGTCAATGTGCGGGGGCACAGGTTAGTCGAGGTAATTGAGGTAATATGTACATGTAGGTAGAGTTAAAGTGACTATGCACAGATAATAACCAGAGAGTGTGGGGTGGAGGGGGGGACGACGACAATGTAAATAGTCTGGGTAGCCATTTGATTAGCTGTTCAGGAGTTTTATTGCTTGGGAGTAGAAGCTGTTAAAAAGCCTTTTGGGCCTAGACTTGGCGCTCCGGTACCGCTTGCCGTGAGGTTGCAGAGAGAACAGTCTATGACTAGGTGGCTGGAGTCTTTTGACAATTTTTAGGGCCTTCCTCTGACACCGCCTGGTATAGAGGTCCTGGATGGCAGGAAACTTGGCCCCAGTGATGTACTGGGCCATCGGAGTCCGAGCAGTTGCCATACCAGGCGGTGATGCAACCAGTCAGGATGCTCTCGATGGTGCAGTTGTAGAACTTTTTGAGGATCTTAGGACTCTTGCCAAATCTTTTCTTTCTCCTGAGAGGGACTATGCTTTGTCGTGCCCTCTTCACGACTGTCTTGATGTGTTTGCACCATGAAAGTTTGTTGGTGATGTGGACACCAAGGAACTTGAAGCTCTCAACCTGCTCCACTACAACCCCGTCAATGAGAATGGGGGCGTACTCGCTCCTCCTTTTCCTGTAGTTCACAATCATCTCCTTTGTCTTGATCATATTGAGGGAGAGGTTGTTATCCTGGCACCACACGGCCAGGTCTCCGACCTTCTCCCTATAGGCTGTCTCATCGTTGTCTGCGATCAGGCCTACCACTGTTGTGTCGTCGGCAAACGCAATGATGGTGTTGGAGTCGTGCTTGGCCATGCAGTCATGAGTGAACAGGGAGTGCAGGAGGGGACTGAGCACGTACCCCTGAGGGGCCCCCGTGTTGAGGATCAGTGTGGCAGATGTGTTGTTACCTACCCTTACCACCTGGGGGCGGCCCATCAGGAAGTCTAGTATCCAGTTGCAGAGGGAGGAGTTTAATCCCAGGGTCCTTAGCTTAGTGATGAGCTTTGAGGGCCCTATGGTGTTGAACGCTGAGCTGTAGTCAATGAATAGCATTCTCACGTAGGTGTTCATTTTGTCTAGGTGGGAAAGGATGGTGTGGAGTGCAATAGATATAGCATTATCTGTGGATCTGTTGGGGCGTTATGGAAATTGGAGTGCGTCTAGGGTTTCTGGGATAATGATGTTGATGTGAGTCATGACCAGCCTTTCAAAGCACTTCCTGGCTACAGATGTGAGTGCTATGGGTCGGTAGTCATTTAGACAGGTTACCTTAGTGTTCTTGGGCATGGGACTATGGTGGTCTGCTTGAAACATGTTGGTATTGCAGACTCAGTCAGGAACAGGTTGAAAATGTCAGTGAAGACACCTGCCTGTTGGTCAGCGCATGCTCGGAGTACACGTCCTGGTAATCTGTCTGGCCCTGCGGCCTTGTGAATGTTGACCTGTTTAAAGGCCTTACTCACATCGGCTAAGGAGAGTGTGATCACACAATCATCCGGAGCATCTGATGCTCTCATGCATGTTTCAGTGTTGCTTGCCTCGAAGCGAGCATAGAAGTAATTTAACTCGTTTTAGTAGGCTCATGTCACTGGGCAGCTCGCGGCTGTGCTTCCCTTTGTGGTCTGTAATAGTTTGCAAGCCCTGCCATATCCAATGAGCGTCAGAAGACAGATGATTTTTACGCACTAAGCTCTTGTTGATCTTGTGTGGCCTACTACTTGGCGGCTGAGCCGTTGTTGCTCCTAGACGTTTCCACGTCACATTAACAGCACTTACAGTTGACCAGGGCAGCTCTAGCAGGGCAGAAATTTGATGAACTGACTTGGTGGAAATAGCCGAATCCACTCATTTGAAGGGGTGTCCACATGCTTTTGTAGCGTATATTAGTATCTTAGGATGCTTCTTGGATCGATGACTTCGGACACGTAAGTACCTTTTTAGTATTTAATTGTAACTTAAAAATAACATTACAGGAATGCACCTGGCGTAAGCTACCTGAGGCTTCACTTGAGCACAGTTATATGGCAGACATTTTAAGGGCTAGAGATAGCGGAAAGCAAACTCCATATTGAGGTGATACTGCGATCTATTTATAAACATAATACTTAAAATATATATACCAGGTTACTACAAGTTGGATCGTCCTTAATCTATGCTTCGCGTTCTTAGGAAACTATGCAGTATTTAGTTTTTTTATGTATTATTTCTTACACTGTTACCCCAGGAAATCTTAAGTCTTATTACATACAGCCGGGAGGAACAATTGGATATAAGAGCAACGTCAACTTACCAACATTATGACCAGGAATACGACTTTCCCGAAGCAGATCCTCTGTTTGGTCCACCACCGAGGTCAATGGATCGGATCCCAGCAGGCGACCCAAAACAACGGTGCCGTAGAAGGGGCAGACAGAGCGGTCTTCTGGTCAGGCTCCGTAGACAGGCACATCGCCCACAACTCCCGAGAATACTACTTGCCAATGTCTAGTCTCTTGACAACAAGGAAGACGAAATCCGAGCATGGGTTGCCTTCCAGAGAGACATCAGAGATTGTAACATTCTCTGTTTCACGGAAACATGGCTCACTCGGGATACGTTATCAGAGTCGGTCTGGTTTCTTCACTGATCGCGCCGACGGAAACAAACATCTCTCTGGTAAGAAGGAGGGTGGGGGTGTATACCTTATGATTAACGAGTCGTGGTGTGATCATAACAACAGGAACTGTCCTTTTGTTCACCTGACCTATAATTCCTTACAATCAAATGCCGACCACATTATCTACCAAGAGAATTCTCTTTGATTATAATCACAGTTTTGTATATCCCCCCCAAGCAGACACCTCGACGTCCCTGAAAGAACTTCATTGGACTCTATGTAAACTGGAAACGACATATCCTGAGGCTGCATTTATTGTAGCTGGGGATTTTAACAAGGCTAATCTGAAAAGGCTCCCTAAATTTTATCAGCATATCGAATGCGTGACTCAGGCTGGAAGAATTCTGGACCATTGTTACTCTAACTTCCGCGACGCATACAAAGCCCTCCCTCACCCTCCTTTCGGCAAATCTGACCACGACCACTTTTTTTGCTCCCAGCCTATCGACAGAAACTAAAACAGGAAACGCCCGTGCTCAGGTCTGTTCAATGCTGGTCCGACCAATCTGATTCCACGCGTCAAGATTGCTTCGATCACGTGGACTGGGATATGTTCCGGATAGCGTCGAACAACAACATTGATGTATACGCTGATTCGGTGAGCGAGTTTATTAGCAAGTGCATCGATGATGTTGTACCCACCGCGACCATTAAAACCTTCCCCAACCAGAAGCCGTGGATTGATGGCAGCATTCGCGCAAAACTGAAAGCGCGAATCACTGCTTTTAATCAGGGAAAGGTGACCGGAAACATGACCGAATACAAAGAGTGTAGCTATTCCCTCCGCAACGCAATCAAACAAGCTAAGCGTCAGTATAGAGACAAAGTAGAGTCGCAATTCAACGGCTCAGACACGAGAGGTGTGTGGCAGGGTCTACAGTCAATCACGGACTACAAAAAGAAAACCAGCCTCGTCGCGGACCCCGATGTCTTGCTCCCAGACAAACTAAACAACTTCTTTGCTCGCTTTGAGGACAATACAGTGCCACCGACACAGCCCGCTACCAAAACCTGCGGGCTCTCCTTCACGGCAGCCAACTTGAGTAAAACATTTAAACGTGTTAACCCTCGCAAGGCTGCCGGTCCAGACGGCATCCCTAGCCGCGTCCTCAGAGCATGCGCAGACCAGCTGGCTGTTGTGTTTACGGACATATTCAATCAATTCTTATCCCAGTCTGCTGTTCCCACATGCTTCAAGAGGGCCATTGTTCCTGTTCCCAAGAAAGTGAAGGTAACTGAGCTAAACGACTATCGCCCCGTAGCACTCACTTCCGTCATCATGAAGTGCTTTGAGAGACTAGTCAAGGATCATATCACCTCCACCCTACCTGACACCCTAGACCCACTCCAATTTGCGTACCGCCCCAATAGGTCCACAGACGGCGGAATCGCAATCACACTGCACACTGCCCTAACACATCTGGACAAGAGGAATACCTATGTAAGAATGCTGTTCATTGATTACAGCTCAGCATTTAACATCATAGTACCCTCCAAACTCGTCATTAAGCTCGAGACCCTGGGTCTCGACCCCGCCCTGTGCAACTGGGTCCTGGACTTTCTGACAGGACGCCCCCAGGTGGTGAGGGTAGGAAACAACATCTCCACCCCGCACAAGGGTGCGTTCTCAGCCCTCTCCTGTACTCCCTGTTCACCCATGACTGCGTGGCCATGCACGCCTCCAACTCAATCATCAAGTTTGCAGACGACACTACAGTGGTAGGCTTGATTAACAACAACGACGAGACGGCCTACAGGGAGGAGGTGAGGGCCCTCGGAGTATGGTGTCAGGATATAACCTCACACTCAACATCAACAAAACAAAGGAGATGATCGTGGACTTCAGGAAACAGCAGAGGGATCACCCCCCTATCAACATCAACGGGACAGTAGTGGAGTAGGTGGAAAGTTTTAAGTTCCTCGGCGTACACATAATGAACAAACTGAAATGGTCCACCCACACAGACAGCGGGGTGAAGAAGGCGCAACAGCGCCTCTTCAAACTCAGGAGGCTGAAGAAATTTGGCTTGTCACCAAAAACACTCACAAACTTTTACAGATGCACAATCGAGAGCATCCTGTTGGGCTGTATCACCGCCTGGTACGGCAACTGCTCCGCCCACAACCGTAAGGCTCTCCAGAGGGTAGTGATGTCTGCACAACGCATCACCGGGGGCAAACTACCTGCCCTCCAGGACACCTACACCGCCAAAAAGATCATCAAGGACAACAACCACCCAAGCCACTGCCTGTTCACCTCGCTATCATCCAGAAGGCGAGGTCAGTACAGGTGCATCAAAGCTGGGACCGAGAGACAGCTATCTCAAGGCCATCAGACAGCAATCACTAACATTGAGTGGCTGCTGCCAACATACCGACTCAAATCTCTAGCCACTTTAATAATTACAAATTGGATGTAATAAATGTATCACTAGTCACTTTAAACAATGCCACTTTATATAATGTTTACATACCCTATATTACTCATCTCATATGTATATACTGTACTCTATACCATCTACTGCATCTTGCCTATGCTGTTTGGCCATCGCTCATCCGTATATTTATCTGTACTGTGGCAGACCAGAGGATTGGGTCAAAACATTAACACAGATCAGACACGGACAGAGTAGGATTAGCTCAGTTTCAAATGTGTTTATTAAAAATAATAGTTCAAAAAGAGAAGGTCTCCCCCATGAGACCCTCTCCGGGATACCGTCTTCTGGGCTCTGGGTCTTGCTGTATCCTGTGGGGATCAAAAACTGAACTCACTCCTGTTACCTCTGTAACCGTCCCCAACTATACAGGAGTCCTTTCTGCCCCCAGTCTCCTCCTGTGTGCTGCCCTTCTGGCAGCTTTATGAGACTTGTGCAGCTGGTGAGCAATCAGCCCTTGATTACTCACCAACTCCCAATTAGTCCTGGCACATCCAGCAGATGGAGCCATCGCCTCGTGATGTATACTCCGTCTGTCACCAGGCCTCGACGAGTCTCCCCCTGGTGGCTGACCTGCTGTACGCCACAGTACATATTCTTATTCATTCCTTTACACTTGTGTGTATAAAGTAGTTGTGAAATTGTTAGATATTACTGCATGGTCGGAACCTTTCGCTACACTCGCATTAACATCTGCTAACCATGTGTGTGACCAATAAAATTTGATTTGATGTGGTAAAGATATGGCAAAATTGTACAGCAAAAATAGTTTTATATGATATTATTTGGAAAACTTTCAACTCTGTTTAAATGTGTTGAACAGAAAAATAACAGAAAAGACAACCATGAACATGGTTCCCTGGGTGCAGCTTGTTTTTATTGAGACAAATATCCAGCTACGATACAATATCTCATAAAAAAGGGGAAAAACTGTGAATATAGCAGTCTTGGCACATTGTTTTTACATAAAAAAGCTAAAAATCTACACCCCCACCCCCTAGGCACAACACACAGATTTTATTTTACAATACATTTGTACAGCTCACAAATAAATTATTTGTTTTAGAAAATRATATATGTCCCCACTCTGTAATTGACAAGTTAGAGCTTACTTGGGATTACAACTACAGTTATTTATATTTTATGTTATTTACAGGAAGTGTTCATTCAACACTACAGAAAAGTCACTAGGCTAGTGACTTGTGGTGTGTACACGAGAACACACAAGAGAGAGAGAGAGAGGGACACAATTGCATGCATGCACGGACACACACAGCTTGAAACAAGTAGGGAAATTATTATACATTGTATTGATCAAAGACAAGGATAAAAATCAATAAATTCCTAAATGTTTTGCCTCAGATGACTGAAAGACTACAGTAGCTATACTTCTGAAAATCAGAGGACACACTACAAATCCCCATTTGTAGTCACAAAGCAGTCACCCTCTAAAATACAAGTGGAGTGTATGTAACATTTGCTAGTAAAAGTATATATATATATTCACATTTACTGATATCATTGTCCTACTTATTAATGTTGGAACTTAGTCTTCGGTGTATAGATGATAGAAAATACCGTAATAAAAAGGTTTTATTGCTCAATATTTCATTTGAAAAGGTTACCCTGTGAACACCCCATTGTATTATTATAAACTCAGCAAAAAAAGAAAACGTCCCTTTTTCAGGACCCTGTCTTTCAAAGATCATTCGTAAAAATCCAAATAACTTCACAGATCTTCATTATAAAGGGTTTAAACACTGTTTCCCATGCTTGTTCAATGAACCATAAACAATTAATGAACATGCACCTGTGGAACGGTCATTAAGACACTAACATCTTACAGACGGTAGGCAATTAAGGGCACAGTTATGAAAAATTAGGACACTAAAGAGGCCTTTCTACTAACTCTGAAAAACACCAAAAGAAAGATGCCCAGGGTCCCTGCTCATCTGCGTGAACGTGGTTAGGCATGCTGCAAGGAGGACCGCAGATGTGGCCAGGGCAATAAATGTCTGTACTATGAGCCGCCTAAGACAGCGCTGCAGGGAGACAGGACGGACAGCTGGTCGTCCTCGCAGTGGCAGACCACGTGTAACAACACCTGCACAGGATCTGTACAGTCGAACATCACACCTACGGGACAAGTACAGGATAGCAACAACTGTCTGAGTTACACCAGGAACGCACAATCCCTCCATCAGTGCTCAGACTGTCCGCAATAGGCTGAGAGAGGCTGGACTGAGGGCTTGTAGGTCCTCACCAGACATCACCGGCAACAACGTCTGGACCAGACAGAACTGGCAAAAAGTGCTCTTCACTGATGTGTCGCGGTTTTGTCTCACCAGGGGTGATGGTCGGATTTGCGTTTATTGTCGAAGGAATGAGCATTACATCGAGGCCTATACTCTGCAGCGGGATCGATTTGGAGGTGGAAGGTCCGTCATGACCTGGGGCGGTGTGTCACAGCATCATCGGACTGAGCTTGTTGTCATTGCAGGCAATCTCAACGCTGTGCGTTACAGGGAAGAACTCCTCCCTCATGTGGTACCCTCCCTGCAGGCTCATCCTGACATGACAATGCCACCAGCCATGCTGCTCGTTCTGTGCGTGATTTCCTGCAAGACAGGAGTGTCAGTGTTCTGCCATGGCCAGCGAAGAGCCCGGATCTCAATCCCATTGAGCACGTCTGGGACCTGTTGGATCGGAGGGTGAGGGCTAGGGCCATTCCCCCCCAGAAATGTCTGGGAACTTGCAGGTGCATTGGTGGAAGAGTGGGGTAACATCTCACAGAGAAGAAAAAAAAAAACTGGCAAATCTGGTGCAGTCCATGAGGAGGAGATGCACTCCAGTACTTAATGCAGCTGGTGGCCACACCAGATACTGACTGTTACTTTTGATACCCCCTTTGTTCAGGGACACATTATTCCATTTCTGTTAGTCACATATCTGTGGAACTTGTTCAGTTTATGTCTCAGTTGTTGAATCTTGTTATGTTCATACAAATATTTACACATTAAGTTTGCTGAAAATAAATGCAGTTGACAGTGAGAAGACATTTCTTTTTTTGCTGAGTTATTTAAATGCATATTCCAAAAGTAACATTGAGGATAAACAACAGCTACAATTTGTTAAACAGATCAAAGGGCAGATACAGAAATGTTATATAGTTCAATAATACACTTGATAGGCCTGGTTAGTTGACATGATCTAATTATGCAATATAATTTGAAAGTTTCCATTTTATTGTTGAATATAAATCAATTGTGTTGAGAGAATAAAAAATAAAAGTTTTTTAATAAAATGTGATCTAGTTCAACAATTTGGACAAGACCATGCATGGTAAACTGTTGGGCAAAAAAAGCTGGTAACTCCACTACACCACTGTTGCTAGTATAGTTTGACATTTCATTTCATACCAAATGTGCAGTATTATTATGCCAATGGACTGTGGTTGAGGAAATGTAAGGTTATTTTCAGGGAATGGTGTGCTGAAACTACTAAGTCCCACTTAGTCACAGTAAGGTTTTGTGCAAAGATCAAGACTATTGTAAAACTTAAATTAAGTTAATTCATTAAATAAAGAGATTAAAAATACATTATTGCTGTTGGTATTCCATTACAAGCATTAGGTCCTACCAGAGTCATATATGAAGATACAATATAACACTTCACTTAATAAAGAAAATATTTGAGGGATATATAATCACAAACATCCATGAATAGAGTTGGCTTCATAATTAATTAATTTCTAATGGTGTAAATAGAATGCTTTAGCAAAGATAGTTCATATTGCTCCTCAGTAACAGAAGAGCCAAGACACAAATAAGTAAAATATTGACATTCAATATCTCGGCTAGGTCAGGGATATGGTGCCTTGTTATAACCTTTTGTCAATAAGATTGGTCGGGGGGTTTTGTTTTTATTGTCAGAGTTTGCTGGAGTAAATTGTGGATGAACAGTTGGAATTGAGAATGTGTCTGCATAGTTTGTGGTGATATTAAGTATTGGATAAGTGGAATGGAAAGCATTGTTTAATTCAGTGTTTCACTTTGTTATCTTAATAGCAACCTAGTCAGCCCTTTTAAGCTGCAGGTAGAGACCAAAAGAGGATGAAGAGCTATTTTCCCTTTCAGGCTGATGAGGATTTAAACCAACAAGATAATGAAGATGTCTCATAAATGCCCTTTTATGATAGCTGGCTCTGGTCTACTTATTCCCCTCTCCCCCGTTTGCACCACCCAATCAGACATGAAAAAATTTGCCTGTGAGATGTCTCAATACTATAGAGATGTAAAATGGAGATGGCCTCAATGGTGCTGCCCATGCTGTCAGACGCCATAATGAAACATACAACGTTGCTATCTCTATACATCTCTATTGTGAATTCGCAGTTTCATCCCTCCCCTCCTGGAACCCCATGCATACTGCAGTCATCAGTTTACCACAGAGAGCAGGAGAGGTGGGACTCTGAAGGCCTATAGGAGTGGCACTCGTCCCTACACTAGAAAAGCCCAGGCATATGTTGCCCCCCAGTCTATCAGTAGTATTGAAGGAGGTTGGGAGTGTTGTCGTTGAGCTTAGAGTTGAGAGTCGGCTCCCCCAAGGCTGTTCATCTCATCAGGAGCGTACTTTTCTCCTGACTGTCCAGCCTCATGGCGGAAGCCGGCGGAGATCTCATCAAACGACCGTCCCTTGGTTTCAGGCACCTTGAAATAAGTGAAGATGAAGAAGCCCAGCAGTAGCACAGTGAAGATGATGAAGACGTAGGGGCCACACAGTTGCTACAGAGAAGACAGAAAAGTAACATTATTTTCACATTTTTCCATTCATAAATTGAATTTCAACTTCAAATTGAAAATGGAAGTCATCAGGGCTATTATAAAACTACAGGTATATAATATATACTGTACTATCAATGTACATTGAGTATACCAAACATTAGGAACCCCTTCCTAATATTGAGTTGCACCCCCCCCTTTGCCCTCAGAACAGCCTCAATTCGACAGGACATGGACTCTAAAATGTGTTGAAAGCCTTCCACAGGGATGCTGGCTCATGTTGACTCCAATGTTTCCCACAGTTGTGTCAAGTTGACTGGATGTCTTTTAGGTGGTGGACCATTCTTGACACACACAGGAAACACAGAAAAATCCAGAAGCGTTGCAGTTCTTGACACAGACAGATGTGACTGGCACCTACTACCATACCCTGTTCAAAGGCACTTACATTTTTTGTCTTGCCCATTCACCCTCTGAATGGCACACATACACAATCAATGTCACAACTGTCTCAAGGCTTAAAAATCCTTATTTAACCTGTCTCCTCCCCTTCATCTGCACTGATTGAAGTGGATTTAACCAGTAACAAGTAATCAATAAAGGATCATAGCTTTTACCTGGATTCACCTGGTCAGTCTATGTCATGGAAAAGCAGGTGTTCTTAATCTTTTGTATACTCTGTGTATATTTAAGAAAAAAGGCCAGAGGGGGTGTGGTATATTTAAGCAATAAGGCACGAGGGGGTGTGGTATATGGCCAATATACCACGGCTAAGAGCTGTTCTTAGGCACGAGGCTATGTCATATTCCACAAACACCGAGGTGCCTTATTGCTATTATAAACTGGTTACCAACATAAAAAGAATAGGAAACAACTATTTTTGTGTCATAATTGTGGTATATTGTTGGATATAGACACGGCTGAAATGCTGTTTCAGCCAATCAGCACCCAAACTACACGGTTTGTAATAATTGATATGCATATGTAATAGAGCCATCAAGGCAATAACACAGAAATCTGTGAGTTTTCTTCCTTCTTACCTCAACGTATTGGAAGGTCATGCCCACTATGAAGTTAGCCGACCAGTTGGAGAATCCAGCAACGGCAAAGGCAGAGGGCCGAGGACCTTGGCTGAAGAGCTCAGCCACGATGAACCAGGGGATGGGGCCCGGGCCGATCTCAAAGAAGGCCACAAAGCTAAAGATGGCTACGATGCTGACGTAAGACATCCATGGCAGCTGGTCCTGAGGAAAAACACGGGGGAACATCAGTGGAGGAGGCTGCCTGAGGTAGTCGTCTACATAAAATATGATATACGCAAATCCAGTGATTTTTTTAAATGTTTTTTTATTGCGCCATTATACATACCAGTAGTGCCATAGCGATTGTCATCAGGACAGCTGAGAATGCCATCCCCAGCAACCCAGTGAGGTGAAGGGATCTTCGCCCAGCACGCTCCACGACGAATAGCTAAATAAAGAGAGAGGAAGAGAAGAAGAATGGTGGTGTTAGTGGGAGTTGGGAAGTGGATTCATTTCCAAGACACATTTCTGTTGTTACAGTCAGATGGACAATACATTTATCTCATAATCTATTATAATGGAAACAATAATGAATTTGATAAATTCCATTCCCACCCAAAAATCTTAATACTCATTGTTGAGATGCTCATATGATCACTGGGACTGGGCTCCTGTTTATGGATGTTGTACAGTGTTTATCAGACTTACAGACACAACAGTGAAGGCTGTATTGACCACGCCAGCACCAATCGTAGCGTAGACTGGCTGAGAGACTCCCGCCTTCTCAAATATCCTGGTGGAGTAGTAGAAAACCTGCACAAAAATGTTATAATTGAGTGGACCATATAGTTTGAAGTGCGTGTGTGTGTGTGTGTTTGTGCATGAGTTAGCATGTCTGTATTTGCTAGTCAGTGTGTGTCTCCCAGAGTGTCCCACACTCACAGCGTTGATGCCAGACAACTGCTGGGAGAGCTGGAGCATGACGGCGATGAAGATGGGCTGGCGGTAGAGTGGCGAGCGGAACAGCTCCAGGATGGTCACCTTCTTCTCCCTCATCATCTGCCTGGCCTCCTCCTTCATCTCCTGCATGTCGGCGCCCACCTCCTCAGTGCCTCGCAGCTTCTCCAGCACTGCAGGGAAATACACAACTCAGCTCCATTCCCTCCTGGAGAGCTACTCGAGGTGAAGCCCTTTGTTCCAGTCTTAATCTAACACACCAAATTCTATTAATAAGCTTCTGGTCAGGACCTTGATAAGTTCAATGGTGTGTTAGAGCAGGGCTGGAACARAAGCCAGCACACCCAAGAGCTCTCCTGCTTTTCGTGGGAATAGGGGTGTAGGACAGGGATACTCAACTGTTACCCTACGAGGTCTGGAGCCTGCTGGTTTTCTGTTCTACCTGATAATTAATTACACACACCTGGTGTCCCAGGTCTAAATCAGTCCCTGAATAAAGGGGAACAATGAAAAAATGCAGTGGAACTGGCTTTGAGGTCCAGAGTGGAGTTTGAGGGGTGTAGCAGTAGCTGGTCAAAGGCTTACCTTCTCTGGCCTTGAGCTCCTCGTTGCGGTTGATTAGGAGGAAGCGGGGGCTCTCGGGGCAGAAGGGTAACAGGATACACTGCAGCATGGCTGGGATGAATGTGAAGCCCAGCAGAAAGGGCCACAGAGTGGAGTTCCCCATTATCGACTCGATCCCAAACACCTGTAAGAAACAATATTTAACTACACTGTAATTATGCTGTCAATGAAAGATAAACTACCATGGAAATACACTGTGGTAAGGTTGTGAGTTTACTTGAGTACTGTATGTTGGTGGAAAGCCCATATTTGTCCAGATGATTGTGCTGTATCACTAGCTTTAAAAAATAAAGTCACCCGACGGACAGTGCCTACCTGTGCCATGAGGATGCCAAGGACGATGCCCAGCTGGTGCAGAGTGCCCAGTGCCCCGCGGAGCGAGGTGGGCGCAATCTCCCCCACGTACATAGGCACGAAGCCAGTGGACAGGCCGGAGTAGAGCCCCACAATGAAGCGCCCGATAATCAGCATCTCCCACGACGCCGCCAGCTTGGAGAAGCCCATGAACCCGGCGGCGATGAACGCCAGCACGTTGGCAATGAGCATTGAGTTTCTCCTGCAAATCATTCACAGAGGTCTTCACTTCCTAAAGCAACAAAAATGCTATACTGTTGTTGGACAGCACAACAAACCGAAATGACCAATGACCCCGAAATGACCCATGATTACCACCAGTGGCGACGCGTCATTCAGGGCAGGTGGGAACCCCACCTGTTTGCCTGTTTAGCATGTTATTATTTTGCCATTAATACATGTCACATATCAGTTTGCAAACAATGTAAAACAATTATAATAATTGAGTTAATAAAGCYGCATACAAACATGGTCTCTTTTTTGCAGGCGTTTCAGCCTAGCTCAGTGCTTTCTGTGGTGGTGAGACAGACAGTTCTCTAGTTGCGCCGTGATTGGCTCAGTGTTCTGTCACTCATGGGGACACTACATCACCGCAAAATCTATGGGTGGAGCTAGACAATTCAAGCCCCCTGGGTGCTGCCATAGACTTACATTAGAAGTGCCAATCCAAGAAGGCTCAAGATCATTGGCCACAGTTAAAATGACATCAAATCACATTATATATACAGTAGCCTTGATTGGACTGATCATGTCAACATCATACTTTAAAAATCTTAGCTGGCATTCATCATCATGAATCAAGTCGACAATCTACTGGCAAATCGTTTTCAAWCCTTGTCATATGAAGAGAAATTATAGATAAAGCGTATCGGTGCTCATCGGCCATAAACATTACACAACAAGTTGGAAATCGCAAATTCACCAATAAGTGCTAAGGCGCCACTGCAGCCCGGGGTTCGATCCCAGGCAGTATTACAGCCGGCAGTGACCGTTGGCCCAGTGTCATCCGGGTTAGGAGAGGGTTTTGCAGGCCGGGATGTCTTTGTCTCATCGTGCTCTAGCGACTCCTTGTGGCGAGCCGAGCTACTGCAAGCTGACCTCCATCAGGTCAAATGTTTCCTCCGACACATTTGTGTGGCTGGCTTCCGGGTTAAGCGAGCAGTGTGTCAAGAAGCAGTGCTGCTTGGCTCTTGACCTTCGCCAAGTCGGTAGGGGAGTTGCAGCGATGAAACAAGATTGTAACTACCAATTGGATATCACGAATAAAGGAGTAACGCCATGGGACAGAAAAGTTTGAAAACATTTGCCATGCTGTCAATCCAGCATCAGTTCTGCTGCATTCAAATCAACTGGAAACTCAGAACTGGGAAATCTCAGACTTCAGTTCAAGACAACTGGGAACCAGCTCCGACTGGGAAAATACCTAAAATAACGGTTAACCAACTCGGAATTCCAAGTCGGGATTTTGGACCTCTTTCTAGATAGAGCCCACAAGAAGGACTGCCGTGCCACCGTCCTGTTCAAGTGAGCACAGCACAACAAAGTGAGTCCAAAAATGTATTGTATGCTGCTGCATGAATGATGTAATATGCCAGGGACATATGTATACTGTAGCCAAGAAAGGAATACTAAGTGTATGTAACAGTATAACTTTAGTACGTCCCCTCGCCCCGACTTCGGGCGCGAACCAGGGACCCTCTGCACACAACAACGGTCGCCCACGAAGCATCGTTACCCATCGCTCCACAAAGGCCACGGCCCTTGCAGAGCAAGGTGCAACACTACTTCTAGGTTTTAGAGCAAGTGACGTAACTGATTGAAACGCTAGTAGCGCGTACCCGCTAACTAGCTAGCCATTTCACATCCGTTACACTCACCCCCCTTTCAACCTCCTCCTTTTCCGCAGCAACCAGTGATCCGGGTCACGGCACCAATGTAACAGTATAACTTTATGCCATCCCCTCGCCCCGACTTCGGGCGCGAACCAGGGACCCTCTGCACACATCAACAACGGTCGCCCACGAAGCATCGTTACCCGTCGCTCCACAAAGGCCACGGCCCTTGCAGAGCAAGGTGCAACACTACTTCTAGGTTTCAGAGCAAGTGACGTAACTGATTGAAACGCTAGTAGCGCGTACCCGCTAACTAGCTAGCCATTTCACATCCGTTACATGTATGTTGTGTAGTAAGCTGTTAGCCCATGTGCCTCACCGTAAAAATGTGGTCAATTTCCTCCCTCATAACAGCCTACTGTTCTGACGTGATGGTGCACATGTAGCCTATAGCCTGTTTTAGAGAAATGTCATCGTCGAATATTGTAAGAGCTTTCATTGTCTGCTTAAACGCCTCATTTATCCTACGGTTCTGACTTGTACAGGGACAATACTGTAAGAACGGCCCATGTTCTGGAATCTGTCGCTGTACATTTCAAAATACTGAACAAATAGTTATATTGACTACGTCCGTCCTAGTTCGCTCATTAATGTCTTAATCGAAAATACGGATTGCCTCTTATCTGCTCGTCATCGCCTTATGCCATAGTTTGTACATCTCAATTGTCAGTAGAAACCACATTTGTTTAAGCAAGTCAGACATGTCAGCTATGTTTTTTTAAAGGCAGTAAACGAGGCTGAATTAACTGTTTTGCTGCCAGGCAAGGCTCCGCTGATAGCCAGGTGTAGCAGTGGTAAGGTGTTGGGACTGCCGTTGAGACTCTGCTGTTGGGACAGCTTTATGGCCCTAAAAGTTTGTGGGCAACGTTTGTCACAATTATTGTGCAATTCATGTATTGTTTAGTGTTGTGTTGTGTAGTGGGCTTTGCTGGCATGCATCACATTTTTTGTTGTTGAGTTTGCCCCACCAAGATTTACATGCTAAAATCACCACTGATTACCACACCCTTTTAATGTGAATACCAGCCTAAAATACATTAACACTGCAGTTTTACCTGCCCAGGCGGTTGACAAAGAGGCCCACGGAGAAGGAGCCAAAAATGCCCCCGACAGAGAATATGGCCACGGAGATGGACCACAGGGTGGTCAGGGATGTGGTAGGGATGGGCTCAGAGTACCTGCTGTTCCACGTGTCATTCAGGAAGCCTTCGATGATCTACGGTACAATACAACATAACACATGAAGAATATACATAAACTATAGTCATCATTGAAGGTTGATGGAGACGTTAAATAATATAATTATCATACACACATCACAATTCACTTCATAGTAAATTACCAACCATACAGTGAAATTATAGATATTTCCCAGAACTAAAATCTTGCATAATTGAGTCAGATGCTTGTTTAAATTCTAGGGAAAGATACTAGAACGAGGAGCAGAAGTAGGGTGGTAGCTCCACCCCCCTCTTTGCAAGTTACGGACAAGTATGTGCCAAATGTCCCCACCCCTTCCGAAATTGGAACAATGCGAACATTGCGAAATCATGATTTATCCAAATGATCGTGACAAAACATTGGAGCATGTTTCAACAAAAAAAGTTAATGTGATGACGTTGAATCAACGTGGAAAACTGATTTGGATTTGAGAAAGTCATCATCAAGGTAAGTGATTTTCATCTTTTTTTCCACCCAACTTTGAACCTAAATCCAATGACATGGTAATATTTTTCGTTAAGTGGGTTAAAATGTTCCTAGAAGTCACACGGAAGGACATGTCAAAATGCTGAATGAGATTTATAGAAGGGCACTTCATTTAATATAACAGGCTTTTAAAATGCTATATTTGTGCACAATGTCAACTTTAAAAAAATCAGAGGGATGCAAAAGACACTCGTTTCATCAGACAACTCAGTTACTCCTCTAGCCTCCCCTTAAACCCTGTGAATTTGACAACAATCTTTGTTATCTCTGCCAGGTGTAATGGACACACCACAATTGATTTGATCACAATGGTAAACCTTTCCCAAACTTCCCAGTTGGAGGCTTCCTGGAATAAGATGGAAATCTGTGAATCCTCCAACTGGGATTTCAGGAAAACCTGGGCATTTTGGGAAAGTTACTGGAATTCGCTATAATAGATGGTGACTTTCCACCCTAGACCGTGGAGGAAATTACACGCCTTGCATAACAAAGTATCAAAGAGGCTTGGATCCTAGTAGCTACCTGACTGGCCTACACACCTTCAGACTGATGCAATCTTTAATCTCCGCAACCATTTACAGTGCTTATGTGCTCAGGTGTCCTGAAGAGGCTCCAGGATTCACCGTTCGCCTTACACCGTTCCCAAATCACACACGTGACGTACGTACGCCCGCACACACACACACAAATGTAAGTGCATGCACTCACACATTCTTATTTACAGAGCAGGCATCAGTGAAACCTCAAGTAACTTTAAGAAGCTGCTGGAGTGAAGTACATACAGTACCAGAGTCTCTCCAGTATATCTGCCAGACTCACTTAGCCAAGTGTTAAATTCAGTAGAAGGACTGCATCGTACCAGCGAGTCTCACCACGTCAGTCAAAGATCCTACATGTATGTGATGTATCATCTTTGATTGACCTGGCAGGGCTCCTGCTGGAGAGATGAGATGCAATCTGTCGGAACATGCATTACGGCACCTTTGGGTAGGAGATCTATGAGCGCCATGCATCTCTGAGGAACATCTTAACCTGCTGAGCTAGTCAGGGGTGTCAAGAAAGAATACGGTTTTCGCATTCAATGGATTTGAACAGGCTTCTAAGGGTCACAAACATTTTAAAAAATTAACTTAACTTAACTCTATACAGGGCCTCTTCTCACTCACCTTTTGGGGAGCATTGATGACCCCTGTGTTGTAGCCAAACTGCAGCGAGCCAATCACAGCTGTTCCCACTGCCATCATCAGCTGGAGCGTCAACCCCTGTGGGCACAGAGGAAAAACAAACATCTCTTCAGTTTAACAAAGAATAGCTAAAAGTGCTCTATCCTCTTCAGAACACATGCATTAAAGCATTAGCCTACAAGTAATTGTTGTTTTTTACTATCTTTGAGAGGATATATTTAGCCTAATCTGATTTTTATTTAAGAAGTCTCAGACTTGGAGAGGACAGGTGAATTGGGACTAAGACTAAATGTGGAATAAATGTGGACAAGAAATTGAGACCTGACTTGGACTCTGTGTTAACAAGTGATAGTGACTCTACGGTAACACTTGGCTGACACAGGTGGTCCGTTCAGTGTAATCCCCTTAGGGACTGAGGAACATCAGTAATGTTCTGTTACAGTAATATGCTAAAGTTGTCCTTGTTTTAGTTGTTTACGCTTGAAATGCGGTGCACATTTCTTTTTCATGGGTGGCTCTAATGTGAGGCCTGTTATGACTTATTTTGGAGAAGGATATTTCTGTAGTGAGAGTAGTGTGTTCTGGAGGGAACAGTTGATGAAATGTTCTAGCTATGTCTGATGTTGGAACACATCTGAAGTCGGTAAACTGTTCACATAGAGTATCCGCTTTATTAAAAGTATGAATTGATCAGGACACCTGTCATATCCTTGAGCTTCACAGGTGCACCACCATTGTGACACTATGGTAGCACTGGCCGAGACTGGTGGTCCATTCAGTATAATCCACTTAAGGAATGAGGAACATCAGAATCAGGGCACGCAAACAGGACAGCTTGCTTACACAGGCCACACTGCGCCAAGCCACACGCAAACACTTAAACTTACGTAACAAACACACTTAAGTGCGTAGGCTCTTAGTGAGTGACACCCCCTCCAAGATGTGAAATAGTTGCAGTCACACTAATGTCTATAGAAGTTTCCCTCTTACTCACATCAACATGAAACTCTCAGTCTAAGCATTTCGCCTTATGTAATTCACAAAATATACAAACCATCTCATACACTCTGCTTTAGGTATCAGGATCCAGTTGAGACTTCGGTCCCACAGACAAATTTAACCATCCAGTTCAACCCTAACGCAACAGCAATACACACTGAGTGTACAAAGCATTAGGAACAACTGCTTTTTCCATGACATAGACTGACCAAGTGAATACAGGTGAAAACTATGATCCCTTATTGATGTCACTTGTTAAACTCATTCAGTGTAGATGAAGGGGAGTAGACAGGTTAAAGAAGGATTTTTAAGCCTTGCCAGGCTCACCAGTTTGAATGTCAAGAACTGCAACGCTGCTGGTTTTTTCACACTCAACAGTTTCCTGTGTGTATCAAGAATGGTCCACCACCCAAAGGACATCCAGCCAACATGGCAACTGTGGGAAGCGTTGTAGTCAACATGGCCCAGCACCCATGTGGAATGCTTTCGACACCTTGTAGAGTCCATGCCCAGACGAATTGAGGGTGTTCTGATGGCAAAAGGGTGTGCAACTCAGTATTAGGAAGGTGTTCCTAATGTTTTTTACACTCTGACAATATACACTAAGTTTTACATCACAAACATCCTTTGTGTCAGGTCGTCTTAGTGACACCATCTCCAAGATCTAGCCACACATGTTGGGATCACATCAACAGGAAGCTATTCAACCCCATGTGAAATAGTTGCAGTCACAATGACATCCATAGAAGTTTCACCCTTACTCAAATCGACAGGAATCTCTCAGCTATTTCACCTTCTAGAATCTGCATCGAGAATCTATTATGTCAAAAGAGAGACGCACTAAGAGTAGCTTTACTCCTACAAATCTTCTTAGTGAAATTCTTTTTGGACCTTATGCCGCATGCACTACACCAATAAATACCTCTAAAACTGGGTATCAACAAAAACATATGTCCTGTCAATGCTTAAAACAGCAAAACAATCTCTATCTTATCTGTTCAGGTCATTATGGCCAAACAGTTCTATTTTTGTTGGCCAAAAAGTCCAATCTTTGTCCCCATGTGGGGACAAACCGTAGTCTGGCTTTTTTAAATGGCGGGTTTGTAGCAGTGGCTTCTTCCTTGCTGAGCGGCCTTTCAGGTTATGTCGATATAGGACTCGTTTTACTGTGGATATAGATACTTTTGTACCCGTTTCCTCCAGCATCTTCACAAGGTCCTTTGCTGTTGTTCTCGGATTGATTTGCACTTTTCGCACCAAAGTACGTTCATCTCTAGGAGACAGAACGCGTCTCCTTCCTGAGCGGTATGACGGCTGAGCGGTATGACGGCTGCGTGGTCCCATGGTGTTTATACTTGCGTTATTTTGTTTGTACCGATGAACGTGGTACCTTCAGGCGTTTGGAAATCGCTCTCAAGGATGAACCAGACTTGTGGAGGTCTACAATTTATTTTATTTTCTTGGCTGATTTCTTTGGATTTTCCAATGATGTCAAGCAAAGAGACACTGAGTTTGAAGGTAGGCCTTGAATTACATCCACAGGTACACCTCCAATTGACTCAAATGATGTCAATTAGCTTCTAAAGCCATGACATCATTTTCTGGAATTTTCCAAGCTGTTTAAAAGGCACAGTCAACTTAGTGTATGTAAACTTCTGACCCACTGGAATTGTGATACAGTGAATTATAAGTGAAATAATCTGTCTGTAAACAATTGTTGAAAAAATTACTTGTGTCATGCACAAAGTAGATGTCCTAACCGACTTGCCAAAACTATAGTTTGTTAACAAGAAATTTGTGGAGTGGTTGAAAAACGAGTTTTATTGACTCCAACCTAAGTGTATGTAAACTTCCGACTTCAACTGTAGATGTTTTGACACTTGGTCAAACTCAAATAAAGTAAAGAATTGTAAGCATTTCGTTTTATGTAATTCACAAAATAAACAATCCATCATACTCTGCTTTAAGTATAAGGATCCAGTCTATACTGATATGCAAGTTTGAGACTTTGGTCCCACAAACAAATTGAACCATCCCGTTGAACCCTAACCCAACAACACTAGATATTGTCAAAGGTATACATTAAAAACATCCTTTGTGTCGAGTCGTTTCATGGCATGTGCCCAAGTGCAGCCCAGGCTATTCCATATACACTGCAAAAAAAGTTAACATTAGTAGACTATCCATAAGTCATGTAGACAAACCAAACTGTACATGCTAACACGACTATCTTTGCCCATCAGCATACTTTGGCTACTCGGCTAATTTGACCAGTTTCTGGGTATCTCTTCGTCATTACCTTTCCTTCGCCTTCCATAGTGATTGATCAGCGAAGTATCGATGGTTGTCGGGATACCTCGCAGAAGACAGGACACAATTATGCAGAAGAGTCTTCTAGGATCCTTTTATCTCCAGTGAGGAAACTAAAATCCACAGTGCTTACTACACCGTCGTTAGCCTTTGCAAATACTGATAGTTTAAAAAAACATTTAAAATCCACAATTCATTATAACAATTTCATTATGCGGTCTTTACTTATCTATTTTATGATACGCAAGTATACCTACCGTTCGTTATAGGCTCCCATTGATACGTTCTTACTGGACATAAGCCGGTTGATATTATTCAATCAGCTTTCAATATTATTGACTGTCGGCAGCTTCGGAGCGAGCGATTCCGAGGAGTGGGAGAGAGCCTGTTTGTAAAATATGATTGTAATTGGCTGTGGATAGCTCGGCAGATGACGTAGATCATTGCGTCCTACTGTAGAAGAAAGTTCTGATGGACAGAGCCATTTTCCCACTTCAGTCCATATTTATGTTGCATGTGCTACTTTGAAAAAGTAATGCTAGTATCTAAGGCAAGAGTACTTGTTAATAGATTAGCAATTCAATTATCCATTAGTAACTGTACCTTATTGCTGTAATATTATGTATTGTTAGGCTACTTTAAAAAGGTAAAGCCTTCAATGTGTGCAGAAGGTATTTTAAATTAAAGGAGGCATATCCATGAGGTGAAATAAAGGCTTGATAAAGCCTACCTTCATCAAATGTCTTTATTGAAATTGTTATGAAGTTCTACAGCTGCACCATCGAGAGCATCCTGACTGGTTGCACCACTGCCTGGCATGGCAACTGCTCGGCCTCCGACCGCATGGCACTACAGAGGGTAGTGCGTACAGCGCAGTACATCACTGGGGCCAAGCTTCCTGCCATCCAGGACCTCTATACCGGGTGGTGTCAGAGGAAGGCCCTAAAATTGTCATAGACTCCAGCCACCCTAGTCATGGACTGTTCTCTCTGCTACCGCATGGCAAGCGGTACTGGAGCGCCAAGTCTAGGTCCAAGAGACTTCTTAACAGCTTCTACTCCCAAGCGATGGAGCTTTTAATTAATATACAAGCTCCCAGAATAATTATTCTTGATTTTTCTAAATGTCAGATTGTTCTGATAAGATGTCACTAGGGTGTTTGTGTGTTTACCAACCACTATACCACTGATCAGAACATTCCCTCCATTGTTTTGGGCCAGCATAATACAGGTTGACTGACTAAAATAAATAAACAAATCCTTGAACGAGCAGCTTGGCATGAACGTTGATGCAGGAGTAAACAGCACACGACTGACAGGAACGACTCCTGGGTCAAGTCATTGATATTAATTAAAAGCTCCATCGCTTGGGAGTAGAAGCTGTTAAGAAGTCTCTTGGACCTAGACTTGGCGCTCCAGTACCGCTTGCCATGCGGTAGCAGAGACTGGCAGCAATGACTTGAGCAGTGCCGTTTCTAGACATAAGCGACAACCATCTGCTAGGGGACCCCAAAACAAAAATAAATAAATGAAAAAGCAGCAGTTATTCTCATGTCAGTCACTTAATTAGGCCATGTCAGCTAACATTTTATAGATTGCTAGTTGAGTCTAGCCAGCTATCTAAACCTTGTAGTGGCAGAATTACTGACCGAGTACTCAAGGCATGTGCCCAGGGGCCCTGACCTCCAGTGGGCCCCAATTGATTTTGTTTGTCACTCACTCAGATATCATATGAATATTGCATAACTCATGGCAAAATGTGTGGAATGGCAGGACATATGCTTTAAAACTGCACATTTTCCTCTCCACCTCTTGGACAAAGTGTAGAACTGCAAGAAATTATAATTTTGAAAAAACGGCTAAATTTCCATAGGAGTCGTTCCTGTCAGTCGTAAGCTGTTTACTCCTCCATCGTGGTAATGCTAAGCTGCTCTGTCCTGGATGTGTTTATTTATTTATTACATTTTCTATTCAACCTTTACTTTGTAAGATGGGTGCCACAGCCCTCAGGTGCCAGATCTGTGATGGCATGATATCAAAATATTTTCAGAACACACAGAACACAAATCTACCTCTGCCAAATTAGCCACACCACTAATACAAGATTGGCATTGTAAATAGTTTGAGAAGTGCACCTGTTGAACATCAGGAGGAGCAATTGTCCCTCACATGTTTCATATAGACTCTTAAAACCTGTTTGCGTAGGCTATGGCATCATGTTACTGTCAGTGGCTTGGTAATGTCCACTTTTAAAACAAATAATGAACATTATGGAAATAACTATGTGAATAGGGAGCCTGAGGTGACTGTAAATTATCAGTCTTGAAAACACCTGAAAATTAAAATTACACTATTTTGTAGCTTTGGCAACTATGTGTGTGTGTGTTCTATACCTGTTTGCTCTTCTCCCTGTAGGCTTTACAGACGCTCCACACATCTTGGCTGCAACCCTTCTAATTTAGTGTACCCTGCGCACACAATCCATGTGGAATTCTGGGTCTCTGGCAGCGCTTGGAATTGCCGATCTGTGGTCAAGAACGTTGAGTTCATCTCAGCCTATGCTGCCCCTCAGTCCCTTGAATTTTTGGCCCTGTCGGAGACATGGATCACCCCAGAGAACACCGCTAATCCAGCTGCTCTTTCTTCATCTGATTACGTTTTCTCTCATAATACAAGTGCATCTGGTCGCCGCAGTGGTGGCACAGGGCTACTCATTTCTCCTAAGTGAAGATGTTTTATTTTCTCCTTCTCTCACCTGTCCATCTCATTTGAATTTAATGCTGTCACTGTCACTTGTCCACTAAAGCATAACATTGTTGTCTTCTATCACCCAATAGGTGCCCTTGAGTTCCTCAATGAGCTCGACACCTTGAAAAGCAAATTTCCTGACAATGGCACATCACTCTTTGTACTTGGCGACTTCAACCTCTAGACGTCTGCCTTCGATGAATTATCTTTCCACTCCTTGCCTCTTGACCTCACCCTTTCCCAATCCCCTCCAACTCACAAGGCAAGCAATACGCTCACAAGGCAAGAAATACTAGAGGCTGTTCACCAAGTATTCTCACTGCAACCCCCCTGATCCCTATTTTGTTTCCTTTTCTGTCTTCCTTTCCACCAACCCTAGCCACTCAGCCCCTACCCAGATGGCCATGAGCCGTCGCAATCTCTCCCACCACTCCATCGCCTTCTATCCTATCATCTCTCCCTTCTGCTAAATCCTTCTCCCTCCTGTTTCATCAACTCATCCCTGACCACTGGTTGCGTCCCCTCTGACTTCAAAATGGCCCGAGTTGCTCCCTTCCTCAAGAAACCAACACTTGACTCATCTGATGTCAAAAACTATAGACCTGTATCCCTTCTTTATGTTCTTTCCAAAACACTTGAGCATGCTGTTGTAGTGAAAATATATAGAGAGTGAACAAATGTGAACGATGAAGGCCAGTGGCGAAAATACACCTAGTGAATTGCTGGCGCTGAGTATTGGTAGAATGACACCATCTGTGGGCTATCACAGGGGTCAAACACCTTATCTGTGGCAAGCTCAATGAAGAGACATTCCCACAGAAGTTCTAGGGTCACTGAAGCCAGGAGGGGTGAAGACTGATGCAACTTGAATCGACTAAATTAATTAAAACAATTAGATTGTCATGTTTGGATTGTTTCAAGAGTTCATAAAGAGCTATGCATTTTGACATGTTTCATTGTATGGTAAGTGCTATGGATTTATTGTTACAGAGTAACTGTGTTATTCTGTCGGATGGCGGCTAGTTCAAAGAGGAGCGACACAGGGATGTGCCTGTATAATTTAGATAAGAGTTGTGATGACTAGATCCAAGAATGTGTGTGTTGATTTCATGTCTTTGTTTTAATGTTTTGGGCCATGCAAAGTGATGTTAATTAGACTGGCGATACTGGGATTTGGCGCTCTTGGAATAATAAAAACTGGGTTTAAACATTGATTATGGAGTCCTAGGAAAACCGATCTCCTGATGTACATTTGTATGCCATAGTGGTGAATTTTCTATGCTGCTAAGACTTAGGACATTTTGTATTATTTTTATCGTGAAGATTTCTGATATGTACCATTTGTTAAATGTATTCTTATTGCATAACTGTAATAAATCAGATTATTTTTTAAATGGATACGAACCGTAGTCCTCACATTTGAGGAATATTACTTATTATTATTTGGTGAAGTGTCTAACAGTAAATGTTATTAGCAATATACATAGCATATATGCTCAGTCTCTAACTGTGCTTCTCTGAGCTAAGGTTAACTAAATCATTTAATGCTAGGACATTGAGAAGGACATTGCAAGATATTAGCTCTTTGTTCCTGAGCCTCTTAATAATTGCATAACGTTTAACCTAGGCACGTGCATCTTATAGTATTCCGGGTGGTGACGCAGGGCTCTCAACCTTTGTCTATACCAACTGGATACGATAATGGGCCTATAGCCTTCAAACAATAATAGATAGTACATCTTATTAGGTTCATAGACCCTCTACACTAATTCTCAGACAAAGTGAATATTCACTATTGCACACTGTCTCTGATCAACTCTCTTATCTCTCTCAGAACGATCTTCTTGACCCTAACCAGTCAGGCTTCAAGACGGGTCACTCAACCGAGACTGCTCTTCTCTGTGTCACAGAGGCTCTCCGCACTGTCGAAGCTGAATCTCTCTCCTCTGTTCTTATCCTCTTAGATCTAGCCGCCGCCTTCGACACCATGAAACATCAGATCCTCCTCGCCACGCTCTCAGGGCTGGGCGTCTCAGGCTCTGCACACTTTGATTGCATCCTACCTGGCAGACTGCTCCTACCATGTGATGTGGAGAGGATACTCTCACTATTGGTCTCCCCCAGGGCTCAGTTCTATGCCCTCTTCTCTTCCCTCCATACACAAAGTCACTCGGCTTTGTCATATCCTCACATGGTCTCTCCTATCATTGCTATGTGGATGACACTCAACTACTTTTCTCCTTCCCTCCTGACACACAGGAGGCGACTCGCATCTCTGCATGCCTGGCAGAAATCTCAGCTTGGATGTCGGCCTACCACCTCAAGCGCAACAAGACGGAGCTGCTCTTCCTCCCAGGGAAGACCTGCCTGCTCGAAGACCTCTCCATCCCGGTTGACAACTCTACAGTGTCGCCCTCCCAGAGTGCAAAGAACCTTGTCGTGACCCTGGACAACACCCTGTCGTTCTCTGCAAACATCAAAGCAGTGACTTGCTCCTGCAGGTTAATGCTCTACAACATCCGTAGAGTACGACCCTCTCTCACACAGGTCCTAATCCAGGCAGTTGTCATCTCCCGTCTGGACTACTGCAACATGCTGGCTGGGTTCCCCGCTTGTGCCATCAAACCCCTGCAACTTACCCAGAACGCTATAGCCAGTCTGGTTTTCAACCTTCCCAAGTTCTCCCATGCCACCCAGATCCTCCGCACACTCCACTGGCTTCCAGTCGAAGCTCGCATCCACTGCAAGACCATGGTGCTTGCCTACGGAGCAGCAAGAGGAACTGTCCCTCCCGACCGCTATGCTCAAACCATACACCCCAACCCGAGCACTCCGTTCTGCCACCTCAGGTCTCTTGGCCCTCCCACCCCTTCGGGAGGCCAGCTCCCGCTCAGCCCAGTCCAAGCTCTTCTCTGTCCTGGCACCCCAATGGTGGAACCTGAAGCTAGGACAGCAGAGTCCTTGCCCATCTTCCAAAAGCACCTGAAACCCTACCTCTTCAAAGAATATCTGAAATAATACCCCTCCCCCCCCTAAAAAAACAAACAAAAAAAACTTAACCAACACTTGCACCCCCCCCCCCCTCTTTGCTGATAGCTACTTTGAGGAAAAGTTGACTTACTTACTGTGATATGTGGTTGTCCCACCTAGCCACCTTAAGATGAATGCACTAACTGTAAGCTGATCTGGATAAGAGTGTCTGCTAAGTGACTCAAATTTAAAATGTAACAATGGTCATTGCTTGTATTAAAAAGGAGAACAGGCCAATTCCATAAATGGGTACAAGACACACACCGCAATAATACTGGATTGGAGGGATGGGACATTTAGCATATCTGGTTTACAGGTCAAAGCCACCAGACGAACAATAACTATAGTACAAAAATATCAATAGGTTTGGTTTTACTACTAATACAAAAATGGGACTGAAGTACACTACTTTTCCACAGATAGGGTAAATGTGTTGTTGAGATCATTGGCTGCATTGACGCCAACCTTTGTTCCTGACAGTAGGGAGGTGTACGGTCATCTGAATGCCAAAATCAAAAAAATATATTTCCTGAGGTGCAGGAAAGACCTACGTGCAAAGACTACTGCTCCAAGAACAAATGAATGCAAAACTTGGGTCCAAATTACTTAATCAATACTCTTTGAAAGTGAACATAAACAATAATGTTAAAAGAATGGGTGGAGGTTTGGTGGGATCAGTATTGTTTAATATATCAAAAGAGAATTCTTGAATACAAGCCATTGCGAACACCTTGTGTCAAAAGCCATGCAACATGATCAAAAACATCCAGGTTTGGAAAAATAAATTAATAAWAAAAAAACAGTACAGATGATAGTTTAATACAGTATATAATGAAAGAAATAATCAGGGCAGAATAGACAGGTAATGAATGAGTCATTTAGCAGAAACAGGAATCCCATTCTTCCACCTACCAGACTGGTTGTTATTGAATGGGTTTCTGCTTTGGTTGTGCTGTAACCAGTGAAGATATAGATAGCCCTTGCATGCAAGACACGGGGTCCTCCTCTGTCATGATAATAGGCCTAATGGATTCACAAGGGTCACCTTAGTTAGCCAACCATTGAATGACTGACTGACTGACTGACTGATGGACCACCAATGATAAACACAACACATTGTGAACATAGCAACAGTTCAGAATAAGAAAAGACAATAAAACAGACCACATCCACAACAGTATGGCCTAGTAGTCAGAGAAAGGAAATGACTGCCTTATTGCTTGTTTACATGTTAGTTGGTGAACTACTACTGCACCTGCGTACATAATAAGCTAAGCAATGTCTAGTTTAGTCATTTTGTCCTGTAAACAAATTCCCCAAAATAACATTTGATTTATTACTGCAGCTATATTTTTTCTGTGATAAATATTTTGTGTATTGGGTCATTACACCCACTACGGGGCCACAATGCTAGAATGGAAACAGTAGGGTGGAGAGCACAATGTGCGTTTGCAATCCAATACCTGCATGGCGTCATCTACCACTGACTTCCACCACACAGAGGCTACAGTTATAGAGAGAGCCCATTACGTTTTTACCAAGTTGTGTGCTAGCCAAACGAACAGCTTTTTCATGATGAGACAAAAGTTCTAAAAAGCTTTATTTGGAATGAACGAGCCTGTCTCTTTCACCGGGATAGCAGAACAAGCTAGGGCAGCCAACTGATGTTCACAAGGAATAACAAGGTCTGCACTTTCATAATAATGACATTGATCATTTGTTAATATATTATGTCTGTCCCTCCCTCTCACCTGTCCTGGCAGTGTCGCATTGTTTCTCTCGTGTAAGTACAGGTGAGAGTGCTTATCTGGACAGTTCCTAGTGCTGACTGTAATCCCCCTGGGTACAGTTGCTATTTTAAGGAAATACTTTACAATGGTTTGATACCAGCACTTCTGACACTGGGATGATGCTGTGGTAGGATGTAACATACAGGTCTTAGGACCAGATTTACTAAGCATTTGCACTTGTGCAAAGTTGCCACCTATCATTTTCAGAAGGGAATAATTTCTTAAAGCTAATCAATAATATTGTTCATTTAAACTCAATCCTAACTTTTATTTTACCTTTGTGTTTAATTTTATTCCCTCTGAAAAAAACATAACTGCAAACTTTGCACCAGTGCAATTTTTTGTTGTTGAACATCTTGCATGTGAGACCAATGCGAGTTTGAAACACACACCTTTGTCTAGCAGTTGTTGTTGGTGAGGTCTGAGGGCTGTGGCTGGGTGTGAACTGGTCCATGGCCACCTCGACTTCCCTTGAGAGAGGATGAGCTCGGGTAAAATCATGACACCTAATCCAGGCAGTCATGTGACCTCCATAATGCTGCTGGCTCATGGGAATATTCTCTGCCTCCAGGATGACTCAACTTCACATGACGGGAACCTGATCCCCTCCCCACCTGCCTGCTCTGACACCCACCTGCTCCCGCTGCCTAATCCAGCATCCTGCCTCCATCCTCCAAACCCAGCCCAGCACAGGAGACAGACATCCAAACTGGCCAATCCAGAGTACAGAGAAAAGACACATGGTATAAGTGCTTTGAGAGACACTATGCACAATTAATAAATCATGGAAGTAGGCCTAGTAAACACACACAAGGCCATGGGTAGAACAGTCAAGGAAGATGTATAGGTGGCATGGCAGAGATCAAATATTGAGGAAGGCTGGCGCAAGGACATTTTCCCTCAAAACAACTACTGGTATTCACTCTTAAACCAGTGCCTAGCAAGCATATTGTACAGTAGTGGCAATTTTAACTTCTTACTGTGTAGCCTTGCCTGCCATCCTTTGACATTCTCTCTGTCCTGGACCTACTGTAAAGTTGAATGGGATGGGATCTGCCAGTTCACTGAGTTCAAACAGGAAGATCAAGACCTGATCCGGAGGTGGATGGTGGCAAAAGACTGACCAGTGTACCCAAAACAAGTACCCCCACATTCACTTTCTCTCCTGCTCTTGTCCCTGTCATCAAGGGTACCATTTTGTAATAGAGGTTGACACTGTTGAAAGGCTCGTTGCACAGCATGAAAGCGGGGTGTCAAATGGAACTCATCACTCCCACAAAGATGGTGACATGACATCAGCACAGTGCATGCAGCTTCAAGCCACAATTATGTGGCAAGAGTACTCTCTGTTTGCTCCGTTGGCGAAATACTGTAGGGCCATTATTCCCTTTGCACAATTAGGACAACTTTGCCTCTTTGTTTCCTGCCACTGGCACACATAGGAGAACAGGCTGTCACCCTGAATTTGACCAGTCATTCAGTGCAATGATGAGTCATAGCTAGGGACAAGCTGGTAAATGTGCTGACCAATCTATGTAATGAATTGGAGAATCTGCTTCATCAGCATGGGAATTTTAATGACTGACACCAGCAACTGGAATTCTACATGTGACAGAGACAGTAAAATAACTTGTTCGAGCCTTGAAGGATCTCTCGAAAGTTATCGAACATTTTCTGGGAGATGAAATCCCATCCAGGAGAGTGAAAGTTCAGAACAATCCTTAATGTTCTTCAAATGGTTCCTAGATGAAAAGATCGAAAACGTTGGTCAAGCCCCTATAAAACAACAGGAAGTTGCTCTAAAGGGGATGTGAAAAGAAAGGTGGTGAGTTTTGCATATCAGCAAATGGGACGTTTGCATATCTCTTTGAAGTCATTGTGTTTGAGGGCTGTAGATGAAAATAGATGTTTAACAAAGCATTGTCGGAACACAGCAAGTGATACTTTGCTTTCAATGTGAGAAAATGTTTGGCCTTTAAGAGTTTGAACACAGGCCCCTTATACAGCACCCCAGCAACCTTCCATAGACTTATGCAGAGCTATTAGGGAAACCTGGTAGCAGGTTCCTCTTGGCAGTACTGTATGCTGCTGCCATCTTGTGGAGAATAGCACCCATAACTTTGAGCACAGGAAAGCAGGACCAAATACTGGCCCAACAGAACACCATAGAATAGAACAGAAAGCCATTGTAGAGAATATGTCTTGCACATACATACAATATTGCCACATACACTGGCAATTTAATACAGAAAATAAGAATATATTAACATTGAGCTATTCAAACAATATTGGAAAGCTACAACAACCCATTATGGTGAAATAACAATTAATTTGACTGTATAAATAGTCATGCACCTATATCTATAGCCAACCCTTACAAAAATACATTTGTTGATGCAAACTTCCCGCAAGTCTGTGGCAAATTTGCTGCAAACTAAAATGTGTGCCAAAAATGTTGCCAGAAGTTTGCAAATGTTTGCCACTAGTGGTGAATCTGCGGCAAACCTTTGGCAACAATAATATTTACTGCCACTAGTGGCAAACAGTTCACCTGAGTTTTTTTTGTGGCAGACAATTCTCTCAAGATTCCATTTTGAATCTGTGGCAGCAACATTTATTGCCACTAGTGGCAAACAGTTTACCAGAAGCTAATCCTTATTTTGGGTAGCTTCATACAGGTCAGGGACACAAAAGAACTGGCAGAGATTCCGTGAGCTGTTAAGGGGAAATGGCGGCGAGTACTGCGGACGAAATGGAGAAAAAGTCAGTGAAGCAACAGCTGTGCTGGAATGTGAACAATATGGGTGTCAGTTCTGATGTTATGGAGCAGGAGGATGATGGTCAAGGACCAGAATGGTCAGTAGTGGAAAGACATAGGAGGAAAAGATCATGATACAGAAAGCAGTGAAGTGTCTAGTAAAGAAAGCATAAAGAGGGCCAAGGTAGGAAGCAAGAGTAATAATGTGTTGGAGTAGAAAGTGGTGATGGTGTTTGATGAGACCACAGAGCCTCATTTACACCCTATCCAACTAATGCAGTCGAGAAAGAGGTAGAGGTTAGTCAAATTAGCTTGGCTCATTGGAAATGGTAGATTGTTAATATTTGTGAAAGCCAGACTCAGCAAGAGAAGATTCTGAAAATGGAAAAGCTTAATGGGAATAAGATTAAAAGCCATGTCCCTGGTGGGCCTCCCGAGTGGCGCAATGGTCTAAGGTGCTGTGCCACTAGAGATCCTGGTTCGAGTCCAGGCTCTGTCGCAGCCGGCCGCGACCGGGAGACCCATGGGGCGGAGCACAATTGGCCCAGCGTCGTCCAGGTTAGGGGAGGGTTTGGCCGGCCGGGATGTCTTTGGCCCATCACGCTCTAGCGACTCCTGTGGCGGGCCCGGGCGCATGCATGCTGACACGGTAGCCAGGTGTACGGTGTTTCCTCCGACACATTGGTGCGGCTGGCTTCCGGGTTAAGCGAGTTAGATAGGTATCTCCTGTGCCATAATTTATTTATATATATATATATATATTGCTCAAAAAAATTAAGGGAACACTTAAACAACACAATGTAACTCCAAGTCAATCACACTTCTGTGAAATCAAACTGTCCACTTAGGAAGCAACACTGATTGACAATAAATGTCACATGCTGTTGTGCAAATGAAATAGACAACAGGTGGAAATTATAGGCAATTAGCAAGACACCCCCAATAAAGGAGTGGTTCTGCAGGTGGTGACGACAGACCACTTCTCAGTTCCTATGCTTCCTGGCTGATGTTTTGGTCACTTTTGAATGCTGGCGGTGCTTTCACTCTAGTGGTAGCATGAGACGGAGTCTACAACCCACACAAGTGGCTCAGGTAGTGCAGCTCATCCAGGATGGCACATCAATGCGAGCTGTGGCAAGAAGGTTTGCTGTGTCTGTCAGCGTAGTGTCCAGAGCATGGAGGCGCTACTAGGAGACAGGCCAGTACATCAGGAGACGTGGAGGAGGCCGTAGGAGGCAACAACCCAGCAGCCGGACCGCTACCTCCGCCTTTGTGCAAGGAAATTACTGCCAGAGCCCTGCAAAATGACCTCAGCAGGCCACAAATGTGCATGTGTCTGCTTAAACGGTCAGAAACAGACTCCATGAGGTGGTATGAGGGCCCGACGTCCACAGGTGGGGTTGTGCTTAGAGCCCAACACGTGCAGGACGTTTGGCTTTGCCAGAGAACACCAAGATTGGCAAATTCGCCACTGGCGCCCTGTGCTCTTCACAGATGAAAGCAGGTTCACAGTGAGCACATGTGACAGACGTGACAGAGTCTGGAGACGCCGTGGAGAACGTTCTGCTGCTTGCAACATCCTCCAGCATGACGGTTTTCGGTGGTCAGTCATGGTGTGGGGTGGCATTTCTTTGGGGGGCCGCACAGCCCTCCATGTGCTCGCCAGAGGTAGCCTGACTGCCATTAGGTACCGAGATGAGATCCTCAGACCCCTTGTGAGACCATATGCTGGTGCGGTTGGCCCTGGGTTCCTCCTAATGCAAGACAATGCTAGACCTCATGTGGCTGGAGTGTGTCAGCAGTTCCTGCAAGAGGAAGGCATTGATGCTATGCACTGGCCCGCCCGTTCCCCAGACCTGAATCCAATTGAGCACATCATGTCTCGCTCCATCCAACGCCACACCACAGACTGTCCAGGAGTTGGCGGATGCTTTAGTCCAGGTCTGGGAGGAGATCCCTCAGGAGACCATCCGCCACCTCATCAGAAGCATGCCTAGGCATTGTAGGGAGGTCATACAGGCACGTGGAGGCCACACACACTACTGAGCCTCATTTTGACTTGTTTTAAGGACATTACATCAAAGTTGGATCAGCCTGTAGTGTGGTTTTCCACTTTAATTTTGAGTGTGACTCCAAATCCAGACCTCCATGGGTTGATAAATTTGATTTCCATTGATAATTTGTGTGATTTTGTTGTCAGCACATTCAACTATGTAAAGAAAAAAGTACTTAAGAATATTTCATTCAGATCTAGGATGTGTTATTTTAGTGTTCCCTTTATTTTTTTGAGCAGTGTATATATTTGCTACTGCTCGACTAAATCGACTAATTGGGGTCAACCATACTCCAGATACACAAGGTGACATCGCTTTAAGACTTCTGCCAGTGGTCCTCCCAACACCAGTCTACAAGATAGGCAGGAAGACATTCCGGCCTAGCTTCAATGAGACGAGAAAGATTGACGAGCTGCCTGTAAATTTAATAGTGGATAGGCATAGATTGATGGGGAAATTAGATGGCATTTTGTAAACCTTGAATGAAAGGAACAGCATTCCAAAATTGGTAAGGCATAACTGCACACTCCAAGACATTAGGAAGGTTTCCATCCAATTTGTGACAGATTTATGTGAATATTTTAGTCTGCATAAAACTGTGCATTCTCTCACCGGAGATGTTGAGTAAACATACTTTTAGCGGATAAAAGGCTGTGTGATGATGTAGTGCACATAAAAATAACTTTTGCCATTAAATACCGAATGCATTTCTTAAATGGGTTTTCATCGCGTTTTCATCTGTACTGATGATTTTGTCACAAACTGTTGCGTTATGTAGCAAATGTGCCCACTCTGGTCTTGTCACATGCACTTTAGCCAACAGCTCACATACAGTGGGGGTAGGCTATCCACATTGTGAGATTATGGAGAAAAACAATAGTATTTGTCAAACGGCAGCCAAGTGTTCCCCATCATGTCACCAGAATAAACCCTCAATGTTTATTGGAAAGGAGCATCCACCAACCTGTAAAGTTCAAAATGTATGTAATCTGTAGCCTAATGAACGGCATGCTTTCCCAAGTCGTAGAGGGAGTAGAATGCACAATAATGTTACTCAAATTGACTGGCCATCTCGGCGAGAAATATAATTTGACATTTGTTAGTTTAGATTTGTTTATTATCACATTTTTATTTGTAAAAGTAATATAAACCCAACACATTTTATAGGATCAGATATTTTTTTTATTGAACAATTACACATTATTGAATCTATTTTCTTTTTAACTAGTAAACCTACACATTCTGAACAATGATGGGTTTTAAGCAGTGTATTAGTTAGTTAACATGCTACCTAACTGATCAACAATTATAGGTACAAGCTAATAACAAGGTATATATGCTATCTTATTGAACAAGCAACTTAACTCAAATAATGATGTGTGCGCTAGGCATCTCCCCAGCTCTCTCCAGGTTGTTGTGCCGTTTGGCTGGCTAGCTGCTCAATGCTTTCCTCCAGATATTGCCACTGTTCTCGCTCACACCACCATCAGCTGTGTGTCTCCGCCAGTTCCAGAAAGTCCACTCCTTGCATACGTACTGTAAATATGATGGCAAGGAAATCCTAGATAGATTGGCAAGGAAATCCTCTTTATCTTCACTGTCCAACTGCATCGTCACGGAGCTGGAACCAGCAGAAGAGGATGGAGTGGCCTTAAAGCTGTATGCTGCTGTGGTGCCAAACTGCTGCAGAACTTCACTTGGTAGTTTATGCTGGTTACAGGTATCACAAGCCAGCTTCATTCCATACCACACCAGGAGTATGGAGTTGAGTGTGCAGTGACATTCAATTTAAAAAAAAAAWATATATATATTTTTTAATTTTACCCCCTTTTCTCCCCAATTTTCGTGGTATCCAATCGCTAGTAATTACCATCTTGTCTCATCGCTACAACTCCCGTACGGGCTCGGGAGAGACGAAGGTCGAAAGCCATGCGTCCTCCGAAGCACAACCCAACCAAGCCGCACTGCTTCTTAACACACTGCCTCCAACCCGAAAGCCAGCCGCACCAATGTGTCGGAGGAAACACCGTGCACCTGGCCCCCTTGGTTAGCGCGCACTGCGCCCGGCCCGCCACAGGAGTCGCTGGAGCGCGATGAAACAAGGATATCCCTACCGGCCAAACCCTCCCTAACCCGGAAGACGCTAGGCCAATTGTGCGTCGCCCCACGGACCTCCCGGTCGCGGCCGGCTGAGACAGAGCCTGGACGCGAACAGCCATTCAACCTCTGCATTTGAGTGTGGCAAGGAGAGGGCAGCGAGTGCAGCTTTGCACAGTTTTTCAAATGGATTTGACCCGGAAGAGTGTAGTTATTCACTTCACTCCAAAACTCGACTATTTTCTTAAACAAATGGATGTTTCTCCATTGGGAAACAATTGTATCAATTGTTTGGGGCTGGTACCCCAGTAGCTCAGCTACTTTAATAATTTCAGTGGTGCCTTTATTGTGCTTTAGCGTTTCCTTAACACTGAACAAGGCCATGTTTCACAAGGCTTTGCAAGTTTGTCTGGGAGCCTTGCTTGCAGCTCCTTGCTTAAAGCAACAATGCAGTTGATGCACTGTCTCCAAATGACCTTTTCGTCCTCTGGCGCAAGACTGAATTGGTACACCGTGCTCTCGAAAAAGGTACCCAAGGTATGGTGATGGACTGAGATGTCCGTCAATGGCATCCTCCAGGACATCAATTTTTGCCATAGGGTTGACTACTCTGCTGCAAATTGATGTTAAGAGGTGTACCAGATGGTCCAAAAGCTTGACAGGATCTGTTTGCTCTCCCTCAAATGACTTCACTGCAACTTGTATTTCAGACAGGATTGATTTCAAGAATGTCAGGTAGACATAGTTGATCTTGTCCACGTACCTGGCGTGGAGCACATCTGCCATGTAGCAATGCTCACTGGCCTTGGTCAACTCAAAGTGGAGCTTCAGTTCTTCCCACTGGCTCAATATACGAGTTACCGCAGGCTCAATCGATAGATAATGTGTGGCACAAACTTTGGTGATCTGCAGGGGATTCTGGCCACAATTAATGGTGGCATACAGTGCTTTGCATGCCTTGCGCCATTTTGGGGAAATCGAAAACCAGTTGTAGGTTTCCCTGATTAAGTACTCAACACTCCTAGGGATGGTTTCTTTGGATGCAGCGCTGACAGCCAATTGTGAAGAATGGCACACACAGCGGATGAGTACCAAACTGGGCAATGCACATTCTTCCTTTAACATCTTGTGCACCCCGTTGTGCATCCCAGTCATCACGGACGCATTATCAGTGCCAATACCCTGAATATTCTCTTTTAAGGTTACACGTCTCAAGAAACTCAACTACCACCTTTGCTATTGATCTGGAATCCCCCCCTACAATTCAACCAGCCCCAGAAATGTGTATACAACGGTTATTTTTTTAGCACTGAAATACCGAATCACCACACCCAGGTATTTCGAGACACTGACATCAGTGGACTTATCCAAAAGGAGACTGAACTTCTCATCCCCTACATCTGATGTTACCCTTTTGAGAAAATAAGGAGCCAGTACTCCCCTAATCATTTCTATGCACCTGGTGCGGTGCATTTTGAAGTTTGTTGCTAGTATAGTAGTGCCATAGTAGCTTCTGCACTTTTGCAGTTATCCACTTTCTTAACCAACTGTGGTAATGTAGACTGCAGTGCAGGGTTGTACGGTTAGATTTATTTATATGCTTTGCTGTAGCACAATGTTTTTTGATGTCATACATTTTTGCAAGCATATCTGATTTGCAGTACGCACAGTATGCCTGACAATCATCCCCAATTATTGGCTTCAGCCACCCTTTAAATTCAGGTATAGACTCCCACTCTTTTCTGTACTTCTGGCTGTACAATTTTGATTGAGACAAGTTGATTGATGTAAGTTCTGTTCAAGATCAAACATTTGTGACCAACTATATTCATTGGGTTTGTCTCGTCAAACGCTGCAGTCAGTCAACAATGATCTGCAATTTGCTGAAATTGCTGCTGGCCTGCTGCTGCCCTGTGCACCTGCTGCTGATGTCACTCACAATGCACTTTTGCAGCCAGGCCCGTGTGTTGTGACAGTGTGTGACAGGGAAAATTGTTTTTGTGTCATTTAGAGGGAAAATGCATCCATTTTAGCGTTTGAGTCACTTTTCAAAAGTTACTAAAAGTTCCAAAGAAATGTTTAAAAGTAACTMAATTTGTTGCTAGGTGCTGTTTGAAAAAAAAGTTGCCAGGGTAGTCTGAAAAGTTGGTAAATCAAGCAACAAAAGTGCTAAATTGGCATCACTGTGAGCTACTGGGTTATACTGTAGCATTCACAGAATTGACCGAAACGGTGGCGGCGTGTGTGTTTTTTACTAGGAATGATGTGCATTTTAACCATTATTTTCAGATCTGAACAGATGGTCTTGAGGTTGCATGGGTAAATCTACTTCTTCCTAAAATGTCATCCTATACGTGTTGGTGTGATTCTGACCTCCTAAGCAGAATCATTTATATGATTTAATCGAATTGCTGTGGTCACAATGTATTTGCTGATAGAGAATGTATTCTGCTTGGCGATATTAATACAAATGTGGAGTCATCACCCAAGAAAAGTACACTAGTAAATGCCCTGTATAACTTCAATCAGTTATTTGGACTAAAACAACTGATTGTTGAGCCAACCCAGGTGCGTATTGACAGTAAATTAACTTTGGATTTGATTATTGTATCAGATCAAGAGAACATCTGTCAGTCAGGAGTCTTAAATATTGGTTTAAGTGATCATTTGGTAACATACTGTACCCGTACAAAATCCAAAATGCTACTACAGCCAGGTAATAAATACATGAAGGTACAGTCTATGAAACAATACTCTAACATTTTGTAGAGGTCCTTGGAATTTTGGATTGGTCTCATGTACTAAACTGTGATGTTGATCAAGCTTGGTATCATTTTAAATATATGTTTGTCGGCACACAATTCTGGCTCCGATTAAACAAATTAGAATCTAACAGCGGTCAGGGAAATGGATCACTTCCGAGATTTTAGACCTCATAAGGAAAATGGATCGGTACCTGGCCAGATTCAGAAGGACAAATCTACAACAAGATTATGACGGTTATATTAACTGTAGAAACCAGGCAAGATACAAAATGGATAAGGCCAAATCCCAACATTATATAGATGCCATTAATGACAACTTACATCAGCCTCAAACTGTGGAACATTTTTATGGACATTGGCTCAAACTCCCCATAAAAAGGTAAAATCCTGTAGAATTGGCCTGGATAGTGATGATGTTTTATGTTTATGACCAAGCAAAGGTTGCAAATTATTTTAACACATTTTTTACCACTATAGCCTCATCTCTGGTTAAGTTACCCATCTGCTCTGGACACAGTGTCCAGTCCTTCATAAACAACTTTTACCATAGCAAAGGTATCACAAATTATTTGTTTGAGCTGTGCATGGTAACAGAGGACAACGTTTCTAATCTACTATGCTTAATGAGCACAAACAAAGCAACTGGGCTGGATAACTTTCCTGCAAGATTCATAAAGGATAGTGCTCGTGTCACTGCTAAAATGATAGCGCATATTGTAAACCTTTCTATTAGTTGGACCAGGTCTCCCTTGGAAAAGAGATGTTATGTCATTGAGAAAAACCGGTATAAATAAAGGTTAAAAAAAATAAGTGGTACATTTCCCAATGATCTCAAAACAGCCTGGGTGTTTACACTTCACAAGAAGAGTAGTAAAACAAATGTAGGAATCTACAGACCTGTGTCAATCCTCAGCACTTCACCCAAAGTTGTTGAGAGATTTGTTTTTAATAACCTTGAGGGATACATTCTTGAGCACAAACTTCTTTATGAACTACAATCTGGCTTTAGAACAGCTCACTCCACGGATACTTGCCTGATCTGTTTCGCCTGATCTGTTTCACCTGTGCTTGTCTCCACCCCCTCCAGGTGTCACCCATCTTCCCCACTTACAATTGAAGTCGGAAGTTTACATACACTTTGGGTGGAGTCATTAAAACTCGTTTTTAAACCACTCCACAAATATCTTGTTAACAAACTATAGTTTTGGCAAGTCGGTTAGATCATCTACTTTGTGCATGACACAAGTAATTTTTCCAACAATTGTTTACAGACAGATTATTTCACTTATCATTCGCTGTATCACAATAACAGTGGGTCAGAAGTTTACATGTGCCTTTAAACAGCTTGTAAAATTCCAGAAAATTATGTCATGGCTTTAGAAGCTTCTGATAGGCTAATTGACATCATTTGAGTCAACTGGAGGTGTACCTGTGGATATATTTCAAGGCCTATCTTCAAACTCAGTGCCTCTTTGCTTGACATCATGGGAAAATCAAAAGAAATCAGCCAAGACCTCAGAAAAAAAATTGTAGACCTCCACAAGTCTGGTTCATCCTTCGGAGAAATTTCCAAACGCCTGAAGGTACCACGTTCATCTGTACAAACAATAGTACGCCAAGTATAAACAACATGGGACCACGCAGCCGTCATACCGCTTGTCTCCTAGAGATGAACGTACTTTGGTGCAAAAAGTGCAAATCAATCCCAGAACAACAGCAAAGGACCTTGTGAAGATGCTGGAGGAAACAGGTACAAAAGTATCTATATCCACAGTAAAACGAGTCTTATATCGACATAACCTGAAAGGCCGCTCAGCAAGGAAGAAGCCACTGCTCCAAAACCACCATAAATAAGCACATGGGGACAAAGATCATACTTTTTGGAGAAAAAATATTTACAACCTCTGGGGTATAACATGTTGGGAAAAGAGGTATAAGAGAGTGACATACAGTGCATTCAGAAAGTATTCCACTTGACTTTTTCCACATTTTGTTACGGAACAGCCTTATTCTAAAATGGATTAAAGAAAAATGAATCCTCATCAATCTATCTATACCCAATAATGACAAAGCAAAAACAGATTTTTAGAAATGTTTTCAAATGTATTGAAATTATAAAAACAAAAATACCTTATTTACATAATGTGGGTTTTCCTATAAAAGTTGCGTCATACATTCAGGATATTAGATATATAAACTTCCGTAACACCATGGTTTTAATAACACAGCTTGTGGGATGCTGGGGAATTGTATGGCATGGAGGAGTGCATGGTGTCATAGTATTTACTGTCAGCCACAGTTGCCATTAATGATAGTTCGACCACCAGAGGGCATCTTTGAGAAGCTTGCTGGTGCTTGTTTACTTTTCCAAATGCAGGCCAGACATTTTGATTGCTATACCCTCTCCGGAAAAGCATATTCCAAGGTTTTTAATGAGCCTAGTTTTGCCAAACACCACAAAATATTTTACAGATGGTCTCTCTTTCAAAATACAATGTTTTCCTAGAATAACCACAGCTCCATGCCTAGTGATGACAATCAGCAAATACCGATTTTGGGAAAATATCCTTTCTATTTTATTCTGTTATTTTCCATCATATTCATATTGTAAAGGGCTGGGGAATATAAGCATGTGATGTTTCCTGCACCATATGCATATTAAGAGTAGAATAGCTGGGACTCGATGAGTAGCCTACCAATAGCCGCCAGTCTAATATATACATTTAATAAACACAATCACAAAGAAATCCATTCATATTTTGTTTAGAAAGGTCATAAAAAAACATGCTACTAAGACAATTTATTTCAAAATAACATAATAGCATTTTTGAAGATGCATTTACCTGTGCTATGATAGCTGAGCTTGATGAGGGAAAAAACTATTTATCCCATTTTAGAATAAGGTTGTAATGTAACAAAATGTGGAAAAAGTAAAGGGGTCTGAATACTTTCCGAATGCACTGTATAGCTCCTAACCCTATCTTCGCCAATGAGAACCAAGAGGAGCCTAGCTTCGTCCTTTATGACTGGGAAAGTCCTCAATTCTAGGCCGTAGGAAATCCTACATTCATCTTATTAGAACAGAACAGGATGGATCAACAGTGATTCATATTACTGGTTTTCACCCTAAAAAAAGTTTGTTGTGTCTTGCTGCATAACACATTGTCTACCCAGATGATGTGGATCATTGTCAGGTTATTAGACAAATAAGCTCCAGTAACACCATGGTTTGAATAGCACTTTAAACAGGTAGAGTGTGTTTGTTTTGGGTCCACACTGGTAAGTTAACTTATGTAAATGCCTAGTCACAGAGGATTTTCTCCTGAATAACTGGCCAGGGCATAGTACTTTCCATTCAGCTTCAGGCAACTTTGATGTACAGTAAGGCTTGATTACACCTGTAGTGACTACTTCTATCTGTCAAATCCATTGTTGCTTATCCATTGTTCATTAGATATATCAATGTAATTACACCCAACACAATGTTGAAAAACAGAATGTTTCCCAACACTAACACTAGCTTCCCAACGCTACCAGCAATTTAGCAGAGGAAAGTGAAAGCTGCAACAGGGACTCTAACTAGGGCTCATACATGGCAAAGTGAGCTCTAACAGCTGTTTTTTTGCGGGTCTTCTATTTCTCCACATTTATTAATGAACTATTGTATATATTTTGTGACAACCTGGTAGATTAACAATATTGGGTTGTTAACACTTTTTTTTGTTATATATAAATGTGGGACACAAAAAAAGCCAGTGTAGAACATCATTGCCAAAAATGCATTGCTGCTGAAATACTTTTTGTACATATTTGCATGAATTGAGTGTGAGATTGTGTTGCTTTTTTTCATGCATCAGGTAATTCATCCGCATTAAATGGTTGGATAGGAACATGGTTAGGGTTGTGTAAATGAACCTATGAGCCCCAGCACCAAATGAATAGAAGATGTAGGCATCAAACTGGGTGTTAGTTGATGTAAATGGCTATAAAATATACAAAATAAATTGTGTATGTGATGGCATTGTCAGTGTGCCTCCATACTTTGCACAAGTCCTCATATTCTAAAATCAAATGATTTCTCAAACAAGATGGGACCAACATGGTTGAGTACCTGCACCAGGCGCAGTGACCAGACCCTACCCATTTGCTTTGGCTCTTGGGGACTGCTCACAGGTGTTTATATTCATTAGTGGACCGGCATTAGAGCAAGGTACACTGCTTTGGGCACTGGATGTGTGCTTCAAGTCCTATTGTGTTTATCAACTTTCCCACTGTGCCCCAGCATGGGGATTCCTACAGATCATGTTATATCAGCTGCCAGGAACAGAATCCCCCGCAGTTGCGAGAATGTATTTTTTCCACTGAACAATAGTGGATAAGTATCTGCTCTTGTATGTAGTGTGAGAAGTGGCAGAAGGAAGCAAAGCCCTCCTGTGAATTAATAGATCAATGGATGGATGAGTCATGACTGTTTCATTCCAATGCTAATATGCTCATGAGGCACTATTTATAGCTCTGTTAGATTGATTTTTAGTTTKTTTTTTTAATGGATTTGTGCCTGCTTTTTGCCTACAGTACGGTATGTGGCTCGCTTGCCTTTAGTTCAACTACTGAAACACATCCTGGTACGCTTTCATTCAATCACAACAATTTATTTTAAATACAAATATTAAATTTTGGGGATTGTGAAAAGTGCTTTCTGAATGAAATACAGTTATTAAGTAATGAGTCATTAGTCCATGTCCTTAGTAGAGTGACCTTCAAATGTAATATTTTACAGACCATTATTATTGTATGGAAAAACAGCATGGTGTGTGTGTGTGTGCTGTCATCCAAGACAGCCAAAGTGTGTCAGTGAATGTGAATATCTATTGATGAGTTCTGGCACTGTCTGATAGACAGATCTGTGTTAAAACCACTTAAGACAGACAGTGTCACACACACACGCTTTGTTTTTCTCAAATTGCAATCTGCGTTTGCACATCAAGTTCAAGTGAGGCTTTAGTGATGTTTGGACTGTTTGGTTCATTAAATAATATCAATAAATTCTAATCAGTCCTATCTTATAAAATCTTATCTTGTGAAACAATACATATTTAGACAATAGGGCTTTGTTTCAATGTGCTATTTAAAAAAAGTATATATTCTTGTACATTCTCTGAAGTGATGCATGTTCTGAAATGCAGGCAATAGAAATGATTTGAAATTCAACATTGTATCTTAAGAAAGGGAGGGTGTGGGAAGGTAGAGAAGTCAAAAATATGAAATTAGGATGACAAATGAAAATCTCTTAAGGATTACATACTATAAATTACCCAGCTGCTGGGTCAATCCCCCAACCCAATGTGCTGAATTTATATCACAACCCTAATAAAAAAGCATGAGCTGGCGCACACCCAGAGAAAACTATTTATTGTAGAGGTGCTGACTAATGGTGAATAAACTGCAAGCTATAAAAACAAAGAAAGTCACACACTCCATATGTATAACCTCCCAGTAATTTATTGGGTAAAATAAATTGGGTTGTTTTAACCCAAAATAGTTTAATTTACCCAGCAGTTAGGTCAAGCGCTCAACCAAGGCTCTGGGTTAGAAGCACAACCCAAACCCAATGGGTTGAATTAACCCAATGCTGTGCTTGTCCAATATTGACCCAACGCTGGGTTGTCGAAATTACCCAAATGTAGTTATTTTTATCACAGCATTTTTTAGAGTAACAATAATTCATTTTGGAAAGAAAATATGAATTGCCATATTAAACATAACTGAATTTCTACATTTTAAGATGCCAAAATATAAATTGTTTACAGTATCCTAATTTAGTTTTCTGATTGTTTCAGTCCATACATTCAGCAAGCTTTGGATGAAGGACTTCCATAGGGCCGCCATCTCCAAAGTTCACTTAAAAAGGCAATAGTGCTGAACTGGGTTTGATTTAGTTTTTGTTGTAATTCTTTTAAACTTCCATTGGTTAATCTATTGTTCAGTTGTCACTTGGCTCATGTAAATAATTAAGTAGTTGTCCCTTTAAACATCCTAAAGTCAACATCTCCGTACTGTGAACATTTCTCTCATGTAAATGTTGTAGCTACACAAAAATAATAAACAATTTATTTGGGAAATATCCAGTCTTTGCTATTTTCTTTATTACCATGCTGATGATTTCAAGTTGTATTGGATGTATTTTTCTGTTGAAGACATTGAATACATGTTTAGTATATTTACCACATGTAGGATGTACATTTTCTTCTCTGAAGTAAGTTCATGTGATTTGGTTTATGTAGATACATTTAAATGTTTAACACACAGTAACCAAAAACCGGATCTAATTTGCATATTCATGCTGAGTTTGCAGCGAATAGAATGTTTCCAGTAATTGTTTTCCAGAAGATCTCAAGTTGCTGCAAATTTAGTTTGCCATAAAACTAATTTGCATGTGAAAACATGATCTTGTCACAGTAGTAAGTAAAATTAGGTAATTGAACATTTACCATCCTTATATATTCGATTCAATCTACTTTCAGATGATTAGAAACTCAAAAACATGCTTTGCATAATAAGCTACATACAGTACAATGAAACAAATGTGTTTTTAAGGACAATAAATAGGTTTGGCTGTATCAGGTCAGGATAAGGGTCAGTGCATTTAGGGAATGGAGCAACAGGCGGAGCAACATGGCCAGTGAGTGGTACACAGCATGTAGTGGTGTATGATTCCATGCTTGACAGTAGGTCACTGTTCACACACACACTCCCCCTTCTTCTGTTATCTTTACCAGATTATGAAGCAAAAATCCTCCAATCAGCCTATCAGCAACTCCCCATTACTGTGATGCCAAATCAAATACTTCCCTTTAACGCTCACAGCTCTATCACATGACGACAAATCAATACAAGGCTATAGGAAACACGATTTGTTCAATGTTCCTAAATATTAAGAGTAGGTGAAATGGAATTGCAGAAAATGTCTAAATTGTAGAATTAACATGGGAGAATGGAGCCAGGCCCAGTCAATCAGAATGAGTTTTTCCCTACAAAAAAACTTTATTACAGACTGAAATACTCCTCAGTTTCATCAGCTGTCTGGGTGACTGGTCTCAGACTATCCCACAGGTGAAGTAGCCAGATGTGGAGGTCCTGGGCTGGCATGAATATACATGGTCTGTGGTTCTGAGGCCGGTTGGACACACTGCCAAATATTCTAAAACAACGTTGGAGGTGGCTTATGGTAGATAATTTAATGTTAATTTATCTGGCAACAGCTCTGGTGGACATTCCTGAAGTAGGCATGCCAATTGTGCTCCCTCAAAACTTGCAACATGTGTGGCATTGTGTTGTGTGACAAAACTGCACATTTTAGAGTGGCCTTTTATTTTCCCCAGCACAAGGTGCACCTTTGTAATGTTAATGCTGTTTAATCAGCTTCTTGATATGCCACACCTGTCAGGTAGATGAATTATCTTGGCAAAGGAGAAATACTCACTAATAGGGATGTAAGCAAATTAATGCACAACATTTGAGAGAACTAAGCTTTTGGTGCATATGGAAGATTTCTTTTATTTCAGCTCATGAAATATGGGACCAACACTTTACATGTTGGGTTTATATTTTTATTCAGTATAGATTACTTTTTCTCATCCAAAATTCTGTCATGACATTGACTTCAAAATATTTCATCCATCGGAGGCTATACAAAAATGGATTATTGTAACGTTCGTCGTCTGAAGATGAGGAATCATCGGACCAAAGCGCAGCGCGGTAAGTGTTCATGTTATATTTTTATTAAAACAGAACACTAAACAAAAATAACAAAGAGAATGAATGAAAACGAAACAGTCCTGTAAGGTGCAGCAACACAAAACAGAAAACAACTACCCACAAAACACAGGTGGGAAAAGGCTACCTAAGTATGGTTCTCAATCAGAGACAACGATAGACAGCTGCCTCTGATTGAGAACCACACCCGGCCAAACACATAGAAATAGAAAACATAGAACAAAAACATAAAATKCCCACCACAACTCACGCCCTGACCAAACCAAAATAGAGACATAAAAAAGGAACTAAGGTCAGGGCGTGACAATTATATTCTATTAGCAGATTTAGGTAAGAACAATATGACCCCCAGACAAATACATCTCAGTGGCACTAATGCCTAAATACTTGCGATTAGAATACATATTGCTCAGCATTGTCCCAGGCTACCAGCCATATCTTTTATGCTGTAGTCGGATAAAAAGTTTGTGTAGAGCTGCAGATAGGATACACATAATATAATACATTTTACAAATAGGTCCTAGCTAGGTCATAACTAGCCTGCTATACCGTGATTACGCAGTATGCGCATGCCTAATTTCAGTCATCAGCTTCATACGTGCAGTACCCTACTGTAATCAGATTATACCACAATCACACCATCTACCGCGCTATGGTCTATATCAACCGAGACAGCTGTATATATGTAGCCATGAAATATTTTTGCTCCATCTTCTTCGTATTGCAAAAACACAACTACTTACACACAATACACGCTGTAACACAATACAATATTACTCCTCCAAGATCTTTAAATTAGTTTTACTAACCCCCAAACAATCAAAGTCTAGCTCATCAACAATATCATTCCCCTAGGAATACTTAAACATAAAAACACTTTCTACCAAAAAACTCTGTCTTGTTACCACCCACAGCATTTTCTAAAAGATATGATATGAAAAAGCAGTTTAAGAGATTAAATGAATCCCCGGGAAGGGCCATTACCTGTTCTTGGCTTGGCCCCCTGACCAGCCTGGTGGCTTCTGTGGGGCCAAGGATGGGGGTCTTGACCCCGTCTGTGGTGGACATGGTCCTCTGGTCCTACGGACCTGGTAGTGGAGGGAAGCTGAGGGGCTGAAGGGCCGGTGGTGGTACAGCAGCAGGGAGAGACAGAGGCAGCTGATCCTGGCTGGATCCCACAGGGTCTGTGTGTGTTTGTGTGTCAGAGCTCCCATTCATCCCCTACCACCTCTGTCATCAACTGACACTGCAGGCCGCTGTGCAAACAGCCTATTGGACCGCACTGTTCAAACCAATCATTCACTAAGCAAATTAAATGGGATAATGCCGCTTTTAATAAACGTATAATATGAAGTCCTATGCAGTTTGGTAGTAGACATCTCACCTCTTTCTAAGGTGTGCTAATGTTTTGTCTATAGTGATTACATAAACTCAGCAAAAAAAGAAATGTCCCTTTTTCAGGACCCTGTCTTTCAAAGATAATTCGTAAAAATCCAAACAACTTCACAGATCTTCATTGTAAAGGGTTTAAACACTGTTTCCCATGCTTGTTCAATGAACCATAAACAATTAATGAACATGCACCTGTGGAACGGTCGTTAAGACGCCAACAGCTTACAGACGGTAGGCAATTAAGGTCACAGTTATGAAAACTTAGGACACTAAAGAGGCCTTTCTAATGACTCTGAAAAACACCAAAGAAAAATGCCCAGGGTTCCTGCTCATCTGCGTGAACGTGCCTTAGGCATGCTGCAAGGAGGCATGAGGACTGCAGATGGGGTCAGGGCAATAAATTGCAATGTCCGTACTGTGAGGACAGTACTGCGCTAAGACAGCGCTACAGGGAGACAGGACGGACAGCTGATCGTCCTCGCAGTGGCAGACCACGTGTAATAACACCTGCACAGGATCGGTACATCCGAACATCACACCTGCGGGACAGGTACAGGATGGCAACAACAACTGCCCGAATTACACCAGGAATGCACAATCCCTACATCAGTGCTCAGACTGTCCACAATAGGCTGAGAGAGGCTGGACAGAGGGCTTGTAGGCCTGTTGTAATGCAGGTCCTCACCAGACATCACTGGCAACAACGTCGCCTATGGGCACAAACCCACCGTTGCTGGACCAGACAGGACTGGCAAAAAGTGCTCTTCACTGACGAGTCTCGGTTTTGTCTCACCAGGGGTGATAGTCAGATTTGCGTTTATCGTCGAAGGAATGAGCGTTACACCGAGGCCTGTACTCTGGAGCGGGATCGATTTGGAGGTGGAGGGTCCGTCATGACCTGGGGCGGTGTGTCACAGCATCATCGGACTGAGCTTGTTGTCATTGCAGGCAATCTCAACGCTGTGCATTACAGGGAAGACATCCTCCTCCCGGTACCCTTCCTGCAGGCTCATCCTGACATGACCCTCCAGCATGACAATGCCATACTGCCATACTGCTCATTCTGTGCGTGATTTCCTGCAATACAGAAATGTCAGTGTTCTGCCATGGCCAGCGAAGAGCCCGGATCTCAATCCCATTGAGCACATCTGGGACCTGTTGGATCGCAGGGTGAGGGCTAGGGCCATTCCACACAGAAATGTCCGGGAACTTGCAGGTGCCTTGGTTGAAGAGTGGGGTAACATCTCACAGCAAGAACTGGCAAATCTGGTGCAGTCCATGAGGAGGAGATGCACTGCAGTACTTAATGCAGCTGGTGGCCACACCAGATACTGACTGTTACTTTTGATTTTGACCCCCCCTTTGTTCAGGGACACATTATTCCATTTCTGTTAGTCACATGTCTGTGGAACTTGTTCAGTTTATGTCTCAGTTGTTGAATCTTGTTATATTTATACAAATATTTACACATGTTAAGTTTGCTGAAAATAAATCCCACCTCCTCTCCTCTTTTGACCTCACCCTCTCACCTTCCCCCCTACTCACAAGGCAGGCAATACGCTTGACCTCATCTTTACTAGATGCTGTTCTTCACTAATCTCATTGCAACTCCCCTCCAAGTCTCCGACCACTACTTGTATCCTTTTCCCTCTCGCTCTCATCCAACACTTCCCACACTGCCCCTACTCGGATGGTATCGCGCCGTCCCAACCTTCGCTCTCTCTCCCCGCTACTCTCTCTCTTTCCATCCTATCATCTCTTCCCTCTGCTCAAACCTTCTCCAACCTATCTCCTGATTCTGCCTCCTCAACCTCCTCTCCTCCCTTTCTGCATCCTTTGACTCTCTATGTCCCCTATCCTCCAGGCCGGCTCGGTCCTCCCCTCCTGCTCCGTGGCTCGACGACTCATTGCAAGCTCACAGAACAGGGCTCCGGGCAGCCGAGCGGAATGGAGGAAAACTCGCCTCCTGCGGACCTGGCATCCTTTCACTCCCTCCTCTCTACATTCTCCTCTTTCGTCCTGCTGCTAAAGCCACTTTCTACCACTCTAAATTCCAAGCATCTGCCTCTAACCCTAGAAGCTCTTTGCCACCTTCTCCTCCCTCCTGAATCCTCCTCCCCCCTCCCTCTCTGCGGATACTTCGTCAACCATTTTGAAAAGAAGGTCGACGACATCCGATCCTCGTTTGCTAAGTCAAACGACACCGCTGGTTCTGCTCACACTGCCTACCCTGTGCTTTGACCTCTTTCTCCCCTCTCTCTCCAGATGAAATCTTGCGTCTTGTGACGGCCGGCCGCCCAACAACCTGCCGCTTGACCTACTCCCCTCCTCTTTCTCCAGACCATTTCCGGAGACCTTCTCCCTTACCTCACCTCGCTCATCAACTCATCCTTGACCGCTGGCTACGTCCCTTCCGTCTTCAAGAGAGCGAGAGTTGCACCCCTTCTGAAAAAACCTACACTCGATCCCTCCGATGTCAACAACTACAGACAGTATCCTTCTTTCTTTCTCTCCAAAACTCTTGAACGTGCCGTCCTTGGCCAGCTCTCCTGCTATCTCTCTAAGAATGACCTTCTTGATCCAAATCAGTCAGGTTTCAGGACTAGTCATTCAACTGAGACTGCTCTTTCTGTGTCACGGAGGCGCTCCGCACTGCTAAAGCTAACTCTCTCTCCTCTGCTCTCATCCTTCTAGACCTATCGGCTGCCTTTGATACTGTGAACCATCAGATCCTCCTCTCCACCCTCTCCGAGTTGGGCATCTCCGGCGCGGCCCACGCTTGGATTGCGTCCTACCTGACAGGTCGCTCCTACCAGGTGGCGTGGCGAGAATCTGTCTCCGCACCACGTGCTCTCACCACTGGTGTCCCCAGGGCTCTGTTCTAGGCCCTCTCCTATTCTCGCTATACACCAAGTCACTTGGCTCTGTCATATCCTCACATGGTCTCTCCTATCATTGCTATGCAGACGACACACAATTAATCTTCTCCTTTCCCCCTTCTGATAACCAGGTGGCGAATCGCATCTCTGCATGTCTGGCAGACATATCAGTGTGGATGACGGATCACCACCTCAAGCTGAACCTCGGCAAGACGGAGCTGCTCTTCCTCCCGGGGAAGGACTGCCCGTTCCATGATCTCGCCATCACGGTTGACAACTCCATTGTGTCCTCCTCCAGAGTGCTAAGAACCTTGGCGTGATCCTGAACAACACCCTGTCGTTCTCAACTAACATCAAGGCAGTGACCCGTTCCTGTAGGTTCATGCTCTACAACATTCGCAGAGTACGACCCTGCCTCACACAGGAAGCGGCGCAGGTCCTAATCCAGGCACTTGTCATCTCCCGTCTGGATTACTGCAACTCGCTGTTGGCTGGGCTCCCTGCCTGTGCCATTAAACCCCTACAACTCATCCAGAACGCCGCAGCCCGTCTGGTGTTCAACCTTCCCAGTTCTCTGACGTCACCCCGCTCCTCCGCTCTCTCCACTGGCTTCCAGTTGAAGCTCGCATCCG
>NC_036857.1:15276629-15345745 GCF_002910315.2 Salvelinus sp. IW2-2015 | reverse complement strand
CAGAAAGATTGAGATCAAACATAATACTTTGGCTAGCTCAATATCTTTTTTTTAACTACAGACTGGGAACAGGAACGTTTTCATAAATAAACTCAGCAAAAAAGGAAATGTCCTCTCACTGTCAACTGTGGGAAAGAAGGAGGCAGAGAGGAATGAGTCAAAGGTAGACGTGGGGAGGTTAAAGTCACCCAGAACTGTGAGAGGTGAGCCATCCTCAGGAAAGGAACTTATCARGGCGTCAAGCTCATTGATGAACTCTCCAAGGGAACCTGGRGGGCGATAAATGATAAGGATGTTAAGCTTGAAAGGGCTGGTAACTGTGACAGCATGGAATTCAAAGGAGGCGATAGACAGATGGGTCAGGGGAGAAAGAGAGAATGTCCACTTGGGAGAGATGAGGAACCCAGTGCCACCACCCCGCTGACCAGAAGCTCTCGGGGTGTGCGAGAACACGTGGGCAGACGAGGAGAGAGCAGTAGGAGTAGCAGTGTTATCTGTGGTAATCAATACAATGAAAACTTTACAAACAACTCCTGAATATGGGAACACAGATAGAAAACCACTCAAATGAAATGTACATTTTAGGTATATTGCAATATATGTATTCTTACACAGATTATTTTGTTAGCAATTTAATTTTAATTCTCCCAGTAAAACTGACATATATTTTCATTTACATTTTAGGCATGTAGTAGACACTCTTATCCAGAACGACTTAGCGCATTCATCTGAGACAAGCACATATTGTAACGGATTTCCTCTTCGTCTGAGGAGGAGTAGCAAGGATCGGACCAATGTGCAGCGTGGTAAGTGTCCATAATGAGATATTTAATAACTCAACAGAACACTGAACAAAATAACAAAAGTACAAACAAACAACCGAAACAGTCCCGTATGGTACTAACACAGGAAACAACCACCCACAAAACACAAAAGAAAACAGGCTACCTAAATATGGCTCCCAATCAGAGACAACGACTGACACCTGCCTCTGATTGAGATCCATACTAGGCCAAACACATAGAAATATAACAACAGAACAAAACATAGAAAAACAACATAGAATTCCCACCCCAACTCACGCCCTGACCAACTAAAATAAAGACATAAAAAAGTAACTAAGGTCAGAACGTGACACATATCACTGTCATAGTAAGTACATTTTTCCTCAATACTGTAAAGCAGGGGTTTTAAACTTTTCTTGCCCAGGAACCCCCGCTCAGGCAAACCGGTGACCCAGGGATCTCCATCATATGTTAGCAAAAAACTTTTTCAGATGTCTTGTCTTATCAGATTAATTAGAATGGCAAGAATAATATTAAAGCAAATTTCCTGAAATTCTACACATCTTGCCATGCGGCGGAGTGAACATTTGGCAATTTTATAGCTAATTCCCTGCAAATCTACACATTTTGAAGGTCCCCAAGAATACAGCGGCCTCCATCATTCTTAAATGGAAGAAGTTTGGAACCACCAAGACTCTTCCTAGAGCTGGCCACCCGGCCAAACTGAGCAATCGCGGGAGAAGGGCCTTGGTCAGGAAGGTGACCAAGAACACGATGGTCAGTCTGACAGAGCTCTAGAGTTCCTCTGTGGAGATGCGAGAAACCTTCCAGAAGGACAACCATCTCTGCAGCACTCCACCAATCAGGCCTTAATGGTAGAGTGGCCAGACGGAAGCCACTCCTCAGTAAAAGGCACATGACAGCCCACCTGAAGTTTGCCAAAAGGCACCTTAAGACTCTCAGACCATGAGAAACAAGATTCTTTGGTCTGATGAAATCAAGATTGAACTCTTTGGCCTGAATGCCAAGCGTCACGTCTGGAGGAAACCTGGCACCATACCTACGGTGAAGCATGGTGGTGGCAGCAACATGCTGTGGGGATGTTTTTCAGTGGCAGGGACTGGGAGACTAGTCAGTAATGAGGGAAAGATTAACGGAGCAAAGTACAGAGAGATCCTTGATGAAAACCTGCTCCAGAGTGCTCAGGACCTCAGACTGGGGCGAATGTTCACCATCCAACAGGACAACGACCCTAAGCACACAGCCAAGACAATGCAGGAGTGGCTTCGGGACAAGACAACGCAGGAGTGGCCCAGTCAGAGCCCGTACTTGAGCCTGACCGAACATCTCTGGAGAGACCTGAAAATAGCCGTGCAGCAACATTCCCCATCAAACCTGATAGAGCTTGAGAGGATCTGCAGAGAGAATTGGAGAAACTCCCCAAATACAGGTGTGCCAAGCTTGTAGCGTCATACCCAAGAAGACTCGAGGCTGTAATCGCTGCCAAAGGTGCTTCAACAAAGTACTAASTAAAGGGTCTGAATACTTATGTAAATGTGATATTTTTATTTATTTATATATATATATATATAAAGTTGCACAAATTTCTAAAATCCTGTTTTTGCTTAGTCATTATGGGGTATTGTGTGTAGATTAATGAGGGGAAAAAACGATTTAATACATTTTAGAATAAGGCTGTAACCTAACAAAATATGCAAAAAGTCAAGGGGTCTGAATACTTTCTGAAGTACACATACACATACATACAGTGGGGCAAAAAAGTATTTAGTCAGCCACCAATTGTGCAAGTTCTCCCACTTAAAAAGATGAGAGAGGCCTGTAATTTTCATCATAGGTACACTTCAACTATGACAGACAAAATTAGGGAAAAAAATCCAGAAAATCACATTGTAGGATTTTTAATGAATTTATTTGCAAATTATGGTGGAAAATAAGTATTTGGGTCACCTACAAACAAGCAAGATTTCTGGCTCTCACAGACCTGTAACTTCTTCTTTAAGAGGTTCCTCTGTCCTCCACTCGTTACCTGATTAATGCAACCTGTTTAACTTGTTCACAGTATAAAAGGACACTGTCCACAACCTCAAACAGTCACACTCCAAACTCCACTATGGCCAAGACCAAAGAGCTGTCAAAGGACACCAGAAAACAAAATTGTAGATCTGCACCAGGCTGGAAGACTGAATCTGCAATAGGTAAGCAGCTTGTTTTGAAGAAATCAACTGTCGGAGCAATTATTAGGAAACGGAAGACATACAAGACCACTGATAATCTCCCTCGCATCTGGGCTCCACGCAAGATCTCACCCCGTGTGGGTCTCAAAATGAATCCATAAGAACGGTGAGCAAAAATCCCAGAACCACACGGGACCTAAGTGAATGACCTGCAGAGAGCTGGGACCAAAGTAACAAAGTCTATACCATCAGTAACACACTACGCCGCCAGGGACTCAAAATCCTGCAGTGCCAGACGTGTCCCCTGCTTAAGCCAGTACATGTCCAGGCCCGTCTGAAGTTTGCTAGAGAGCATTGGGAGATCCAGAAGAAGATGGGAGAAATTTCATATGGTCAGATTAAACCAAAAAATAACTTTTTGGTAAAAACTCAACGCTCGTCGTGTTGGAGGACAAAGAATGCTGAGTTGCATCCCAAAGAACACCATACCTACTGGTGAAGCATGGGGTGGAAACATCATGCTTGGGGGCTGTTTTTCTGCAAAGGACCAGGACGACTGATCCGTGGTAAAGCGAGAAGAATGAAATGGGGCCACTGAAATCGTGAGATTTTGGAGTGAAAACCATCCTTCCATCAGCAAGGGCATTGAAGATGAAACGTGGCTGGGTTTTTCAAGCATGACAATGATCCCAAACACACCGCCCGGGCAATGAAGGAGTGGCTTCTAAGAAGCATTTCAGGTTCACTGGAGTGGCTAGCCAGCTCCCAGATCTTCAACCCCATTAGAAAAACTTGGGAGGGAGTGAAAGTCCGTGTGGCCAGCAACAGCCCCCCAAAACATTCACTGCTCTAGAGGAGTCTGCATGGAGGAATGGGCCAAAATACCAGCAACAGATGTGTGAAAACCTTGGTGAAGACTTAAGGAAAACGTTTGACCTCTGTCATTGCCAACAAAGGGTATATAACAAAGTATTGAGATAAACTTTTGTTATTGACCAAATACTTATTTTCCACCACAATTTRMAAATAAATTATTTAAAAATCCTACAATGTGATTTTCAGGATTTYTTTTMTTGTTTTGTCTGTCATATTTGAAGTGTACCTATGATGAAAATTACAGGCCTCTCCATTCTTTTTAAGTGGGAGAACTTGCACAATTGGTGGATGACTAAATACYTTTTTGCCCCACTGTACACATACACACACACACACACACAATTATGTCGTACTATATTTGTAAGGACTTCTTGGGGACCAACAAATGATTCCCATTCAAAATCCTATTTTCCCTAACCCTCAACCTAACCTCAACCTGTAACCCTAAACCTAACCCTAATTCTTCTGAGGACTTCTGGTACTCACAAGTATCGTAAAACGTGAACAATTTTTAGGTCCTTCTTCTGACACCGCCTTGTATAGAGGTCATGGAAGGCAGGGAGCTCAGCCCCAGTGATGTACTGGGCCATATTCACCACCCTCTGTAGCGCCGTGCGGTCGAAAGCCAAGCAGCTGCTATACCAAGCTCTGATATAGCCAGTCAAGATGCTCTCAGTGGTGCAGCTGTAGAACGTTTTGAGGATATGCGGGCCCATGACAAATCTTTTTTTGCCTCCCGAGGGGGAAGAGTCATTGTCGTGCTCGCTTCACAACTGTGTTGGTGTGTTTGGTCCATGATAGATTCATAGTGATCTGGGCCCCGAGAAATTTGAAGCTCTCAACCCACTCCACTACAGCCCCGTCAATGTGAATGATTGCGTGTTTGGCCCTCCATTTCCTGTAGTCCACGATCAGCTCCTTTGTCTTGCTGACATTGAGAGAGAGGTTGTTGTCCTGGCACGTGTCGCTGACCTCCTCCCTGTAGGCTGTTTCATTGTCGTTGGTGATCAGGCCAACCGCTGTTGTGTCTTAAGAAAACATAATGATGGTGTTGGAGTTGTGCCCGGCCACACAGTTATGGGTGAACGGGGAGTACAGGAGGGGACTAAGCTCGCACCCTTGAGAAGCCCTGTGTTGAGGGTCAGCGTGGCGGATGTGTTGTTGCCTACCCTACAGCCCGTCAGGAAGTCCAGGATCGAGTTGCAGAGGGAGGTGTTTAATCCCAAGGTCCGTAGCTTGTTGATGAGCTTGGAGGGCCCTATGGTGTTGAACGCTGAGCTGTAGTCAATGAACAGCATTCTCACGTAGGTGATCCGTTTGTCCAGGTGGGAAAGGGCAGTGGAGTGCAATAGAGATTGCATTATCTGTGGATCTGTTGGGGTGGTATATGAATTGGAGTGGGTCCAGGGTGTCTGGGATGATGGCAATGATATGTGCCATGACTAGCCTTTCAAAGCATTTCATGGCTGCAGATGTGGGTGTTGCGGAGCAATAGTCATTTAGACTGGTTACCTTGGTGTTCTTGGGCACAGGGACTGTGGTTATCTGCTTGAAACATATAGGTATTACAGACTGGGCCAGAGAGAGTTTGAAAATGTCAGTGAAGACACTTGCCAGCTGGTCAACGCATGCTCAAAATAATGGAGCTGGAGGGAATAGCAGACATTTTACGGGCTCCTGACCAATTGGGCTATTTATTTATTTCATTTTTTTGCGCTGATCTTAAGTTTTTCTATACATCGGCAGGAAAGAACAGCAGCATCGGGTAAGCTCAGTGGTGGTGGTGTGTGTCTCTTTGTTAACAACAGCTGGTGTGCGATCTCGAGGTTTTGCTCCCCTGACTCAGAATACCTCATGATAAGCAGTAGACCATACTATTTGCCAAGAGATCTTTCATCTATATTAGTCGGAGCTGTCTATTTACCACCACAAACTGATGCTGCCACTAAGACCACACTCAACGAGCCGTATAGGGCCATAAGCAAACAAGAAAATGCTCACCCAGAGGCAGCACTCCAAGCGGCCGGTGATTTTAATGCAGGAAAACTGAAATCCGTCGTACCTCATTTCTACCAGCATGTCACCTGTGCAACTGGACATGAATTAGTGAAATAAACGTACGGTATGTCTAATTAAAGCAGAGGTCTCCCAGCTGATCAGCACATGCTCTGAGTACGAGTCTAGGTAATCCGTCTGGCCCTGCAGTCTTGTGAGTGTTAACCTGTTTAAATGTCTTACATCGGTGAAAAAACTGTAGTTCACCTTTACTCCACACAAAGAGAAGAATAAAAAGCTCCCCCTCCATTTGGCAGATCTGACCATAAAGCTCTATCCTCCTGATTCCTACTTACAAGCAAAAACTCAAACAGGAATTACCAGTGACACGCTCATATATGCATATATGGTAGTTCTTTCGCTAGCACAGACTGGAATATGTTCCGGTATTCATCCGATGGCATTGAGGAGTTCACTACATCAGTCAACGGCTTCATTAATAAGTGCATCGACGACGTTGTCCCTGCGGTGATTGTACGTACAGTACATATCCAGAAGCCATGGATTACAGGAAACATCCGCACTGAGCTAAAAGCTAGAGATGCCGCTTTCAAGAAGCGGGACACTAATCCGGACGCTTATAGGAAATCCCGCTACTCCCTTTGACGAACCACCTAAGAGGCAAAGCGTCAATACATGGATTACAAAGGGAAAACCAGCTGCGAGCTGCCCAGTGACGCGAGCCTACCAGCTGAGCTAAATGCCTTCTATGCTTGCTTCGAGGCAGGCAACACTGAACCATGCATGAGAGCACCAGCTGTTCCGGATGACTGTGTGATCACACTCTCCGTAGCCAATATGAGTAAGACCTTTAAACATTCACAAGGCTGCAGGGCCAGACAGATTACTCAGAGCATGTGCTAACCAGCTGGGAGACCTCTGCTTTTGTGGAGGGTTCATTAGATGTACCATACGTGTATTTCACAAATTCATGTCCATGGCCTCTGTTTCACTGGGTGTGTTTGTATGTGTGTGATGTACAAGGATACAACCGTGTGTTTGTAGGTGCCGTACGGCATGCACAACGTGTGTGTGTGTAAGCATCTGTGTGTGTGTACTCATGCAGGTGGATGTATTTGTCACACATCAGTAGATGTTCTGCCTGACGCACTCCTATTTGGCAGCCGTATGGTTGCACCCCCCGCTATGCAGTCGCCGTGGATTGTGAGAAATGGAGGCGGAGGGCGCCATGCCAAATGAGGCCCAGGGCCCGGTGGCCGCTAGCGCCAGGAGCAGCAGTACGACTCCCAGTAACACCAGTGTCACCACCAGCCTGGTCACCACGAGCAGCACTGGGAGGCCAACACTACCCTACATCTCTGTCTATACTGGGATCCCAGACAGACAGACTCTTCAGGTACACTAGTAGCCTACGCATGTTTTTTTTCTATCTCTCAAAATCCTGTGCAGTATGGTGGTAGTTCAACCTTTGTCTGGTAGTTGCTGTTGTTTTCTTCACCATTGCAGCTTGTGAATTTGGATGTTTTGTTGCATCACAACATCAACAAAAATAGGATTGTGGAATAAAGTGACTTTTCAAACATGTAATGCTGCCAATGTCTTCAGAAAGCAATACTGTTGTAATAGGTGGTGGAGTTTGTAAAATGTTATGAAATGGTTTTGAAATGGATTTGATCCTCAGCCCTGCTCAGTGGTGCAGATCAATCTGAATTTGCCAGGTCTTTAGTAGCCATCTAGTAGCCAGTTTAAGACCTAAGTCTTAAGATCAGGGGTAGGAAGCGAACTAATTTTCCATTCGTTTCGTTCTGAAAAGAACGCTTATTTTTTGCGTTCTGTTCCGACCAGCAAAATAAAGTTCGAATCCCAAACAATTACCGGTTTATATAGTATATATATTTTAAACCTCTGAAATCATTATTGTTTTTGCATTAAGCTCAACATTAAATTACTTCACCAATCATGCAGTGCTGATAGAGCAGCTTGCTATGGAGCGGGCAAAGTATAGTTCAGTGAGTTGTTTAGTTGGGTGATGGAAAGACAAGTGTAGGGCATGAGATGCAACAGAAAATTTTCTGGTGTGGAGAAGAGCGAGAGATGGTGGAGGAGGAGGGTTGGCTTGAAGCGCTGGGAATCTTGTGATGACATACATTATCTGAATTAGGCCCACAGAATTATACCTACGGAGGAGCGGCTTCTTTGGAAGAACTTTGAATGTCTTTGACTTCAGAGTTGGCTTAACGCTGGTCCAGAGCTAGCTAGCAAGCTAAGAAGCATGTGTGTACAAAGCGGCACCAGAATTAAAAACACGTCTTACGTTTTTGTAGTTAATAAATCCAATGTGAAATGTGCTAACTATAGTATCCATAATTAGCACTGAAAAAGTTAATCCATCCTTCTCTAATTAAAAATCTCTTTCCCTATCTTCTGAATCACATTTGTAATGTCAGTAGGTTACAGCTATGCTTTGGAGGGGAGGGGCAGGTAGCATACATGCACACACACTGGCAAAGATTTGCAGCTGTCAGGCAGACGCTGGAAGAGGTTTCTGATTGACAAAGGGAGGGCTTTGCATAGGCGCTTTGTTATATTTTATGTGGGACTGGAAAAAAAAGCGAGGAACGTACAAGAACGTTATTAAGCATCGCTTGGAACCGGTTTAGGGAACAGAACTAAAAACTGGAAAAGAAAGACTTTTTTCAAGGAATAGAATCAGAACCGTTAAAAAAAAGAACATGGGAACAGGTTAAGATAATAATAATAATCATCATCATCATCATCATCATCATCATCCTTATCATAATAGCTTTGTGTACAGCGCTTTTCAGGTAAAAGTGTTTCACATAATAAAACAATAAAACATATATAAAAGTACTACAAAAAAACTAACAGGAGGAGGAAGGAGAACTAAAAGGAGAACTAAAATCATACATTGAAATCGTACATTAAAAGCATCTTTCTAAAAGTGTGTCTTCATCAGGGATTTTAAAAGAGGCACTGAAGCTGCAATCCTGATATCCTCTGGTAGACCATTCCAAAGTCTAGGGGCCCTAATTGCAAATTCCCAGTCTACTTTAGTTTTCAACCTAGACTTTGGAATGGTCAACCTTTCCCTGCCAGAAGATCTCAGGCTGCGTCCTGGCTCGTAGAGAGATAAAAATCAGAGATATAGGATGGGGCTAAACCAAGACTTAAACGTGATTAGTACAATTTTAAAATCTATTTTAAACATGACTGGTAGCCAGTGGAGAGAAGCTAAAATAGGTGTGATATGGTTACATTTTATGGTGCCTGTTAAAAGCCTAGCTGCAGCTTTTTTTAACTAACTGTAGATGATTGAGTGATTTCTGACTGAGACATGTATGCAAAGAGTTACCGTAATCTAAGTGTGAGCAAATAAAAGCATGTATAACTTTCTCTAGATCAGTGACTGAAATAAAATACTTGACTTTAGCTATATATACAGTACCAGTCAATGGTTTGGACACAACTACTCATTCAAAGGTTTTTCTTTATTCTTACTATTTTCTACGTTGTAGAATAATAGTGAAGACATCAAAACTATGAAATAACACATATGGAATAATGTAGTAACCAAAAAAGTGTTAAACAAATCAAAATATATTTTAGATTTGAGATTCTTCTCCACCCTTTACCTTGATGACAGCTTTGCACCCTCTTGGCATTCTCTCAACCAGCTTCATGAGGAATGCTTTTCCAACCGTCCTGAAGGAGTTCCCACATATGCTCAGCACTTGTTGGTTGCTTTTCCTTCACTCTGCGGTCCAACTCATCCCAAACCATCTCAACTGGGTTGAGGTCGGGTGATTGTGGAGGCCAGGTCATCTGATGCTGCTGTCCTTCTTGGTCATATAGCCCTTACACAGCCTGGAGGTGTGATGGTTTTTGCAACTGCACTTGAAATATGAAAAGTTCTTGAAATTTTCCGAATTGAATTCATGTCTTAAAGTAACGATGGACTGTCATTTCTCTTTGCTTATTTGAGCTGTTCTTGCCATATTATGGACTTGGTCTTTTACCAAATAAGGATATCTTCTGTATAACACATAATTCTTTTTTTTACTACATGATTCCATATGTGTTTTTCCATAGTTTTGATATCATCACTATTATTCTACAATGTAGAAATAGTAAAAATAAATAAAAACCCTTGAATGAGTAGGTGTGTCTAAACTTTTGACTGGTACTGTATGTATATATATATATAAACTCAACTGCATTTATTTTCAGCAAACTTATCCAAGATGGCATAGCAGTGGGGATGTCTGTTTTGATTGTCTTGTCCCGTCCCTTGTATACATCGTTTTTCTAAGTATATACTTAGTAATTATTTGTATTATTTTTTAAATCTCATTTTCCATCTACGGACTGAACATACTCTCCTGCTAGCCAGCTAACTAGCTACTAGCTAGTAGTCAGTTAGCCGCTGCTAGCGGTCATCACCGTTAACCCGGACTGGCTGCCTCAGCCCAGGCAACTCCTGCCAGCCTGCACAGCGCGATATCTACCCAGAGCATATCGGACTGCTTTTCTCTACCACATCTCCGGATTCCTACTGCAAGGTCTGAATCTTTACTCCGTCTAATGTCTCTGTCCCGAAGCAAGCACCAGTTAGGCTGGAGCTAGCCTCGAACTAGGCCCATCTCCTGGCTAGCCGAAGAGATTCCATCAAGCAATCCCTGAGCTTCAATTACCTCTTTTGCCAATTGGCCTGGACCCTTTGCTGCCGCCACGGAGCCCCGCCGATCCATCATGACTGGTCTACCAACGTAACCGTCCGAGGGGGTTTCTGTCCCGAAGCAAGCACCAGTTAGCCTGGAGCTAGCCTGGAGCTAGGCCCTTCTCCCGGCTAGCCGAAGAATTACACCAGATAATTCCTGGCCGTCAATACCTCTTCTGCCAATTGGCCTGGGCCCTTTGCTGCCGAAACGGAGCACCGCCGATCCATCACGACTGGTCTGCCAACGTAACCGTCCGAGGGGGTTTCAACAGACTCTCCTGTTGCGACCTTCCCCTGAGGCCCATCTGCTAGCCTGCTGCTAGCCCCGGGCCTGCTAGCTGTCTGAATCGCCGTGTCTCCAGCCCGCCTAGCTACTCACTAGACCCCATGATCACTCAGCTACATATGCCTTGTCCATTGCTGTTTTGGTTAGTGATTATTGTCTTGTTTCACTGTAGAGCCTCCAGCCCCGCTCAATATGCCTTAGCTAACCCTTTTGTTCCAGCTCCCACATATGCATTGACCTCACCTGGTTTAAATGGTGTCTCTAGAGACAATACATCGCTCATCGTCTGAGATCCCCAAAGAATGGAAAGCTGCTGCGATCATCCCCCTCTTCAAAGGGGGAGACACTCTAGACCCAAACTGTTACAGACCTATATCTATCCTACCCTGCCTTTCTAAGGTCTTCGAAAGCCAAGTTAACAAACAGATCACCGACCATTTAGAATCCCACCGTAACTTCTCCGCTATGCAATCTGGTTTCCGAGCTGGTCATGGGTGCACCTCAGCCACGCTCAAGGTCCTAAACGATATCATAACCGCCATCGATAAGAGACAATACTGTGCAGCTGTATTCATCGACCTGGCCAAGGCTTTCAACTCTGTCAATCACCACATTCTTATCGGCAGACTCAATAGCCTTGGCTTCTCAAATGACTGCCTCGCCTGGCTCACCAACTACTTCTCAGACAGAGTTCAGTGTGTCAAATCGGATAGCCTGTTGTCCGGACTTCTGGCAGTCTCTATGGGGGTGCCACAGGGTTCAATTCTCGGGCCGACTCTTTTCTCTGTATACATCAATGATGTCGCTCTTGCTGTTGATGATTCTCTGATCCACCTCTACGCAGATGACACCATTCTGTATACATCTGGCCCTTCTTTGGACACCACTTAACCTCCAGACGAGCTTCAATGCCATACAACTCTTCTTCCGTGTCCTCCAACTGCTCTTAAATGCAAGTAAAACTAAATGCATGCTCTTCAACCGATCGCTGCCCGCACCTGCCAGCCCGCCCAGCATCACTACTCTGGACGGTTCTGACTTAGAATATGTGGACAACTACAAATACCTAGGAGTCTGGTTAGACTGTAAACTCTCCTTCCAGACTCATATTAAGCATCTCCAATCCAAAATTAAATCTAGAATCTGCTTCCTATCTCGCAACAAGGCCTCCTTCACTCATGCCGCCAAACATACCCTCGTAAAACTGACTATCCTAAAATAGCCCCCAACACTCTACTAAGCAAACTGGATGCAGTCTATCACAGTGCCATGCATATTATTACCAAAGCCCCACCACTGCGACCTGTATGCTCTCGTTGGCTGGCCCTCACTACATATCCGTCGCCAAACCCACTGGCTCCAGGTCATCTATAAGTCTTTGCTAGCTAAAGTCCCGCCTTATCTCAGCTCACTGGTCACCATAGCAACACCCACCCGTAGCACGTGCTCCAGCAGGTATATTGCACTGGTCATCCCCAAAGCCAACACTTCCTTTGGCTGCCTTTCCTTCCAGTTCTCTGCTGCCTATGACTGGAACGAATTGCAAAAATCACTGAAGCTGGAGTCTTATAACTCCCTCTCTAACTTTAAGCATCAGCTGTCTGAGCAGCTTACTGGTCACTGTACCTGTACACAGCCAATCTGTAAATAGCACACCCGACTACCTCATCCCCATATTATTACTTACCCACTTGCTCTTTTGCACCCCAGTATCTATACTTGCACATCTATCACTCCAGTATTAATGCTAAATTGTAATTATTTTTGCCTCTCGGGCATATTTATTGCCTACCTCCCGACTCTTCTACATTTGCACAGACTTTACATAGATTTCTCACCTTTTTTATTTTGTGTTATTGACTGTACGTTTGTTTATGTGTAACTCTGTGTTGTTGTTTTTGTCGCACTGCTTTGCTTTATCTTGGCCAGGTCGCAGTTGTAAAAGAGAACTTGTTCTCAACTGGCCTACCTGGTAAATAAAGGTGAAATAAAATTAATTAATTAATTAAAAAACTTAACATGTGTGAATATTTGTATGAACATAACATGATTCAACAACTGAGACCTAAACTGAACAAGTTCCACAGACATGACTAACAGAAAAGGAATAATGTGTCCCTGAACAAAGGGGGGGTCAAAATCAAAAGTAACAGTAACAGTCAGTATCTGGTGTGGCCACCAGCTGCATTAAGTACTGCAGTGCATCTCCTCCTCATGGACTGCACCAGATTTGCCAGTTCTTGCTGTGAGATATTACCCCACTCTTCCACCAAGGCACCTGGAAGTTCCAGGACATTTCAGGGGGGAATGGCCCTAGCCCTCACCCACCGATCCAACAGGACCCAGATGTGCTCAATGGGATTGAGATCCGGGCTCTTCGCTGGCCATGGCAGACATTCCTCTCTTGTAGGAAATCACGCACAGAACGAGCAGTATGGCTGGTGACACTGTCATGCTGGAGGGTCATGTCAGGGTGAGCCTGCAGGAAGGGTACCACATGAGGGAGGAGGATGTCTTCCCTGTAATGCACAGCGTTGAGATTGCCTGCAATGACAACAAGCTCAGTCCGATGATGCTGTGACACACCGCCCCAGACCATGACGGACCTTCCACCTCCAAATCGATCCCGCTGCAGAGTATAGGCCTCGATGTAACGCTCATTCCTTCGACGATAAACGCAAAGAGGACAAGTACATTAGAGTGTCTAGTTTGAGAAACAGACGCCTCACAAGTCCTCAACTGCTTCATTAAATAGTACCTGCAAAACACCAGTCTCAATGACAACTGTGAAGAGGTGACTCCGGGATGCTGGCCTTCTAGGCAGAGTTCCTCTGTCCAGTGTCTGTGTTCTTTTTCCCATCTTAATCTTTTCTTTTTATTGGCCAGTCTGAGATATGTCTTTTTCTTTGCAACTCTGCCTAGAAGGACAGCATCCCAGAGTCACCTCTTCACAGTTGACATTGAGACTGGTGTTTTGCAGGTACTATTTAATGAAGCTGCCAGTTGAGGACTCATATCTCTATGTTTATTATCCATCTTTCATATAATTTTGTTATTTAGCAGACGCTCTTATCCAGTGCGACTTACAGGAGCAATTAGGTTTAAGTGCCTTGCTCAAGGGGCCATCAACAGATTTTCCATCTAGTCGGCTCTGGGATTTGAACTAGTGACCTATTGTTTACTGGCCCAATGCTCTTAATCCCTAAGCTATCTGCCACACTGTTCCTCTTTCCCAACTAGAACTGACTTTGCTGATAACTTCTTTATTGAGGAGTAATGTACTTACTACGACTGTGATATGTGCTAAATGTAATGTAAAATCCTGCCTCCATATTTATTTTGCTCCTTCTCCCTCTCTTTCGTTTTTTCTTTCTCTCCCCTCATTCTTTATCTGTCATTATTTCTTTCTGTTTATCTCGCTCTCTCTTTCTATCCCTCTCTCTTTGCAGGTGATGCAACAGGCGCATCATAGACAGCCCAGTACTTGCAGCAGATGTACGCAGTCCAGCAGCAACACTTCATGTTACAGACAGCAGCCCTCCAACAGCAGCAGCAACTGAGCAACGCTCAGCTCCAAAGTCTAGTCGCTGTGCAGCAGGTGTTTGTGTGTGTGTCTGTCTGTATTTGTTGGAGCGTTAGTTGTTAAGAAGTTGATTAGAAATCGGGTGCATATTAATGACCTTAATAATAGGGGGTGCCCTTTGAGCCAAACAAACCTATTCAAAAACAAATCAAATCAAATTTTATTTGTCACATACACATGGTTAGCAGATGTTAATGCGAGTGTAGCGAAACAGTGTCATTTATAGCATTTATGGTTTTAAGGGACATTTCAAAACAAGGCATAGGTGGTGTGCGCTATTGACTTGCTAGCTGACAGACTGCCAAAAATACTTCTCCACGCTGCCTTCCTTCCCTCCATTTTTACCTGCGATGGCGATGCTTCCTGTGGGCTAATGTGGGGCTAATGTGTGGATGGATGGAGAGCCCTCTGTGCCTCTCTCTCTCTCTCTCTCTCTGAGAATGCCCCCAGGCTTCCTGAGCTTTGACAGTGATGAATGTATGTATACCTGGGAGACTACAAGGCATATATCAGTGTCAAGGGACTCACAGCACACAGCATACGTCATATACAGTACCTTGTCAGAAAGAATGGGTTTTGTTTTGTTTGGGGAAATGAGGGAAGGTCCAGAAACAGGAATACAAAGGTCGGCCATTTCCTAAACACACAGAGATGATAGCTCTCGCAGTATGTCCAAGTAAACACATCAGTTGAATGGAGTCAATGTCCTTGCCTGTGTCTCTGTCTCTGTCTCGCTATCCTGGGGTTCAAGGCATCGACTTTTGTTTAGAAATCTGTGAAAAATGACAGTGACATAGAAATGGACCTCAATAGGATGACATTGAATTGAGAGTATATCTTAAAAGCACAGGAGACWGCTGAGGGAGGACGGCTCATACTAATGGCTGGAATGGAGTAAATGGAATGGTATCAACCACATGGAAAACATGTGTTTGATGTGTGCGATACCATTCCAGTTATTTCATTCCAGCCATTTCTATGAGGTCGTCCTCCCCATTAACATTTTACTGCAGTGGGCTAAATTAGGGTCACAGTTTCTTGGTAGTCTTAAACAAATCTACTTTGAAACAAAAGTATACATCTCACACACATGGTTATGGGCTTAAAAAAGAGGAAACCTTTACCATGTCGGATATAGAGTTGAAATGTATTACATTTAGCATTTGCATCTCAACATTACACTTTATATATATCACAGAAGACTGAAATCTAACAAAATCGTTTGATTTTCAGCACTTCTTTTATTTGTATGTTTATTAATTATGAAATTATGAAAAATATGAATAACGTTACAGACATGAGGCCACTAGAGGGCAATATGGTCATTTGACTGAAGGAAAGGGCTACGGTGCCGCCGGCCGCCTGTGCCCAGTAGGGATGGTTAATAGTTAACCTCTCTGATCAGTGGTCAGTGAATCGCGTATCTATCCTCCTAACAACATTGATTAAAACAATGAACAGTCCAGCATTGACAGTAGTCATTATAGCAGTAACACTTCACAGCGGTATAATGCTTTATAACTTGCTATAAGCATGTATGAGCCCCATTACAGCTATAGCTAAAGAGAACTAGTGGTTGCTCACAACTAGCCAAGTTAAGACTCCCCTATAGTTTCCCCCAACATAACATGAATTGGTTCTCCATCAGTATGAGGCCTGGCTGGTCAACATGGGCTCTTGATGGCTGACGTGTTAGTCCCTCCCTGGTGGCACACTCATCTTACATCTTATGAAGGTCTTTACACTCCATTAGAGAAGCGTGGGCTACACTTGGAGGCTAACACTGTCCATTACTCTGGCCTGTATTGGATTTTCCCTACGTAGTGGCAAATATATGTAATAAAGTAAGTAGAGCCATTCAGAGCCAGAATAGTCCATAGAGCATTAGCCCGTGTCCTGTTTCTGTGGCCTGAGGCAGCTTACAAGTACACTCTCTGGACAGGACGCTAATCTATAGCATGGCCTACTTATAAGGGACAACATCAATGAATGTTTAGTATATTGCAGGGTGGCACAAAGTATCTATTGATGGATTTGATATTGGAACCATTTAATTTCCTACATTTCCCAGGCTACCATAGTGGCAGGACGACAGCGCTACAATCTGAATGGGAACCCTTCTTATATATAGGGCATGTTCATGAGGGGGCAATCTTACAAAACGTTCATCACATTAACATATTGTGCTGAAGAAATATGTTTGGAATTGTGTTAGTATAGTCATAACAGTACACTTCCTTCCTTCTCTCCCAGGTAAACCTGGCCACGCCTCCAGCAGCAGCCCAGCTAATCAGCAGAGCCCAAAATGTTAGCTCTGTCCCCACATGTATCCTCCAGCAGGCCATGCTCCTGGGCAATGCCTCCAGTACCGCCCTCACCACCAGCCAAGCTCAGATGTATCTGCGGACTCAGATGGTAAGGAAATGGCACACATGCACACACACTCCACATTTCTCATTCCTATTTCACCTAGGTCAATAGTCATCTCCTCTCCACATGACTAGATGGGCACCCTTCATCTGAATAGTGATGGAAAGTTTGGATATGGCTTTATTTTCTGAAAACTTTCCTTCCTCCGTCTACTCCATCTAGTTTATGTTTTCCATATGATTCAATATGATGTTTTCCTTCATGTGGCCAGGGTATAGAACTGTGGCACAGCAGAGGCTAATTTAGGTGGAAAACAAAACTCAAGACTTGAGTGTCAGTCATATTTTTCCTGGTAGAAATACTGAGGTTCCTCGTATGATTTTTGGAGTAAGGTTTTTTTTTGACAACGTTGCGATCTGAAACCATCAAGCGCCACTGAGTTGCTATCCATCTTAGATCAGAGTAACACAATAGGTACAATGCTGCACATGACTGGCTTTATTCAAAATCAAATTGCTGCCATGGAAGAAAATGCCTTAGCCATGTAGTACATGGAGTGCGAGATCCAGTTGAAAGAGCTTTGTTACTGTTGTTATTTTTTGTCTTAGCACAGTGGGATAACACAACCTTGGCTGAGGGCTTAGCTGGTCCTGATTTGGAGCAGTGTTAGTGCCAATATTTGTTGTTCTTTGTCCCTCCAGCTCATCTTCACCCCAACTGCAGCTGTTGCCACTATCCAATCAGAGGCCTCCGTACAGTTCGCCATCAACCAACAGTCTAATAGTGCACAGGTAATATTCACCCCACAACATGGACATCCATGTGCACTCACAACCTCAATGAGCACACATACTGTATGCACAGACACAGGCACACACATTATCACACAACACACATCCTCACCACACACATACCATGGACACTATATTGTCATTCTAAATCCCCTGATTCCCACAGGTGCAGAACCTTGCCATCTGTAGCCAGCAGGAGGCTCCCCCCTCCTCCTCTCAGCTCCAGGGCCTGTATCTCAAACAGATGTCTGGAGAGGCCCAGCTCTCCCTGGCTGGCCAGCTCAGGAGTCTCACCCTAGGGCCACAGGGAGCCCAGCTAGGGCCCCTGTAGGCCCCTTCAGAGGGCGGGCAGAAGTGTGAGGGCCACATGGAGCTGAGTGCCCACCTGGTGAGCGTGAGACGCAGTTTGACGGCTGTCAGCAGTCAACCCAGGTAGATAACATTCAAAGCACCCTGGTCATGACTTCCATGCTCAAAGGCATTATTAGGTTAGCATAACAGAGAAGCATAGGTTTTCATAAACATGATAACTGTAGTGCATGTAGCTGCAGCCAGAGCTGCTATTTCTGTGCCATGCTGAACATATTTGGAGAAGTGTTAAGCAACATGAGTGTCCACATTCAAAAGTGAATCATTCTGTTGTTGATTTTTTACTTTTGTGATATAGACATCGAATTTCACACCCAGTTAGCGCAAGTCTAAAGACGTGTTCTTTCATCATTTTGTCAAAAGGCACTGTTTTGCCTCTGTTTTCGATAAAAATGCATGCCACGATAGTTGCGCTACTGTTTTGCTAAAAATCGTTTGGTGGTATTTCCTTTTGATTTAGTTGCGTTTGGTGGGTTCTTTTGACAGGCTCAATTGGTTCATGTACGGAACATTGTGTGCTGGATTCTATTATTTATTGATGTGTTTAAAACCAAAAGTAGACTGCGGTCTGGACCCAAAGTCGTAATATTGAATTGGATGCAAAACAGCCTGCCCGCAGCTAGACAGTGGTATGTGAATATTGGTCTGAAGGTGTTCACTTAAAGGTGCACTCTCAAACTTTTGGATAATTTCAGCCAGTTGTTTTGAAAGTGGTGCTCACAAGGAAAAAATGGTCCACAAAAATTGTAAAATTGTGTACTTTGTTATCCATTACGTATGATATGCTACAATTTGTATGATACATTATGAATCCAATTCGTACGATATGTTACGAACTTAAAGGGGAATTTCACTCTGGGGGAATCTGGCCTTGTTTTCATCATGTCTGGGGCATTTATTTGTAGGACAGTGAAATGTGTTACACACATAATTGCCCAAGAGGAAGGTATGTCTGGGCTTCGTGCACTGATGATGGCTTCAGGTGTATTGATGGGGGGGAGGGGATGAGATCTAAAAATAAATGTAGTCCTGCTTTATGGCATTTCGCGAAGGCTCTATATTATACTAATTGCACTATACTTTTTTGTGCATGTAGATATGATTGTCCTTGTTCGATAGAGCCATTGGACGTCTTTCAGCGATATTCTGATTCATTGCTAAATATACAAGCAGACCATTTTTCCCCCAGTCTCTGAAAGCCTACAACTTGTGTTGGGCGGTGCTTCGTGGTCTGGCCCCCATCCCTCCCCCAAGGCGGGCCTTTTTGAAAAGGAGGCGGACACTAACAACAAAATCGTTTGGGCAAAACTGAAAGAACTGACCAGACGCAATGGCTTCAAGTGGTTCCTCTTATCAATACGAATTCGACCATGGAGCATTTTTTTATAGGGATGCACGATATATTGGTGAACATATCGGAATCGGACGATATTAGCTAAAAATGACAACATCGGTATCGGCCGATGTCTAGTTTAACGCCGTTGTGAAAAACCGATGTCAAAGCTGACATGCATACATATATAACGTAGGTACATGACGTTATGACGCCACGTAAAATTTTGCGCTGCACCTGCAACACAGTATTCCTAACCTAGCCCACAATGTCTGCTGTGTGGATCGAGCAGTCAACAAGTCGAGCAGTCATTTGAAAGAGTAAGAACATTTCAGTGAGACAACAAAGACAAAATCCATTAATGCCAAGATAATGGAATTCATTGCCCTTGACAATCAACCGTTCTGTCGTGGGTGATGGCTTTCGCGACTGGTTAAGCACCGGTACACACTAGATACCAAGTGCGCTATTGTTCAGATTTTGCCCTGCCGGAGTTACAGTAATAGCTCACTGCTATTAGCTTCACGACATACTATGGAACGCCATTTGGGTCTTTGTGTATCAAAAAAGATACATGTCAAATAACACTATTTGACAATAACACTATTTGACGTGTTAAATTCGCTTTTAATTTGACACATCAAATAACAGTTATATGATAGATTGTTGGGTGTTTTGAATTTGCACGTGCAAGCCAAGCCCCACCACTACTATCAGTAGCACTGTCAAAGCTGTACAAAAAAGTCTGCAAACAAGCAAACTCCGGCCACAAACAATGTGTTTACAATACCGCGTTGGTAACGAAGCATTATTTGTTTGACCACAACTTCTGGGGTAGCTAGCTAGCTTTAGCTTGGTACCTAGCTAGCACCAATACAACCAATCTGAAAACAATAGTTTTCAGTAGAAACTGAGTAGAAACTGCAGTCATTTTCACTAATCTTAGCAATGATTTAGGAATCCTTTTGAGTAAGTATTAGCTAGGTAGCCACTTGTTGTTTGACAATTGAAATGTAACTTTAGTTCATGACAAATAAATAGCTAGGCAGCTACTTAACCCTGTTGTCCAAAGCTAACGTTATAAGCAACCAGCTAGCTTCATCTGGCTAGTGAGGAGTGACCTGACCGGGTTATGTGTTGTGAAGCTAGCCACAATAAGGATTAGGCACAATAGTGGAATTGCGGTTTGCCTTCAAAATAAAAGTACCTCTTTGAAAGTGATGCAGAAGGTTACAATTGGTGGAATCATGCCATATTTAGACTGGATAATGTTAAACAAGGTTGGAATGTGAAGCAATGAAATGGGGTATCAGTATACTCGGTGACACCCACAGAACACAACTGTGAAAAGCTTGCGCAAATATTAGCGTTGTAACTCTTATCGCGGGACTGTGACTGTGTGAAATCACCTCCCCAGTCAGCCTATTGTGTGTATTGACATTCATATTGCACTGTACAGCATTACCTAAGGATTGGGAATCAATGAAATGGGGTAACAGTCTACTCAAAACCCAAGATATTTTTTTCCCAACGTCCTCCTCAGAGTTATCAGGCTTCAAAACATCCACGCAGTATTGTTTTTCCTCTGTAATACTGTTCAATATACAGAGTAGGTTGACAATAAATGTGGCTCAATTCACAGTTGTTTCAGAGTCCCGCAATAAGAGCAACGCTGCTAATGATCTCTGGGTGTCACTGAGTAGACTGATACCCTATGTCATTGATCCAAAATCCATAGGTAAGGCTGTACAGTGAAATAAGTATGCCCCCAATGCAATTCTAAAGTATAATACATCCAGTGTGATTTCAACAGATTTTTGTCAAATTAACAAATGATTGCTTTTTGTTGATTTTTATATAACAACATTCCAACTTCGTTTAGCATGATCTATTCAATTATGTGAGTGGTGATCCTAACTGACCTAATACAGGGAATTTTTATTAGGATTAAATGTCAAGAATTGTGAAAAACTGAGTTTAAATGTATTTGGCTAAGGTGTATGTAAACTTCCGACTTCAACTGTATATCAAATCAGTTCTCTAGGTTTAATTATTACGTGATTAAACTAATCATGTAAACATTAACTAGGAAGTCGGGGCACCACGGAAAATGTTGATTACAAAGTTATAATTTTCAGAGTGTAACTCTTCAGATATTTTAATATCTGATCAATTAGTCTTCTATTAATGAATTCTGAATCGTTACCCTATTAGTCTCATTCCAAACGTCAGAAAATTCATGGTTATCTGCACAAACCTTAGTTTCCATAATGAATCAGCAATATACAAATTGGCTTAATTATTTATTTACTAACTAACTAAATAATCACACAGAATTACATAACAAACAAACAGTAGGTATTGGTTACGAACAATGATAGAAAAGTCCCTAGTGGGTTAAGCTGATATGACGGCTTGGTAGTCAAAGGAAAGGGGTGGGGACTGAGAAAGAGCGGAAAAAAACTAATGGATTCATTGCACACAGTCTCTAATTATATTAATTGAAATGCTAATCCTTTGCACATGAACGGCCGCTCATTCGAGAATAATTGCAATGTATCTATATTTACGCTTGTATCTCGTTGTTGTCTTCTCTGTTGGAATCCTCGATCATCCTGTAGGGTTCATCAGAGTCTCTGGTTAACTTTCCCAGAAGTCACAATGGCTTTCGTGGTTGTAGGTGGTTGGAATGGATACTTCAGAGTACCAATCGGAAATGTTCCAATAGATAGATGCTTCGGCGGTTGTCGGTATTCTTGTTCTAGATTTACGTAATTTCTAGCTGCAGACTAGTAATTTACGTCTAAGATTTTCTCTTATTCTGTAGCGATCGATAGTCTCAGAGTTTATCCATTCCAAACTACAGCTGTATGGTCTCCGATCTTGTAGTTTTAAACCATTTCACACGTAGCTTCAGCTACATGTTTTCTAGTCTAATGTGAATTTCATCAGGAGTGGGTTTTATACACTTCAGTAGAAAAGGCCGGTTCCATGACGCCTCCGTAATCAAATCAAATCAAAGTTTATTTGTCACTTGCGCCGAATACAACAGGTGTAGACCTTACAGTGAAATGCTTATTTACAGGCTCTAACCAATAGTGCGAAAAAAAGGTGTGTGTGTGTGTGTGTGTGTGTGTGTGTGTGTGTGTGTGTGTGTGTGCTTGTGTGTGCTGTGTGTGCTGTGTGTGTGTGTGTGTGTGTGTGTGTGTGTGTGTGTGTGTGTGGTTGTGTGTGTGTAGGTAAGTAAAGAAATAAAACAACAGTAAAAAGACATTGAAAATAAGAGTAGGCAAGGCTTTATACAGTCACCGGTTAGTCAGGCTTATTGAGGTAGTATGTACATGTAGGTATGGTTAAAGCAGTGCTTCTCAATTATTTTCTGTTAACGCCCCTAGGAAGAAGTAAACATTTCGCGCCTCCAACTCTGCCGCGACTGTAAATAGTATCATTGTCTATAAAATTATTATAAGTACACCCTCTGCATACATTGCTTATCTATTAACATTAAAGAAAACAGAAAAAAGAAAGAAATATAGATCAACTTAAAAAAGAATAACTTTAATTAACATTGTTTTTTAGTCTGTAACAGAAAAGACTTAAAGAGCATAAATTTGCCTGAAATTAAACAAAATCAAGCCTTATTTAAACTGTAAACATTTTTTGACCATTTGATACTGAAAAATAAAATATAATCAATAAATAATAATAAATTCAAATTGATCAGCAACATTAACTCAGGAGCACAATATATGAAACACTTTGACCTATAAAACAAAAATGAATAAAACAATTTGTGCTGATTTTTTAAAATCAAAATGAGGAAGTCAGGATTAATGGCTACAATGAGCACGTTTTGCAGAGCACAGCTTTTCGAAGCGGGGTTTGAAGCATGATACTGCAACTCTCAGCTCCTGCTCAATGTTTAGCTGGGACCTGTACTTGGTCTTCAGTGCAGCAACAGCAGAGAAGCCAGTCTCACAAAGATAAGATGTTGCAAAAGGAAGAAGAATACCCATGGCCCTCTGCCCTAAGAGTGGATACTGCCTCTACACTCAGCCAGAATTCACTCAGTGTCTGTGATGTGAACCTCAGTCTCAATGTGGAGTCAGACGTCATATCAATGAACTGGTCCTCCTCTGCAGAGCTGAAACCAGTTGGAGCTGGTGCATTGAAAGGATCTCTCACCCAGTCATATTGGGAACTGTTTTCAGGGAACTACTTTTTAAAGAATCCCATCAGTGATGAAATATGCTCCTTAATATATGGAATCACCGAGGTGGCATCATAGTCAGTAGTGTCAACAAATTCATGCAGGTTCTCGAATGAATCAGTATTTTCTTCATCAAGTCGCCTGCCCCACATTGCAAGCTTTCGAGTGAAAGAGCTGATCTTGTCTGTGACCTGAGGGAGGTGTTTATCTTTCCCTTGAAGCTATAGATTTAGTTAATTTAGCTTTCCAAATATGTCACTCAGGTAAGCCAGTTTTGCCAGGAAGTTCTCATCACAAAATTTTTCTGCGAGGTCATACTTGTGCTCCTGCTCCGAAAACATTCTTATCTGCTCTCTGAGCTCAAAAACTCTGGACAAGACGTTTCCTCGTGACAGCCACCTTGCTTCACTGTGAAACAGCACAGCTTGATGTTCAGCTCCCATCTCCTCACAGATAGCAGAGAAGACTCTTGTTTTTAGTGGTCTGGTCTTTATAAAATTGACTACACCTACAATGTCAGTCATAACCTCACTTAATTCAGAGGAAAGGTTCCTTGATGCCATTGCTTCTCTGTGTATAACACAGTGTGTCCACTCAGCATTAGGTGAGGCCTTCTTGATGAGTGCCCAAAGTCCTTTTCTCATCCCTGTCATGGTCTGTGCACCATCACTGCAAACACCAATGCAGTTCTCCCACTTTAGCCCATTCTCAGTCAGGAAGCAGCCCAGCATTTTGAATAGCTCTTCAGCTGTGGCTCTGTCTCTGACATATTTACAAAAAGGTAGATCCTCACACAGTAGAGTTTATCAACCAGCTGTTCTTTAAGATCGTTAGCAATGTCATTTATACGTCTGGCGACAGTGTCATTGGACAGAGGGATAGTTTTTTATTTTTGCAGCACTTGTGTCATCCAGCATGACAGAGACCATGTCTAATGCTGCAGGCAGTATCAGCTCCTCTGCTATGGAGTGTGGTTTTTTGCACTGAGCAATTTGGTAAGCCACCTTATATGATGCTAACAGTGCTCGCTGGTTTACTGAAGTAGCATTCACAAAGCGGGACGATTGTTGGCAATATTCGGCACGTTTTCGCTGAAAAAACTCAAGCGACTTATCAGCGTGATTGGGGTGTAATGTCTTTAAGTGACGCCTTAATTTATTTGGCTTCATGCTGTCCGCTGCCAAAATTTTTAGACACAGTAAACATACCGGTCTTTCCTCGTCTCCCACCGTAGTCACAGAGAAGCCAAGCGCTATGTACGCGTCGTCATATTTCATCGTCTTAGCTTTCGGGAGACTTACGTTTGTCTCATTATCTCCGTCTCTCCGCCTTTCTTTTCATCCCTGTTAAATATTTTTCCATGGTGTCTCTTAAGTGTTTGTTATCTGCACTTCATATCTCCTGCTCTGTGCTGTGTGCTCTTGTTCAGTGCAAAAAAAAACTACTCCGACAAAACAAAAGCATGTTCCCCGGGGTCATGCGGCAAAAAAAAAGCATGTTCCCCGGGGTCACACGCATCGCTGGCATCGCTCCGAGCCCCCCCAGGGGGGCGCGCCCCACTATTTGAGAAGGACTGGGTTAAAGTGACTATGCATATATGATGAACAGAGAGTAGCAGTAGCGTAAAAAGAGGGGTTGGCGGGTGGTGGGACACAATGCAGATAGCCCGGTTAGCCAATGTGCGGGAGCACTGGTTGGTTGGACCAATTGGTCGGACCAATAGTATGTGCATTAATGTATAGTTAGTGACTGCATATAAGATAAACAGAGAGTAGCAGCAGCGTAAAAGAGGGGTTGGGGGGGGGGGGCACACAATGCAAATAGTCCGGGTAACCATTTGGTTACCTGTTCAGGAGTCTTATGGCTTGGGGGTAAAAACTGTTGAGAAGCTTTTTTGTCCTAGACTTGGCACTCCGGTACCGCTTGCCATGCGGTAGTAGAGAGAACAGTCTATGACTGGGGTGGCTGGGGTCTTTGACAATTTGTAGTTTCCTGAGGGGGAATAGGCTTTGTCATGCCATCTTCACGACTGTCTTGGTGTGTTTGGACAATTCTAGTTTGTTGTTGATGTGGACACCAAGGAATTTGAAGCTCTCAACCTGATGTCTACGCTCACGTGGGCGTGGCCATTGATTTGGTTAACCGTATATGAAACCCCATACTCTCATTTAGAACGTTAACATCACATTACATCTTTTCACAAATAGCTTCATGTTTAATCACATATGTTTCACAATATTTAGATGTAAACCTAACAGCTGGGAAATGTACACTTGAAGAGATGCAGTTATGTGTGTTTCCTGTCCTTCATGAGATCACCAAATGAAACACACTCGTCATAACTGTCCCCTATGTGTCCACGGACCATTCTCAAAAGTAGAAATATTGTTTAATTCTCCCATTTTGGGGTTTAGGAGTTTGGCCAAGAGAGGGTCTTTGTTCTCTTAGACTCTCTCAATGCTGCATGCCAGTTTCTACCAGGTATTTATGACCTGTCGTAAAGTCATAAAACTGTGGAGCGAGAGAGAGAGAGGGGGGGGGGGGGCTATGATCCTCCCCCCAGGGCACGTCATGACAGTGTGTTAACTATTTAACTGTAATAGAATGCTTAAAAGGATGCAACATTTTTTTTATATCGGTTATCGGTATCAGGTTTTTGTTTTTGTTTGGCAAGAAAAATATCGGATATCGGTATCGGCCAAAAATGTCATATTGGTGCATCACTATTTTTTGATGTTCTATATTCAAACAGAATACAGAGAAGAGGATTCGAAAACAAAGAGTTGGATTTAGCTAATGTTAGAATCTCAGCTACAGCCGATCAGTGGTGGAAAAAGTACGCAATCGTCAAGTAAAAGTTGAAAGTCACCCAGTAAAATTCTACTTGAGTAAAAGTATTTGATTTGAAATATATGGCAGGGAGAGATGAGGGGAGTGGTGATTGAAGGGAGATATCTTGCAACCCGCTGGCTCCACCCTCGTGCCTTATATGGACTTCCTGACCCAACGAGGCAAGCCTGTGCATCATTAAGTCATGGAGTGCTTGGGGATAAAAGAGGAAGCGGGCTGCACTTATTGGGAGAGGATTGAGAGTGTTATGGAGAGTGTGAGAAGAGAGAATTAGCTGTGTAATTACCTTGAGCCTGTTACATGTGGTGGAGAATGTGGGCAAACCAAGCTCAATAACTAAACAGATACGGAACACAATGGAAGCATTGGTGAAACAGCTGGTGGAGGTGAACCTAGCGCAGCAGGCTATGCATTGGTAGCTGCTGGAGGAACAGCGTCAGCAGACCGCTCTCCTGTGAGCTGAACTCAGCCAGCTGACAGCCGCCCAGGCTGGCATGGCTGCAGGCGCAGTAGTCTCTTGTCCCAAACCCAGTAGGTTTATACTGAAGCTGGCAGAGGCTGACGACATCGAAGCTTACCTCCAAGACTTTGAGAGGATGGCGGCTACGGAGAAATGGCCCCATGAGCAATGGGCCAGCCTGCTAGCATCCTTCCTGTCAGGCGCAGCACAGAAGACCTATCAGGATCTGACAGCTGACCAGGTGATGCATTACGAGGGGAAAAAGGAAATCCTGAGCCGGTATGGTTACACCCTAATTAGGCTGGCCAAGAGCTGGCTAACTGCTGAACCACTGACGCTCACCCCCATTGAGAAAGTGGTCATAGATACATTTCTATGCTCTATCCAGTTCAAAGCTAAAAAGTTAGCAAGCTAACCCGCAGAGCGCAGATCAGCTGGTGGAACTGGTGGAAGGTCAACAGGTGGCTTTGGAGGTCCTGCGCAGCGGACAACCACGGAAGGCTGAACCCTCCACTCGCCCAATGGAGCGGAAAAGGGCGGAGGACAACGGCGGGACCTCGGCCAAAGACCATGCCGGGACCCCCAACAACAGCCAGCTCCCCGAGACGACGCCCCTTCCTGAACCTGGACAACAGGAAGAACTACAAGTGTAGCGAGCCGGGACACAGCACCTGGAACTGTCCAAACCGCGATGTCCCGATGCCTTAGCCACTGAGGTAGCCACCGGGAGTCTCTGCGGTTTGCTGATGGCATGCTGGGCTAAGGAGAGTGGTTCTTCCCCTGTCACCCCGGTAAGAGCCAACGGAAAGGACACCACAGCACTTTTGGACTCCGGGAGTATGGTGACCCTGATCAAACCTGACTGACACTGTGGCCATCACGTGCATACACGGTGAGACCAAGGACTACCCTACCACACTCCTCCATCTACAGACCACTAAGGAACAACACACAGGGCCAGTGGGAGTCGTCCCCGAACCTGCCTGTGCCGGTCCTTATTGGGAGGGATTTCCTGATGTTCCGCCAACTGTGGACCAGTATGTCCGGAGACGTGGGGAACCAGAAGGGAGGAGGAAGCCGGAGAGGTGGGAGGGATGCCAGAAGGAGGAATGCCCGGATGTGTGGATTCCAGGAAGTGGACCCCCAGGCGTCAACAGAACCCCTCTCGGAGGGTGACTCGGGTGAAGCAAGACTGGAGGAAGGTGTGGCGAGTCTGGAAGACATGTTCCCGATGGACCATGAGGTGGTGCCAGAGCCCACCTCTCTAGCGGGCCGGTTCGGCACGGCCCAATTGGAGGATCCTAACCTGGCCAGCGCTCTACAGCAGGTGGCCGTAGTGGATGGAAAGCCCATGGAGGGGGTAAGTCAGATCGCCTACCCCCATTTTTCTATAAAGAAGAAATTGCTGTATCAGGTCATGAAGAAGAATGACGAATGTATGGCATTGTAGTTGGTGCACCGTCCCTTTGTACAATCTGCCCTGCAGTTGGCGCACTCCCACCTTCTTGGCCCTCACCTAGGGGTGGAGAAGACCTTAGACAAGATCAAGGCATGATTTTACTGGCCAGGTGTGAAGAGAGCAGTGGAAGATTACTGCCGCAGTTGCCTGGAGTACCAGCAGGTGTCTCCAAAACCACACTTTATCAGCCCCTTAATTCTCCTACCCATTATTTCAGTCCCTTTCAGCAGGATCGCAATGGACCTGGTGGGACCTCTACCCAAGAGCATCCGAGGGCACCAATACAGCCTGGTGATTCTGGATTATGCAATGGCCCGCAGTTCTCAAGTTCCTAATTCTGATCGTTCGCTTACGACTGGGAATTCCAACACAACACCTCCAGCCCCAACTACCCAAGGTCCAACGGCTTAGCGGAGAGTTCAGTAAAAATTGTCAAAGGTCTGATGAAAAAGGCACACGATGGAAAGGAGAATTTCCATCGTAAAAAGTAAAAAGTCTGATCTACCGCAGCGCTCAGCTGCAGAACGGACAAATGTTGATGGGACGTTGCATCAGAACCAACCTACCCATCCATGAGGACATGCTAACACCCAGAGGTACTCACAGGTGGGGGGGGGGGGCACATTTCACTCGCAAAGTGAAAAACAAAGACAAACAAAAACAGCGACATGACAACAGTGCAAGACATTTCTTTGAACTGAAACCTGGAGATCATGTATGACTCTGAGATATCACTACAGGAACCTGAATGCAGCAAGGACACATGCAGAGAGAAGTTGCACTGCGATCCTATGAGATCCAAACGGAGCATGGATCACAACTGAGACGAAACAGAGTGGATCTAAGGCTTCAGCCATTCACGTAAGAGACTGAGGATCATCAGGAGGATACTGCTGAAGGTTCTTTACCAATGGAGAAAAGAGTCAGAACAACCCTGAGTGACAACGACCACTGTCCAACTGTTTCAGTATGCACTTCAGCAGAACAACCAAAAAGGACTGTCTGAGCCCCAGAAAGGCTTATTGAGAATTGCTAAAAAATAAAAAAGCACCTGGACTGAATGTTTTCATTTATGTGAAAACAAATAGAGCCCCAATAGAGTATTGTTGGACAGAATGTGTTTAGTTGAAAAATAAAAATGTTTATTTCCTCTTAAATGATGAGAGCGATTTTGAAAAGAAAAAGGAAGAAATGTATGTTATTGAAAATTGTATATTATGCAGGTTGAGTAAACAAATGTGAGATTTGATATGTGACATGTTTAGTTAGAGAGAAAATGTGTTTTTTTAAAGGAAGGAATATGTGTTCATATGTGAAGACTACGTTACCCAGCAATCTATGCGAGGATGGGGGTAGTTAGAAGGCATTGGATGGCTACACAAGGATATTGCTAGCTGAAGTATCAGTTTATTAAAAGCAGTTAAATCTTTATCCCCAGATGTTTGTTTTCGTTAAGTTCCATAGACCATGACAATGTGTTAGGCCTCAGGGCTTCTATTGTTTGGTTTATAAACACTTTGAGTTTGAGTTTATTTTATTTTTACAGGGACAGTGCACATTAATCAACATTTCAGTAAAAGTGCCGGTTTCAGGCAGCCGGCTAATTTTCAACCGCAGTCCCTGGGCAGGTTATTAAAAACAATTACAATATAGACAAGCATTGAGCAGTGAGCACAAGTAGAGCAACATAGGACAAGCAAGACATAGCATACAGACAGAGCAACATAGAACAAAAAGCAGCAAACAAAATTCATAAAAGCAACAAAGTGTTTCCACACCTCCACGCTTCACCGACTAAAGCCAAGACTTAACATGCCCTGGGGTGTCTGTCTGTTTGGGAAGTTATTGTTTTGGTAACCATCGTACAATATACCTGGGGCTTTATAGGCATACACACTTGAGGCCAAATCCTAACTCAATGTGCTCAACTTATAATTGTGTACAAGGACTGTTTGTAGTTTATTGTTCGTTTTGTGAAAGAAACCTGACATTTCTTAGTTTAAAGCAAAGACTAATGTTGATTTGTGTTGTTTTTACAGAGTACACATAAATCCAGACACACCAGATCCTGCAGCAGCATAAACAGCAGCAGTTTGTTCCAGCATCACCAGACCCAGCAGCTTCCTCTGAGGGGCCAAGCCCTAGTGCTGTACACATCCTCCATCCACAGCCACTCTCAAGCCCAGATGCTACAGGCCCTGTTTATCCAGCACCAGCACAAGCAGGGCCCTGTCCCTGTGTTGTCCAAATCCCCTGTTTATGCTCCTGTTCCCAGCCAGCAGGCCACTATCTCCACTATCAGCTCCCAGATCCTTACACACAATGTGCCAGACCCAGGCTGCCCCTCTGCCCAATGCTAAGCTAGGGAAGCTGGCTGCAGTCAACCTCCAAATCCAGCCAATAGCTTCTGCCCCGGACTCTCAGCTGGTTCAGGACAGTGCCAGCAAGGAGCTGCCCACATCTGAGGTAGTCACGGAGAACAGTTTCACTTCCCTCGTACAGCAGCCAACAGCCCCTTGTACTCTTGAGGTCATCACTACTGAGCAATACCCATCGGACCCCAGCAGCCACACCACACACACTGGAGGTAGATATTACTGTATATTTTATATTTCACATAAGGTTGCATCTCAAAGTCATTGGACTTATGGACGACCAGAAGCCTTGACGCTGTTCAATTTGATACATTAATGTGAAGGTCCACCCACATGGCAGAGAGGGGTTCACACTCCCTCCCTCCCTCCCTCCCTCCCTCAGACTCACTCCGTCTGTAGGCCTAGGCAGCCCAGGCACAATGGCCATCCCCACTCCAGCACTCCCCTCAAGCGGAAGACTAAATCTGTCACGCCCCAAAGTCCATTGTTCTGCCCTGCCACTTGGGGGAACGCGACAGCTTTAGCCATAATTAGGGGAGAGGGGCCGGGCTTTGTCATTCTCCCCATGGGCTAGGGGGAAGAAAGGAGCACTTGTAATGTCTGGCAGGTGTATACGCGCAAGGCCCATCCACATTCAAACATGAATAATATACAGCAGTGGAGGCTTCTGAGGGGAGGATGGCTCAAAATAATGACTGGAACGGAGCAAATGGAATGGCATCAAACACATGGAAACCATGTTTCATGTATTTGATACCATTTCACCTATACTGCCCCAGCCATTACCACAACCCTGTCCTCCCCAAAACTTGCCACCAACCTCCTATGATATACAGTACTTTCAAGAGGCCAGGAGGCTGTTACTCAGCATATACTGAAGTGTCCAACAGTGCCACTTGGCTGCTTTGAGTTAGAACACCATGTGATCAGGGCACTCCTCCTCTAAGTGTTATTATTAGGTGGTCCATATTATAGCCTTGATCTAGCAAGACCAGTGGTGCCTTGGACTAATTCTCAAGGGCCAGCATGTCTGCTTGTCTGACATACAATGAACATTGTCTTTACCATTTTTGTCATTTTTTTAAATAATGATAAGATATGAAAACATTAGAGGCCCTAACTCTAGGGCCATAGCTCAAAAGTTGAGAAAATCCATATTTCAACATTTCCCATTCCAATGATTTGTCTCTAAATCAAGGAAAATTGTATTTTTACATAGACTTTCACTTCTGTTTTGCCACTTATATTTCTCAAATAATGTGGTAGATTAAACTGGAAATGAGTGGGAGGTGAAAATAGTCAGCCAATCCAACCAATCAGAGAGGAAGTCCGTTTGAGATACTCGCCGCCATTGGATCACATTCCAAATAGCACGGGCCAATGGTGGGGGCGCTTTATTTCCTATTCACTTCCCGCATACAAAGGGATTAAAGAGTGTACTGTGTATTTGCTGCAGGGGTAATAGCGACCGAACAAACAGAAGAAAGCACGTTAAAACGTTGGAATGATTGCATTGCTTGTGTAACTTCTACTAATGTAACGGGTGCGTATTTCCACGGAATATTTGAGTTTTTTGAGCACATGATTTGTTTGCTTCATGCTGCCTAGGCAGAGAGGATATGAAAGGAAAGGTTGTTTGGAGCAGTGGAACAAAAGGGTGTTCTTTCGCTCCGTGTTGACCATTGTCAGGGCGTTTGAATCAGTTATCAGATCCCCTATTTGTAATTTCTTGTGGCAGGTTTCTCAATTTAAATTAGTGTTCAAATGTGGTCACATTTACTCTTCTTTGCTTTTTGTTATTGATTAACAATACGAATTTGGGATAATCAACTTGCATAAAATCATTTAGTTGTTACAGTACACATTCATTGTATGAAATACAACTAATTGTTTTTGTGTTGGCCTAGGTGTAGAATTAAGTGGGAAGAAAAGTAAACAAACAATTTCCAAAGTGGTCCAGATATTCTGCTGAAATTATTCTCCACTGCATAAAATGTTAACAGATTAATCAACGACATGAGTGGTCATTCACTTTTAACTATTTTATTTTTGTATACATCAGTACCGACTCTTGCATGATGTCAGTCATTTGACATATCAATATATAATTGTATTTACTCGCGTTCGAATATTATTATTCCCAGCAGGTAAGGGAGACGCTGAGGGGCTGAATGCGCAACCAGGTGCAGGCTCGCTTCCAGTCATGACCTCGGGGAATGGGAATAATGCGCCCACGGTGACCGGCAGCACCCCTCATAATGGCGAGAGCAAACCGCCCCAGGCAATAGTGAAACCCCAGATCCTCACCCACGTCATTGAGGGATTTGTGATCCAGGAGGGAGCCGAGCCTTTCCCAGTAAGTAGTAGGATAATGAAGAAGCTTTCCACCCACTGGGCACATGGCTGTTCAGAAACACACAACATATGTAAGGTGGGCTTTCAACTGAACCATAAGGACACAGTTAGCCCTGTCCACGAGAAGGAGTGCACTTCCCTCTAGTGGACAACATTTGACTAAAAACTCCATTCTGTACTGTTCAGCATTTTACTATGGGGGTAAAGCAGCATGTCTAAAGTGTCTGTCCTTTCAGGTGGAACGTCCGTTGTCGTTGCTGATCGAGAACCTGAAGAAACACAAACAGCAAACACATTCCGACTCCGAGAAAAATACCTCCTCCAACAGCACCACAGACTCTGAGATGGAGGACTTATCACACCAAGGTAAAGGGCCGCCTGGAGGACATAGGGCTGCACAATGAATCAAATTCACATCAAAATTGCAATATTGACATGTGCAATATCCATATTGAAAGATCGTATCGCATGCAATATTTTGTTTACTCCGTTTGTCGTCTCTCCCTCTTCTTGCGGCTGCTTCCCACACATACAAAGCCCTGCCCACTGTCACTCAAGCAGTGCAGTTCTTCCTCACTGTTAGATTCACTATAAATTTGCATGATGTTCTTATAGGTCAAATGCAGTCAACAGATTGTCCCAAACAAGAACGATTCTACATTTTGTTTTAATGTAAATGGCTATTTTTATGACTCCAGTTCATCCAAGGTCACACATCACACATATCCAGGTCACACATATATTTACGAGATGTTATTGGGGGTGTAGCGAAATGCTTGTTTTCCTAGCTCCAACAGTGCAAAGTATCTAACAATACACCAATCTAAAAGTAAAATAAAGTAATTAAGAAATGTATAAATATTAGGACTAGCAATGTTGGAGTGGCATTGACTAAAATACAGTAGAATAGAACACAATACATACATATGAGATGAGTAAAGCAGTATGTAAACATTTATTAAAGTGACTAGTGTTCCATTATTGAAGTGTGCAGTGATTCCATGTATATAGGGTAGCAGCCTCTAAGGTGCAGGGTTGAGTAACCAGGTGGTAGCCGGCTAGTGATGGCTATTTAAGTCTGATGGCCTTGAGAGAGAAGTTGTTTTTTGGTCTCTGTCCCAGCTTTGATGCACCTGTACTGACCTCGCCTTCTGGATGATAGCAGGTGAGCAGGCCGTGGCCCGGGTGGTTGATATTTTTGGCCTTCCTGTGACATCGGTGCTGTAGGTGTCTTGAAGTGCAGGCAGTGTGTCCCTGGGGATACGTTGGGCAGACCGCACCACCCTCTGGAGAGCTCTGCGGTTTCTGTACCAAGTGGTGATACAGCCTGACAGGATGCTCTCAATTGTGCTACTGTAGAAGTTTGAGGGTCTTGGGGGGCCAAGCTAAATTTCTTCAGCCTCCTGGCACTATTGCGCCTTCACCACACTCTGTGTGGACCATTTCAGATTTTCAGTGATGTGTATGCTGAGGAACTTGAAGTTTTCCACCTTCTACACTGCGGTCCCGGCTATATATATATATGGGTGCTCCCTACTCTGTTTCCTGAAGCCCACGATCAGCTCCTTCATTTTGTTGAGGGAGAGGTTATTTTCCTGGCACCAATCTGCCAGGGCTCTCACCTCCCCTGTAGGCTGTCGTCATTGTTGGTAATCAGGCCTATTACTGTTGTCGTCTGAACTTGAGGATTGAGTTGGCCACGCAGTCATGGGTGAACAGGGAGTACAGGAGGAGGCTGAGCATGCATCCTTGTGGGGCCCACGGTGTTAGGCATCAGCGAAGTGGAGATGTTTCCTACCTTCACCACCTGGGGGCGGCCCGTCAGCAAGTCAAATCCCAATTGCAATATTTTGTTACTTTTTTTATAATAATGATTTTGCCCTTATCGTGCAGCCCAAGGAGGACATCTTGCTTGGCCCACTCTAAACCCAGAACTACAAGTTTCTCATAGTGTCATTGGCTACCTGGCTTAATAATCTCACTTTTGCTGGAATTTCATTGGCTCATTGTTGGCACAAATTGGCACTTTAAGTGCCTTGATATTTGGCACATACTGTACGAATGTCTTGTATACCTTTTTTATTTATGTGTCAAATCAGCCAAATGTCTGAGCCATGTAACCATGCCACTCACTGCCTGCCATGTCAACTGGGATTCAGTGTTCATACCAACCATATTTTTTACCACTGCATCCCTGGTTCCCATTTGTTGATGTGTATCTGTTTTGCTGGGCAGAGCTGAAGCAGCAGGAGGAGCCCACCCTGACGTGTGAGCTATGTGGCAGAGTGGACTTTGCCTACAACTTCAAGAGATCCAAGAGGTTCTGCTCCACAGTATGTGCCAAACGGTAAGGCCTGGGTAGAGAACATGCTGGGACTGAAATCTGAGGTGTATTCATTAGGCACCAAATGGAAGGACACAGACTGCAACAGGTAGGGACTATTTGAACCAATTTTCTTTTCCCATTGTAAAACATTTTGCTACGGTGTGGTCTAATGCAGTGGTTCACAAACTGTAGGGGGCGTGCCCCCTAGTCCAGCTTTAAACTTACTCTTGAAAGTTGCAATAGTAGAATGTGCAATTTCAAAATTGGCTATTGCATCATTTCCTCTTGTCATGTTAGTCATTGTATACGTTAGAGCTATTTAACTTATCAGAAATGTCCAGATCAACTAGCCCATGCCAGCTTTTTTTTTGTCAATTTTTTTGTCACTCAAATACAGTATCAGTTGAATACACTATAGAATTGGCAAAATGTATAGAATTGCAAGAAGAAAAATGTGTACAATTGCACTAAATAACCTTCATACTTCCAAATCTCAACATCAACAAGTTGTCATGAACAGTGCTTGTGCCCATAGAAATAGGCATGGTGGAAGCAGGATTTTATCCAATGCTGGACAGAGGGCCTAGAGTGAAAAAGTTTGGGAACCCCTGGTCTAAATAATACAACTCAGGCTTTCTAAATGACATGTTTGTCAGCAGTTGTTGCTGTAGTAATTATAGCAGTAGTACACATGTATATGTGCAGAAATAACAAATAAATGGCTTGTTCTTTACTTTAGCCTATAATTTCTTTCTCTGACAAATGTAGACCCACAATTTAATGGCTTGCTCAGCTTCTGACATACTTGATTACCCAAGCTACTTGTTGATACATTGTCCATTCTCCACCCCCACACACAATTTCATTTTTGTGCAGGTATAATGTGGGATGTACAAAGCGAATGGGCCTCTTTCCAAATCGACAAACCACCATGGAGAAACTGAAGAAGCAAAGAATGTCAGATGGAAACCAACAGAACTCAAGTTCAGAAACCAAAAAACGGGTGAAATGGCACTGTTCAAAATATAGAGAATAAATGCATAATGACTTTAAAAACTGATTTCCATTGATGCCCTCTTTGCAAGGCAGGTTGAAGCAGACCTGTCCTATATGATCACTTAAAAGCTAAACCCTTCCTGTGTTTTCAGACTCCCACCACTGGACAACAAACTGGGGGTGGATCGTTGACGTCCAGCCACCCCTCTCAAGGGGAGTCCAGCCAGTGTTCGGACATGTCTAGCTATGAGGGTCCTCCTTCGCCCCCTCTGTCTGCTGCCAGCTCCGGTGCTCACAGGCCTCAGGTGGGTAGAGGGCCCGAGCACGTGGAAGGCTGTGGACAAAATCTGCCCCTCACCCAGCACTTCCTGCCCAGCAATCCATCCAAGTGGAACGTGGAGGACGTCTATGGGTTTATCTGCTCCCTGCCAGGTTGGCACTGCCACATTTTCCACGTACCCCAACAGATGCTTAATATCAGCCAAAATGGCAGAGTAGCAGGCACATACAGCAGTGGTCACCAATTTTGGTATTGGAGATGTGCAGGCTTTTGTTTTAGCCCTGTAGTAAAACACCTACTTCAGCCAACATACTTAGTTAAAATCCAAATGAAATCAAACTTTATTTAGAGGTTGAAGGTAACGTTTATCTTGCACATGATACAGCAGGTGTAAAACAGTAGAGTGAAATGCTTCCTTCCAAGCTCTTTCCCAGCAATGCAGTGGCTGTTTGATTTGTTCCCAGGTTGCCTGGCGATAGCCGAGGAGTTCCGCTCGCAGGAGATCGACGGCCAGTCCTTGCTGCTGCTGAAAGAGGACCACCTTATGGGCACAATGAACATTAAACTGGGGCCCGCGCTCAAGATCTTTGCCCAGATCAGTGTGCTGAGAGACTCGTAGCCCCTCTCTGGAGTCGCTACACACTGTCTTTTCCTGCAATGTTCTCTGGACCCCTCAACTCAGACCATGCTCAAGCCTACTGCTGTTGCAGGTGCGTTCCAGGGTGGTGGCGGATGGACGAAGCTTGTGTCTGTCCCATAGAAGATGATGGTGCACAGGATATTGACAGCGCTATTGAATTTTAGAGCTTTGACTCTGGACTGTCTCCAATGCCAATGCAGGAACTGTTAGCTACTGTATGAGTTGTACTGTGGATGTTGTACTGTGCACAAGTAGCTCACCCAGCCAGACTCCAAGTGGACAACAAGGTGGTACTTAAGTACAGAATTGCCATTACTAGTAGTCAGTTTCTAACAATTGTGAGGTAGTTGCATCGTATAACTTTTCCATAGATAATATATTTTTGGTTCTTGACTGGAAGTTGGTGTTTAGAGCATTTTGGTCTTGGTGGAAAGTGATTGAAAACCTGCCTAGGACTGTATTTTACAGTTCATGCCTTGAAATGTTGTAATTAAGTGTTTTATATATATATATTATATATATATACACACACACACACACACACACAAATCTCTAATCCGTAACTCCTTGTCCGTCCATCCGGATTGTATAATGTGTGGATATCTGTAAAGAAACCCTCACCTACAGTGGGGAGAACAAGTATTTGATACACTGCCGATTTTGCAGGTTTTCCTACTTACAAAGCATGTAGAGGTCTGTAATTTTATCATAGGTATACTTCAACTGTGAGAGACGGAATCTAAAACAAAAATCCAGAAAATCACATTGTATGATTTTTAAGTAATTAATTTGCATTTTATTGCATGGGATAAGTATTTGATACATCAGAAAAGCAGAACTTAATATTTGGTACAGAAACCTTTGTTTGCAATTACAGAGATCATACGTTTCCTGTAGTTCTTGACCAGGTTTGCACACACTGCAGCAGGGATTTTGGCCCACTCCTCCATACAGACCTCTCCAGATCCTTCAGGTTTCGGGGCTGTCGCTGGGCAATACGGACTTTCAGCTCCCTCAAGATTTTCTATTGGGTGCAGCTCTGGAGACTGGCTAGGCCACTCCAGGACCTTGAGATGCTTTTTACGGCGCCACTCCTTAGTTGCCCTGGCTGTGTGTTTCGGGTCGTTGTCATGCTGGAAGACCCAGCCACGACCCATCTTCAATGTTCTTACTGAGGGAAGGAGGTTGTTGGCCAAGATCTCGCGATACATGGCCCCATCCATCTCTCCCTCAATACGGTGCAGTCGTCCTGTCCTTTGCAGAAAAGCATCCCCAAAGAATGATGTTTCCACTCCATGCTTCACGGTTGGGATGGTGGAGAGTTTAGACCAAAAAGCTCTATTTTTGTCTCATCAGACCACATGACCTTCTCCCATTCCTCCTCTGGATCATCCAGTGGTCATTGGCAAACTTCAGACGGGCCTGGACATGCGCTGGCTTGAGCAGGGGGACCTTGCGTGCGCTGCAGGATTTTAATCCATGACGGCGTAGTGTGTTACTAATGGTTTTTTTGAGACTGTGGTCCAGCTCTCTTCAGGTCATTGACCAGGTCTGCCGTGTGGTTCTGGGGCTGATCCCTCACCTTCCTCATGATCATTGATGCCCCACGAGGTGAGATCTTGCATGGAGCCGCAGACCGAGGGTGATTGACCGTCATCTTGAACTTCTTCCATTTTCTAATAATTGCGCCAACAGTTGTTGCCTTCTCACCAAGCTGCTTGCCTATTGTCCTGTAGCCCATCCCAGCCTTGTGCAGGTCTACAATTTTATCCCTGATGTCCTTACAGAGCTCTCTGGTCTTGGCCATTGTGGAGAGGTTGGAGTCTGTTTGATTGAGTGTGTGGACAGGTGTCTTTTATACAGGTAACGAGTTCAAACAGGTGCCGTTAATACAGGTAATGAGTGGAGAACAGGAGGGCTTAAAGAAAAACTAACAGGTCTGTGAGAGCCGGAATGCTTACTGGTTGGTAGGTGATCAAATACCTATGTCATGCAATAAAATGCCAATTAATTACTTAAAAATCATACAATGTGATTTTCTGGATTTTTGTTTTAGATTCCGTCTCTCACAGTTGAAGTGTACCTATGATGAAAATTACAGACCTCTACATGCTTTGTAAGTAGGAAAACCTGCAAAATCGGCAGTGTATCAAATACTTGTTCTCCCCACTATATATATTCACCAAAATATCCTCAGAAAACAATTGCATCCTTAAAAAARAAAAGAAAATGTTTGTCTGGTATTTTCTCTAAACAACCAGTGTTTTGAGGATTGTAAATTGGAATTACTTTGTTCACTTTCTCAATATTCTTTCTACTTCTGTGAAGGCCATTTTCAAAGGGACAAGCCATTACAAAATGTAATTGTCCTAACTGGACTCAAAGTAGTGTCCCTGGCCTCCAGAAATCAGGGCTAATGGAAATGGATTTACTGTTATGAACTCTGTGTGAAAGCAAGAAAAAGTAACTCATTCCAACTTTGAATTATTCTGTGTGATGTACTATTAGAGGTTTAATTTGGCAGGAACATTGTGGAGGGACGTTCAGTTTCCCTCACCTGTTGTGGATGAAATACCTCTGACATTTTGAATAGATTGGTGGGTTAAAATGATAAAGGAATTGATTTACCAGACCATCACCATTCCCAATAACATTTGGTACTCAGTATTGAATTAAAGGGTTAGTTCACACAAGGAAAAGCAGACGTTATTAGATTTAAATCGCTCTGAATTTAGTTTTTTTGGGTCATCACTGCAACATGTCTAGTAGGCATTTATAGACTTTATTGAAGCCTGTTGTAACGCTTAAACCAAAGCAGCATCATGTTTATCTGATGTTTAGTATTAGAAACTCACATTGTGTTTTTCAAGTTCTAAACTTGGTGGTTGAGTATTTGTATTTATGGAACTAGTTCTCTCATACCACATTTTGTACTTCAAAAATAAAACATTTAAATGGTATGTGTTTACTCTTCTGCACCAGACCATACTGTCATTTATTACAAATGTATTCAATTGTGACAAATCCAGATGGAAAAATCTGACTGTTTGTGAATGTTTCATTGAAATACATTTTGAGTGGTGTATCCCATACAAATAATCAGTTAATAAGACCTATTCAACTGGCTGATTTTAAAAATAGAAACATCTTTCACAAATATGCTCCTCTACTGTATAAACTTGAAAAGCCATGACCGATGTACAAGAGTACGAAGCTTATCAAAATAAGACGTGAGAAAACAGCAATTGAAGATCAATATTTTTCAATCAGACATATTATGGAAGAAGCTGACAATTTGTATAGAAAAATGAAATATATCTAGAATGTCTTAAGGTTGGCAGCTGTCTATTTCAACAGCCAGTACAAGCAGCAAACATGCAGATATCAGTCATGATGGGCAGTCACAAATGTTGTTCACAACCATTCAAATTACCACTGAATATTCTTAAGTATTTACACAAGCATACACTATTTATCGGTGCTCACAAGATTACAGTAAGAATCCACATCAGCAAATGGACTAGACAACACTATTATCCTTTTGAAGAGAAATGTGAAAATACCAATATTTTCAGCCAATCGATCCTCGGGTTACCTCCTCTTCTCGTGACTCCCTCAAACGTCCTTTAAAATTAGTCTGGGAGCTTAGTTGCTAATCAGCATGGTTCCCAACCTGGACCCCAAGCCGTGGATCCCTGATCCAGTTTTAGTCATGAGTGCTCCTAGTGGAAAATGTTATGGAGTGCAGCTTCAACTCACCTAGCCTGGCACAAAGGCATGAATTATTCAGTTAGAGAGGACTTGGCACACACAGCCACTGTGTTGGTCTTTGCCAAATGAGGATTCTGCACCAAACGAGGATTCTGCTTAACGGTCCCTTCACTTCCAGAGAGAATATGAAGTCTCCTTCCTATGGAGAAAATAGAATACAAAAATGGATCATTGCAGCAGCTAGGCACCATGTGCATAGTAGTGCCCAGCTCACTCTCTAGGAGTGCTTTTGGAAAAACCGCAACAGAGAAATACAAAGCATTTGGAAAGTATTCAGACCCCTTGACTTTTTCACATTTTACGTTACAGCCTTACTCTAAAATGTTCCTCATCAATCTACACACAATACCCAATAATGACAAAGCAAAGACAGGTTTTTAYATTTTTTTGCAAATTTATAAAAAATGAAAAACAGATTATTTGTGTAAACACTCAGACACTTTGCTCATTATCGAGTCTCATAGCTCAGGTGCATCCTGTTTCCATTGATCATCCTTGAGATGTTTCTACAACTTGATTGGAGTCCACCTGTGGTAAATTCAACTGATTTGACATGATTTGGAAAGGCACACACCTGTCTATATAGGGTCTCACAGTTGACAGTGCATGTCAGAGCAAAAATCAAGCCATGAGGTCGAAGGAATTGTCCGTAGAGCTCAGAGATAGGATTGTGTCGAGGCACAGATCTGGGGAGGGTACCAAAAAATRTCTGCAGCATTGAAGGTCCGCAAGGACACAGTGACCTCCATCATGCTTAAATGGAAGAAKTTTGAAACCACCAAGACTTCCTAGAGCTGCCCCCCCAGGCCAAACTGAACAATCGGGGGAGAAGGGCCTTGGTCAGGGAGGTGACCAAGAACCCAATGGTCACTCTGACAGAGCTCCAGAGTTCCTCTGTGGAGATGGGAGAACCTTCCAGAAGAACAACCATCTCTGCAGCACTCCACCAATCAGGCCCTTATGGTAGAGTGGCCAGACGGAAGCCACTCCTCAGTAAAATGCATATGACAGCCCGCTTGGAGTTTGCCAAAAGGCATCTATAGGACTCTGACAATGAGAAACAAGATTCTCCATGATCRAACTCTTTGGACTGAATTCCAAGCGTCACGTCTGGAGGAAACCTGGCACCATCCTTACGGTGAAGCATGGTTGTGGCAGCATCATGCTGTGGGGATGTTTTTCAGCGGCAGGGACTGGGAGACTAGTCAAYGKAGTACAGAGAGATCCTTGATGAAAACCTGCTCCTGAGTGCTCAGTAGCTCAGACTAGGGCGAAGGTTCACCTTCCAACAGGACAACGACTCTAAGCACACGACCAAGACAACGCAGGAGTGGCTTCAGGACAAGTCTGTGAATGTCCTTGAGTGCCTAGTCAGAGCCCAGACTTGATCCCGATCGAACATCTCTAGAGAGACCTGAAAATAGCTGTGCAGCGAAGCTCCCCATCCAACCTGATAGAGCTTGAGAGGATCTGCAGAGAAGAATGGAAGAAACTCCCCAAATACAGGTGTTCCAAGCTTGTAATGTCATTCCCAAGAAGAGTCGAGGCTGTACAAAGGTGCTTCAACAAAGTACTGAGTAAAGGGTCTGAATACTTACGTAAATGTGATATTTCCATTTTATTTATTTTTTATAGATTTGCAAAAAAATCCCAAAACCTGTTTTTGCTTAGTAATTATGGGGTATTGTGTGTAGATTGATGAGGGGGGGAACTATTTAATCCATTTTAGAATAAGGCTGTATCGTAAGAAAATGTGGAAAAAGTCAAGGGGTCTGAATACTTTCCGAATGCACTGTCTATACTCATTGATTTGAGGTTTCCAGGTTTCTGCTCTGTTGTCTGCGGGAAGAGGTAGCCATTTGCATAGTTGATATGTAGCTACCTGATGGCTGTTTCACTTAGTCTTTTTCCTCTAATTATTTTAATGCTTCTTTGTGGACGCTGTTCAGGTGAACTCTATACCACACAGGCTACCATCTAACCCGACAATACATTTACTTGTGTCTCTCACATCAATGTACTCAAAATTATCCCATATGGGGTTTTGTCATTATTGACCGAACACTGGTGGTTTAGGGTTTGCTGCTGCCATTGTTCACGCTCTGTGCGCCCTTTGGCTACCTTAACTACCTACCAGATTTCTTCACTGTTAGCTAGTGGTAATCTACTATTTTTTTTATTTTATTAAACAGTAACATGCAAAACACAAAAAAAAGAACACCCAGAGGGATTACCAAATCAAATACAGACATGTAGGGATTACATTTTTTTGACATTTTGTTTTGCATACGTTTTAATGATTATAAATGGTTTTCCAAATCAGATAATAAAAAAAGGGGCTTTTTTTTCATACATTTTGATTTGTGTATGAACATATTTCCTAATAAAATAAAGAGATTTATGACATACTGACATTCAATTGTGGAATCAGTGTTGTAAAATAATATGTCAAACTTAGATATTTCAATGGTTGTAAACCTTTTGTTGCCAAGATAGAGTTTCACATCAGTCCAGAACACCTCACCATGTAAACAACTACAAAATAAGTATTCAATAGATTCAGTTTCTAGTTCACAAAAACTGCATTCACTGGTAACATCAGGTATATATTTAGAAATCAAGCTATTACACGGGAAGAATCTATGGATAATCTTAAAGTAGATCACCTTTACTTTATTGGTCACTTTAAATATGTGTGGAGTGAGCCAAACACGGCACCATTTCACATCAAATGATGAAGCCCAACAAAGTATAGCAAAAGGAATAGAATTCCTGTAGAAAATATCCCTTAATAAACAATTGTTGAATTGCTTATCTAGTAAACCTATGCCATTCACCTCGATATTGCTTACAATATATGTTCCAGAATATGCATTATCCCAATCAGAGGCAGCTGTGTATCGTTGTCTCTGATTGGGGATCATACTTAGGCGGCTCTTTTTCTCACCTTAGATTGTGGGATCTTGTTTTTGCACAGTTGCTGTCTAGCCCTGCAGAACGTTACGTTCAGTTTTGTATTTTGTTGTTTTGTCGGAGTTCAGTATTAAAAATCATGAACACTTTCCACGCTGCGCTTTGGTCTCATTCATCTAACGACGGACGTAACAGATGTCCATAATGGATAACTCTTGACAACAAGACCGATTGAATGATTTACTAACCGAGTTAACATTCTCTCTAGAATCAAGGAGATCCTTAGAGTCACTGAAACTGTTATCTATGGAGCAAAGATTCTCATAAAACTTAGTGGTAAAGTCTGATAACAAATCTCTATCCTCAGAGTTTACACCATTAATCTTTATTTTCCAAAGTGTGTTAAATTCCCCACTCCTCTTTAAAAAAGTATTTTCTGGACCTTCTGAAGGCTCCTCTAGCTTTTTCCTCATAAAATGTATCTAGTTCTTTCTGTAAATCATTCAATTTAGCTTTCTCATTATGATTAAAATGCTCAATCTCTGTGATATCAGCAATTTKATTAGAAAGCTCAGCTACCTCACATCTCCTTTTTATTAAGGAAACTGTTTCCCATAACTGTTTCCCATTTTACATTTCTGCAGTTCCCAATATTTCCCATATTCTGCATTAGAGGTAGCTAATTTCCAATAAACAGAAATTATATTCTTAATCATCATTAAGAAATCATCATGCAATAACAACAAGTTATTCAATTTCCAATAACAACTAGAGTATTTCTTACCATCATTACTGTACATTATTACAGACAGCCATATGACGTTATGATCCATCAGGACTGCAGGCAGTATTTTTACCTCTACAGTGTTGGGCTCAAGGCTAGAGGTTATCACCCATAAGTAAATTCTTGATTGTACTGAACAATCTCTATTACTACATGTGTACTGTTTCTCTCCAGGGTTTTTAACTCTCCATATGTCAATTAAGTCCAGGCTTTGACAGAAATTCACCAATTTGTTCACACCAATGTTAGGCCTATGGGGCAATCTATCAGTCTCATTAGAATAAACCATATTAAAATCCCACCAACTGTATTCTAACTGGATGAGTATTTTCCCAGAAGACTTTTCTCAATTTCCTATAGAAGTAAGTCATTTGCAGGACTAGAACATTATACATATACAGTACCAGTCAATGTTTGGACGCACCTACTCATCTTTATTTTTACTATTGTAGAATAATAGTTAAGACATCAAAACTATGAAATAACACATATGGTATCATGCAGTAACCAAAAAAGTATTAAACAAATCAAAATATTTTTTATATTTGAGATTCTTCAAAGAAGCCACCCTTTGCTTTGATGACAGCTTTGCATTCTCATGGCATTTTTATTTAACCTTTATTTAACTAGGCAAGTCAGAAGCATTGAGCAATCTCTCAACCAGCTTCATGAGACATGCATTTCAATTAACAGGTGTGCCTTTGTTAAATTGGAATTTCATTCCTTCATAATGCATTTGAGCCAATCAGTTGTGTTGTGACACGGTAGGGGTGGTATCCAGAAGATAGCTCTATTTGGTAAAAGACCAAGTCCATATTATGGCAAGAACAGCTCAAATAAGCAAAGAGAAATGATGATCCATCTTTACTTTAAGTCATGATGGTCAGCCAATCCAGAAAATTTCAAGAACTTTGAAAGTTTCTTCAAGTGCAGTCACAAAAATCATCAAGCTCTATGATGAAACTGGCTCTCATGAGGACCGCCACAGGGATGGAAGACCCAGAGTTACCTCTGCTGCAGAGGATACGTTCATTAGAGTTACCAGCCTCAGAAATTGCAGCCCAAATAAATTCTTCACAGGGTTCAAGTAACAGACACATCTCAACATTAACTGTTCAGAGGAGACTGCATGAATCAGGCCTTCGTGGTCAAATTGTTGCAAAGAAACCAAACCTGGGCCAAGAAACACAAACAATGGAAATCTGTCCTTTGGTCTGATGAGTCCCAATTTGAGATTTTTGGTTCCAACCGCTGTGTCTTTGTGAGATGGAGAGTAGGTGAACGGATGATCTCTGCATGTGTGGTTCCCACCCTGAAGCATGGAGGAGGATGTGTGATGGTGTGGGGATGCTTTGCTGTTGACACCGTCAGTGATTTATTTAGAATTCAAGGCACACTTAACCAGCATGGCTACCCCAGCATTTTRCAGCGATACGCCATCCCATCTGGTTTGCGGTTAGTGGGACTATCATTAGTTTTTCAACGGAATAATGATCCAACACACCTCCAGGCTGTGTAAGGGCTATTTGACCAAGAAGGAGATTGATGGAGTGCTGCATCAGATAACCTGGCCTCCACAATCACCCGACCTCAACCCAGTTGAGATGGTTTGGGATGAGTTGGACTGTAGAGTGAAGGAAAACCAGCCAACAAGTGCTCAGCATGTGGGAACTCCTTCAAGACTGTTGGAAAAGCATTCCAGGTGAAGCTGGTTGAGAGAATGCCAAGAATGTGCAAAGGTGTTATCAAGGCAAAGGGTGGCTACTTTGAAGAATCTAAAATCTAAAATATATTTTGATTTGTTTAACACTTTTTTGGTTGCTACATGATTCCATATGTGTTATATCATAGTTTTGATGTCTGCACTATTATTCTACAATGTAGAAAATAGTACAAATAAAAAACCCTTGAATGAGTAGGTGTGTCCAGACTTTGACTGGTACTGTACATTACACAACAAAAATGATATGTCCACTAGCCAATGTCCATTGGTTTCCATTTGAGTAAAAAACAACAGTTGAAATTGTGTGCTAAAATTGCAACCCCAGTTGAATGATTAATTACGTGGGCCAAGACAATTTCACTGCCTTACTGATTTTTCCCCMAAAAAATAGAAAATCTTTCCACTTCAACAAGTTTCGTATCCCCCTGGCATTGATTTACAAACTTCAAGTCCATATATACAAAATAGAAAGGAAAATCATATGCAATCTCAACTCTACCCTCTCTATAGAAAGATGCTTCATAAATGTATTAACAGAAGTCAACTTGTAAACCATAACACCACAATTCAAAACTAGAACACTAGTTTATTGTGGAGGAAGGGGCTAACTTGTAAGCCTACCAGTGGAGCAAATCACCCCCAGTCGAGCCAATCAGAGCCTTTTCCATCTGCAAAAAAGGCTCTGATTCCCTTGTAGTATCCACCCTTTCCTTGATTTCGGGCCTGTTGGACAAGAGGCCACAACTTTGCCTTTGCTGCCTTGTCTGCTGCAGTCAGGTCCTCACCACTTTCCTTTGTTTTCTTCCAAACTGCATCTGTCGCGGTGCGAAAGCAAACTGGATGAGGATCGAGCAGCTGCCGATGGCATCTTGCTTCTTCCCAATACTATGAGCGACATCCACAGCCATGTCCATATATCCTTCTGGGAAGTCCGGGGCCACACGGTTACAGATGTCACTTACTTTGCGCATCACATTCTCACCTTGGTCCTCAGGACACCTTAAAGCTGTAGCCCCCACCTTCTCCGGTATTGCTCTGCTTCTGACAACTGCTCTTGGATGATGGCAATGGTTTTCTCCTGTGCAGTACATTTATCAGAGGTTGCAGTGTTTGCAAGTTTAAGATCTTTGATACTCTCCTTTTTATGTTTTCAAGTATCATTTTCTCCAGACCATCAGCTCTTTCATTTATCTTTGCAGTGACTTCATCGATTCAATTGACCTGGAGTTCGCACAAAGACAATTCTTTGTATTTTTGGGTGCAGAACTACTGACTGGAGAATCAGAATCAACCGAATGTCCAGATTCCTCCATTTCTTCTCCTGAGGAGTCTGGTGGCGGTGTCTCTCAGGTGTATGGACTGGCGACCTGTCATTCAGGGCAGAAAATATACGGAGAGTTGCACCGTGATTGGCTCAGGGCTCTGTCATTCGTGGGGACATTACGTCACCGCCATGTCTAAAGGCAGAGCTTGAAAATTCAAGCCCCTTGGGTGCTGCCATAGAGTTACATTAGAAGTGCCCATCCAAGAAGGCTCAGGAATATTATCTGAGTGCTTTTTCACACATATTTTTCTTCCCTTTTGCCAAGTTTCAGATTAAATTAGAAGTCTACTGAGTGTTGTTCTCTGTTGTGTTAACTATAAACTGAGTTTTGTTACATTTAAGTAAGTTTGAGAAGGATAAAAGTTTAGGTTACTCGGAGTAAGATAAATTACCGTCTGCACGCATCGCCATCTTCTCTCTTCCCGGTAATTGGCTATTCTGATAGCCACGCTAGCTTCACCCTCTTGTGGGTTCTAGCAAGCTAGCTAGCATGCTAGGTAGTACTATTTATCAACAGCCAATCCAGTAGGGGCTTGAAGCTATAGTGAGCTTCGATTTGTCATTGAAAATGAATGGGCTTCTGTTGTTTCATCACYCCCCAACATGCTCTACTGATCTCGGCCATTATGCACAAGCTAGGCCTATTTGAAACATCGCCAYCTCCTGGCAGAATTTACCCACCAGCTTCAGAAGCCTTTTTTTAGCTTAAAAACGCCATTAGATTTTTGCCCAAAACTAAGATGAAAAAAATACTAAAACTGAATCTAATTGATTATGGGTTTTTTTTACGTAGTTTTTCTTATTTATTTATTTATTAAACAAATTACCCCCTTTTCTCCCCAATTTTCGTGGTATCCAATCGCTAGTAATTACTATCTTGTCTCATCGATACAACTCCCGTACGGGCTCGGGAGAGACGAAGGTCGAAAGTCATGCGTCCTCCGAAGCACAACCCAACCAAGCCACACTGCTTCTTAACACAGCGCGCCTCCAACCCGGAAGCCAGCCGCACCAATGTGTCGGAGGAAACACCGTGCACCCGCCCCCTTGGTTAGCGCGCACTGCGCCCGGCCCGCCACAGGAGTCGCTGGAGCGCGATGAGACAAGGATATCCCTACCGGCCAAACCCTCCCTAACCCGGACGACGCTAGGCCAATTGTGCGTCGCCCCACGGACCTCCCAGTCGCCGCTGGCTGCGACAGAGCCTAGACCACTGCGCCACCCGGGAGGCCTATTTTACGTAGTTTTTCAAACAGGTTTCTTAATTATTTTATGTCCATTTAAAACATATTTTTTTAATGATTAGTTTTTGTTTCAGTTTTCATTTACTACAATGACCTTGCACTACATTTTTATTAAAGCTCAGTTCTCTCCAAGTAGGATTGGTACTTACCTGGGCAAGAACAGCATTAGACATTTGGCAAAAAGCCACAAGGAGCAGGGCAATAKATATGGCAGTCTTCATCTTTCTCTTTCTCTGTGATATGTTCTGTTTCTCTGTCTAGGTTTCTCTCTTGATCACAAAATCAGTTTGTGGACTGCACTCCATCTGGGCTCTTATAAAGGATATGGTTGGTAATAATTAGAGCATGTTATCTCTAAATAGCATGTTATTGGCATATATGGTGCCATAAAGAACTTGTCCCTACTGTTACAAAACAGGAAGATAAACCAAGAGAGGTATCAGTTATTACTTTTTATTGGGTTAATAAACACTGATATTTTTCTTGTCTCTAAATAATACATAATGTACTGTACGCTGTGTTTATAAATAACAAAGTGTCAGTGTCAGAAAGATTAACTTTATTTTCCTGTTCAGCGTCATTATGAGGATTGTTTTAGGACAGAGACTCAAGTGGACACTATTTCAGAATTTCTTACAAATGAATAAATAGTGTATTAAACTTTGATTTTATTAGGAAATGTTTTGAATGAGTTCTGTTAGTCAGCCACCAACTCAATAGGGCTGACCAATTTTTACAGTGATTCAGTCATTCAGACACATGACAGGGACAAACATAGTAGTGACACTTATGGCTCAGCCTCCTCGAATGAGACAGGGGTTTCTCTAATTGCAACTTTGGGGGGGCTCTATAATTTAACCATGCTCATACTGTATTTGTTTAAAATGCAATTTTGTTGGTACAGTGGTAAATATGAAATAGCTTATTCCAAATGAAACTAACACCCCCACCACTCTGTCATGGTTTAAACCATCTTCTTTCTATTCTGCCTGTCTGTCTCTCTCTCTGTCTGTTTTGAGCTTCCGCTAGCAAGCTTGCAACATTGTTTAAACTGGCCATTGAGCTCGGGACAGACACAGACAGCTGTATTTGCGTCCTGTATTTCAGACCCTTTTCAGGTGTCCCAACTTTTCTTTTTACAAAAAAGGTTTATTTGTCAGCAAGACGCTGATAAATTAATTCAGACTACAAGTGTGTGTCATTGCACTTTTTGGTGTAATGTCATTACACTTTTTGGTGTTTTGTAACAGATGTCTCTTTCTGTTCATCTAAGCGCAAGCGCATGCTTAAATAGGAAGTCCTGTGAAAAATATACAGCCCCCCCGAATGTCAAGCTATAATTTACACCCTGTTCTGAAATGATACACTCGAAATTCAGGATTCCATGTTATTCCTCACCATAAAAAACAGTTCAGTGTTCAGTGTTTAACCGTTGAAGATTGGCGGCGAGCTATCCGGAGCATTTTGTAAGTGTTGAGTCCAGGGGAGTCAAATCCAGATGACACGCCCTTCTTGTTGAAATTGTAAAAGTTAARGAGTTGCCTGTCCTGGCTCTCCAGAGACACTGACATGCTATTGACCTTCAGCTTGCAGTGGTACTCCCCATCGAACACCACCCTGAACACCCTCTCCTGCAAGAAGTCCAGCCTGATAGTCCTGTACTTGGCTGGCACTGTGGTGTCCACCTGGGACCCAAACTGCTGAATGACCAGCACCCCATCCAAGCCGCCTTGAGCTCAAAGAAGGTTGTGTTCTGGTAGTTGAAGAGGCCCATGTGGGGCGTGGGGTCGGGGGTCGGGGGTCGGGCGGCAGGGAGAGTTTGCGCTGTGCGTCTCTGAAGGTGCTTTCCATTGCAGGGATGAGGTGACTGTAGGCCTGCATGACCAGGTCCCTGTCTGCTGCTGGCGGCCTCACTCCGGCCATCAGCACCACCAGGCCCACCTTCAGCTGGAGAACCAGGGAGAAGGTGGCGGCATAGCCGTCCTGTTCTCCGTCCTTACGGACCACCTCATAGCCCAGCTGCTCATTGACCTCCCAGGGTGTGCCAGTGTAGTTGTTGAAGTAGCCCTTGTGACAGCGGAACAGAGGGGTCAGCAGGGTCTTTAGGGTGTCTTGTTAGAGGAGGGACCGGCTGTAAGCCCTCATGCTGTGGAGTACATCTGGCCAGTGATGGCAAAGCCTGTCTCCTCCATCCTCAGCTGCTCCAGGATGTTGTCAGGCACCCAGCGCTGATAGTCCGAATACGAGAATTTCTCGGCCAMGACGTTAGCCAATAAGGAAAAGGCCACGTTGTTGTAGTGACATGTAAGGGAGCAGGAGGAAACGTTGGTAATGTCTCAGTCACATGAAATCCCCACCACGCTTTACAAATATGTACTGGATAAGATGTTGACAGGAAGGGGAATTAGGTGTACCCTACTTGGTGCTTGGGTCTGCCACTAGGACATCATCCCATAACAGATCTATAGCAACCTCTGTGTCTCCACCCCACAGTAGATTTGTTGCCCGAAGCTGCCTCGGTAACCCTGAAATGGAAACACAAATTTGGGAGTCAAACGCTATGGTCAAATGAATGACAAAACTGAGTTCTGGAGTCAAAGGAATGTACAAGGGAACTTTCCTCAGGTTTAATCCAGTGAAAGTACAGCACAGTACAATACGGCACAGACAGAGGGATCTGGTCAGGAGAAAAGGCTAACAAGCCATGAGCTCATTAACCTCTAAGTATAGCCTCTCTCTTCTCTAATCACGTAATGGCCAGGGTAAGCTAGTCATGAAGAGGAAGAGTGCCTTTACAAGAGAGCTGTCCGGCAATCAGGGTGACAGAGGTTTGAGTGAGGCTGGGTATCTCTGAACCAACCTTGACATCCACATCATCCCGCCGCTTCCCCAGCAGGTTTTTGATGGTGAAGTTTGCTGCATATTTCTCCAGAGAGTCATCCAAGAAGGCCACCTTCCCTTCCTCCCATAGCTTGTACAGCATCAGTGTGGGGAAGATATTCGAGAGACTAGCGATGCTGCGGGGAAAACAATTGCCTAGTGTTATTCCTCCTGCAACCTGTGGATGGAAAATACATTCAAGTTGGTCTCCAGTTATTTTACAGATATTGCACCTCTTAAAGTATTTTCCTCAATCAAAGACTTTACCTAACTAAGCATTCCTTGGCAGATGAGGATAAAATGATTAGTGGACAAGAAGTGTCTGATTAACGCAACAGTCCCTAATATCTAGCAATACAATACAAGCCAATAGCAATACAAACCAGAACACTGTCAATCCCAGGTGCTAATGCAATCAAATGTACTACCCATTGCTATCTACCCACACTTAATCCCAGCCGGTGATCCCTGAACGGGTGATTCTATTCCCTGTCCGCCAACTAGGGGCTGTGATGTCATAATCTGCAGAGATTCTGCTGTAAAGCCATGTTGGAGAAGGTCTAGGAGAGGAGGGAACCCTTAAGCTCAGCTCTCATGCTCAGCAATCAAATCAGTTCACGACAAACAGGGGGAGGGCAAATTGATTCACTACACAAATCAACCATCTATACCATTATCTTAATTACACTTGGGATTTAAGAGCAGACACATTGTTGGTGTGACCATTAGAGATCTATGGAGAAATACTTGTTGATGATTGTAGATGTGGTCTAATTAGAAATTGGCCATGTACGTTTGACATGTAATACTGTCTCTCTGTAACACTAATCTATCACACTGTCTCGCTCTACTTCCACCAAGCCATTAGGTTTGCCTCTGGTTGAAGTGATGTATTTACAGCATTGAGGACGAGGATTTACACCAGCTAGAGACAAATTAGAATTCACCTCTTCACGTGACAGCCACTGTAGCTGAGATTTGGTTTTGGGTGCCAAGATTACCACTGCCTGTATATGTTGCTATGGAAGAAGGATTACATTTGTATGACATATGTAATATGCACTCAATTCCAACACATATTTATTCAAGGGTAATGTTGCATCTTTCCAAACTGATTATGATAACTGGGTCACTGTATGGGCAACCAATTACTATCTTAAATATATATATATATATATTCCCCTAACACAGATACTCCTGCTTCCATGTTGAAAATGATAACCCTGTTCAATGAGCATTGTGTTTCCTTTGATGTGCTGGTTGGAGATTTCAATTGTACCCTCAACCCAACACTGGACAAATCATCTCAAGTCCCCACCACAAACCCCAGATCGGCAAAGATGTTGAACTCTTTTATTATAGAGATGGGACTGATAGATATCTGGAGAGAGAATAATGGCTTATCTATGGACTATACATACTATTCCAATGTCCATAACACCTACTCTCGTATAGATTACATTTTTATCCCTAAGATTTTCATAAATTCTGCCACTTGTACAATCAGACCCATAGCACTTTCAGATCACGCCTTTCTCTGCCTCCGCTTTGACCTCTGTAAAAACATCCCGAGGTCAAAGAGCTGGAAATTCAACATCTCCATGCTATCAAACAAAGCGTACCATACATTTGTCACTACATGGATAGACAACTACACACAAGACAATAAAACATCTCCTGTTTCTCCAGCCACAATGTGGGGCTCTGCCAAAGCCACACTAAGAGGTCATCTGATTGCATATGCTTCCTCTAAGAAAAAAGCAATGGAAGCACACAGGTTAGATCTTGAGAAGGACCTGGAACGCTGTGAAAAAGTACATAAACAATCCCCAAACAGTGCCTCCTGGAGTCAACTTAAAACAGCCAAAGCCAAACTAAACTTGGAGTATTCTCGAGAGATAAAAACCCCTGTTTTCTTTACTAAATAGAATACCAYGAGTATAGAAATAGGCCTAAAAGATCGCTTACATACCAATTTCAAAAATGTAGTACAATCACGGCCATCAAAACAACAGATGACGGGGTCACATATGATCCAAATAAGATACATTTAACTTTTCATGATTTTTTTATGCAAATGATATATTTCTGAGAGAAAACATACAGATGCAGAGACCAACCAAGAACATCTCAACTCCCACTTACTCCTGAGAAGGTCCTAGAGGCAATTATCTCCATGCCACCTAACAAGTACCCAGGCCCAGACAGATTTCCCAGAGAGTTCTACAAAGCCTTTTGGCCCCAGCTTAGACCTANCATATGCTTCCTCTAAGAAAAAAGCAATGGAAGCACACAGGTTAGATCTTGAGAAGGACCTGGAACGCTGTGAAAAAGTACATAAACAATCCCCAAACAGTGCCTCCTGGAGTCAACTTAAAACAGCCAAAGCCAAACTAAACTTGGAGTATTCTCGAGAGATAAAAACCCCTGTTTTCTTTACTAAATAGAATACCACGAGTATAGAAATAGGCCTAAAAGATCGCTTACATACCAATTTCAAAAATGTAGTACAATCACGGCCATCAAAACAACAGATGACGGGGTCACATATGATCCAAATAAGATACATTTAACTTTTCATGATTTTTTTATGCAAATGATATATTTCTGAGAGAAAACATACAGATGCAGAGACCAACCAAGAACATCTCAACTCCCACTTACTCCTGAGAAGGTCCTAGAGGCAATTATCTCCATGCCACCTAACAAGTACCCAGGCCCAGACAGATTTCCCAGAGAGTTCTACAAAGCCTTTTGGCCCCAGCTTAGACCTATGTACATGCCAATCCTGGAAAACGGAGCTTTGCCAGACCCTATGTACACAGCCTGCATTAGAGTGTTTCTCAAAAAGACAAGGGCCCTCTCTCCTGCTCGTCCTTCCGGCCAGTAAACTTGTTCGACTTTGACTACAAAATCATTACCGAATTGCTCACCAAAAGACTAAACACCCTTCTTCCCAAAATAATAAAGGCGGAGCAAACTGGATTTATTAGAGACACGTACTCTTCTGATAACATTCACTGTCTTTTTGATATTATTGATCAAGTAAACACACAGAAGACCCCTGTCCTGCTGGCTTCACTGGATGTTGAGAAGGAGTTCGACAGGGTGGAGTGGAGCTTTCTGTTCTCARTCTTAGAAAAGACATTTGGCATTTCATATGCTGACTGCAGAAGGTTTATGAAAGCACTAGATATAAGTACATATGTATGAGGAAGAGTTTATGAGTTATACAAGTACAGGTATGAAGCAGATGGGTAGGAAGCTCAAATACGTAAGAGAGACAGATACAGTAGCTTCCTACATAATGTATCWGGCATGACGCATTCGAGTCATAACGCGTTCCAATCAGACCACAAGAGGGCAGTAGATACTGTGGCTATAACCAGGCTGCGGCACACTCATCACATCATGAAAGATTAAAACTGGATTTGGTAATAACAACCATGATAGCAACATTAAGCACCAGTAAGGATTGATTGGATTTCTCCAGGATCTGAGTTAAGCCAGCAACAATATTATTAGGACAATATTATTGTGTCTAACAAAACACATTTTCCTCTATTAGTTTACTCAGAGTAGGTTCTAGATATTCCATGACAGCTCTTACAAAATCTAAACTGATGTATGCTTTTAGTGCAGAAATTGAGGAGGCCTTATCAAAATAATTTAAAGTTAGAGTAACTACAGTAGTCATGTGAACTGTGTATGCTCTCCCATTGGTCAGTTTAAATGAATTGTTTCTGTGCTCTGACTGGTTCCAGGTGTGACTATGAACAATGCACCTCCACCTGTTCTCTCAAAATGGTGGTGTATTTCCTGAAGCCAGGAGACGGCAAGCCCGGTACAGTCCTGCTGTCTCCAAAGCCCCGCTCCAGCTATAGTCCATGAACATTCCGTTTGCGGTTGACAATCCTTTTTCAGTCTGTGTTTTTTTTGTAAGGTTAAGGAAGGAAGTGCTGCTCACCAGAACAAAGGACCTCCAACTTCCTAACATAACTTTATTATTATTCGTTTGGAAGTTAATTTGTATCACAGGCATTCGGCCATACAGTAGCTACAGACAAAACACAAAGTGAAACCACACCCTTAGAAAAAAGGGTTCCAAAAGGGTTCTTCGGCATTCCCCATAAGACAATACTTTTGGTTCCAGGTAGAGCCCTTTTGGGTTCCATGTAGAACCAACAGGGTTCTAGCTGGAACCAAAAAGGGTTCTTCAAAGGGWTTTCCTATGGGGACAGCCGAAGAACCTTATTAGGTTCTCGATAGCTCCTTTTTTCCCATTCTGAATCCTCAGAATGGATTACTGCATGTGAGTGTAGTATGAATTCCTAAGTCTCAGAGCCTGTCTTATATTCACAATTTGTGTTAGATATGTGCTTATGTGAGTAATTATGGACTGTACCAAAATGCAAAGAGAGAGAGAGAATGCAAATTAGAGATTTTCTAGACACCTCTCCACCCTCGCTCCACAAGCCAAGCCACTTGCGGAAGGAGTGAAAAGAGGAAGATGCTATTTGCTGCTGTCCATTTCTGACCCCTCCTATCTCTGCTGTGACCTCATCACTGCAGCCAAGCAGGATAAAGTGGAAGGTCACTGACAGACAGGACTGACAGACAGATAGACATTAACCCCATGCAGCGTGAATAGTTTCTCTTCACATTGCCATCATACAGGAGTCAAAGTGAGATGTCAGTTACAATCATCTTGACATTTATATGTTCTATATCATTCCTTAATTAATATGGACTTTTTAAATTAAGATTTTGGATTATGCAAAAATGACAGAATATAGGTTTTGGGCACAAGTCATGCACGACTGACTGCCTATTTCTGCTAGTGTCTTCTAAACAGCGTTTATGGAAAATCTCAAATAAAAAGATGGTGAATTCTCAGAAGAACAATGTCTGGCACAAGATATTAAAGTACTTTTTAACTACTGTATTTGCTTCTTCCTGCAGCTGCGAGGCAGTCTTTGTAGAGACCATTTAGCTCCGGAAATGTCTTCCAGAGCAGGCTCGTGTCACCTCCATCAGCAAGGTCAATTTTTTCAATTTAGTGCAGAGGCCTGAAAGGCCAGACGCACTTCAGTACGCATCATTATCAAGGACAAGTTCACTGGGTGCGTGGGACTGGAAATAGTCAGTGTAGTGTTTACTTACTGTACTTCTCATTTCAGAAAACAGTTAGGATTTGTGGTGGTGAAATATTGAAAAAATATATATATTGAGTATGGCATTAAGTACGGCATCCATATTAGGACCTCTTCGGATATCTTCAGACATCCACCATGTACCTTGTCACCTCTTCACCTCACGCCTCACTCTGACTTATCTCACTCTGCCCTGCACTAGTCAGGTGTCACCGAAAAGTTACCTTGACCATTTCAACCTTGTTCTTTGCAATTAATTAATTATAATAATTTTTTGTCTAGTAAATACTTATTTCCCAAGCACTGGTTTTTGCCTGGAGGCCCAATTTTTCCACATAATGATCCAATCCCTGATGTTTTTGTTTTGTCATTACAGGCAGGAAAAGGTCAGGGSTGTTGTTTGATCATAGTGTGAGTCTTCAGCATTTGCCTCGGGGAAAATCAGGGAAGTGAGTGGGTGTGTGTCTTTTCGTAATGCATGATGTAAGTCCGAAGACTATTGAATTCTATAAAAAGACCTTTATCCAAGACCACGCTAGTTGTGTAGCTCTTTGTACACCGTGTTACCATGTGTGAAAGTATCTGTCTGTGTGTGTTTGTGTGTTTGTGTGTGTGTTTTATCCCTTTGTATTTGAGGGTATGAGCTGACCATGGATCAGTTTTATAACATTCATTAAAAAATCTGTGGCCGACTTTACTTCCCTATCTAGTCAGGTTGTGTTGCTAAATTTGGCTGTGTGGCAGGATCGACATTAATTAATAAAGAAATGAGCGTTATCGGTGAAGGAAGCCAGAGAGGGAACCAGCTTCCAAGTTCAATTTATGACCCATAAATCAAGACAGATTAGACCTGACTGGATTGTTGGTGCCATGTGTGACCTACAATCTGTGCTCAGCTCGCATTGTCAGACTAGAGGGTGGCTGATCTCCCTGTGCAAAGGTTTCCATGGGAACGACCTCTGGCTCCTCTAATCTGCTGTTTTCCAGCCCTCACTCATCTTGAGACTGAGTTATGCTGGATCCCTTTATGTCAGTCCCATAATCTTCTGCTCTATTTCCTCACCCTAGACCCACTCCCTCTTTGCCTCCCCCCGCCCCCCTCCTCACTTCCTCCCGCCCTCGCTGGTTGGCAGGCGCTCTGTTTTATCTTCCTTACATCTTTATCTACCGAAGCTCTACTGTGTTTTGCTGTGAATCAGCCTGGTTTTCCAACTGAAATCCCAGCAGCATGTTTCACATTCATCTGCTATATAATTGAATTGAAATACCCGAAAAATATGCCAGATATCAATTTTTCCACAAAATGCATTGTATGATTAATGTATGCAAATATTCTAGATGTAAATTTGAAATACACAGAAGCGCGACTGAGATGCTTTGTCATTATTTTGTTATTTCTCTTGACATTGAGCGGATCTCAGCTGTCCACAGGCAGGACAGGAACACAGATCCAGTGCCAGCCTGCTGCGTACTCTCTGAGAGTGTACAGTGACAATAGACATGCATGTGGTTTTGATCAGCACATCAATGTGTTTGATGTGTCCCTGTGCATCAAACATGTATAATTCAGAATCCAAACAGATGTGATGTGGTAGATCCACCTAGCCGCTAAATGATGCTAGTACATCAAGGCCCATAGTATACAGTATTCAGGTAGGATCAACGTTCAAATTATTAAAGCAGTGGCCAGTGGGTGGTTTAATTGTTTTCATTCTAAATCGTTTTTTCTTTGGTTGTATTAATCTGTCTTTATGCAATATGGAAACAGAAATAGCCRGTGTTTTTTTTACTACAAAATATAATCTTAAATACATATTTATTCAAGCTATTAAATTAGGACTGTATCCAACAATCTTATCATTATTTATTTATTTTATCATAATTATCTCATCATAATAAATGTATTGATGGGCAGATCTTACGTAATTAAGGTGTTGTTGGGAAATGAATGTACTGTTCTTACAGTAGGGGGTTTTAAGGCTTGATATCAGGTGCCCTGCGCTCCATGTCTGTCACATTACTTTAAGTCTTGTTGATTAGAGAAATGGAAAGTGTTCATCCATGACTAAATAGGGGTTAATTCCAGGATGCATTGCTTTGTTGATGTTCTCAGGTTAGGGTCAAAGACCAAGTGTGCACTTGACAATGAGCCACTTGTTTCTTACTGACCATACCAAATCCTAGCATTCCAATTGGATGATCCATCACACTAAGCAGACTCAGACAATAGTCTACCCTCTCTATGATTTTAAAGCCCCTGTAGTCAGTCAACCTGACTCMCAACCTCTCCAGAAACCATGTCTAAAAAACACAACTCATATCATGTCGTTTCTATTTCCTACTCAGGGTGGCACCCTTGTTCTTGAAGGATACTGTACATTCAGGAGAAGCGCCAAAGATGTCTGACCTTTTCATGTGAAAATAGGTGACATGCTTTTCTTTGTTTATTATTCACCTACAGATTATCATAAGTATAAATATATACATTTATAAAAATGACATTTACTGCYGAGTCATTTGAAAAGTGATAATATTTGAGCAGAGAGGTGTAATAATGTCCATGCAGCTGCTTCAAAGAGCCATTGGCTTTAGTTTTTTTCAGTTATTTAAGCACAATTTTGAAAACAGGGCCCGGTTTGTCAAAACACTAAACACAATTAGCACAACCCTACACCAAAGTAGCACAACACTTCAGATCATTTACAAAATGGAACACTTGTCAAAACTATACACGACTCCATAAAAATAATATTTTGTTACCATACGAAACACACATTTCATATGACTGCAATCTTTTTGAACCAGTTACACTGCTGTTGCTAACCTAAAACACTTTTAGCAAGTCTAATTGTCAGTGATTAGAGTACTGTAAATGAAGTACACAGAGAAAGTGCAACTATACAAACACTACACAAGACCAATGCTGCAGACTGAGGAAAATATCATTATTTCTCTCCATATACCCAAACATGTCAACATGGAGAATCACAACAAAACATGTCCCAGTTTTCATGCTACTACAGTAGTGTGCATAACACTGTTAGCTCAGCAAACAACAGACAAACGTAAAATACTGTATCCAGTACAGGTTACAATTACAGTAAATAACAACAAACAAAAAATAATCTGAAAAAAAGACAATATTGTACTGAAAATACTACAGTAAACATACTATACATTATCTCTTCGCCTAGCTGGATCTGGCCAGAGAATTTCATCAACATCACAAGCAATATCGTCATTAGCAAGACAACGCGGGAAGAACCGTCTTGAATGTCGAATCCATCCTTGCACAGCTGCGGCGTCGACTTGGTCACAGGCGTCCTCCATGGACTGAATGAGGGGTACCTGAGCCTGGGGCTGGAGATCGTAAACCTTCCACCGCCATGCAGAGAAACTCTTCGATAGGGTTTAGAAACGGAGAGTATGGTGGAAGGTATAGTACTGTCAACTGTGGATGGTGTTGAAACCAGTTCTGGACCAAAGCAGAGCGGTGGAATGACACATTGTCCCAGATGACCGTGTATTGCATCTGGTGCATTTCATTACCTGCTGTGACGATGTGGTGCAATCGGTCCAAAAATGYGAGAATGTGAGGTGTGTTGTAAGGGCCCATWKTGGCATGACGGAGGACAACCCCATGCTGTGAAATGGCAGCGCAAAGGGTGATGTTACCCCCACGTTGCCCTGGATTATTGATTGTAGCCCTGTGGCCAATTATATTTCTGCCTCTCCTTCTTGCTTTTGTGAKGTTGAATCCTGCCTCATCAATATATATATGAATTCATGCAGGATTTCCTCAGCATCCATCTGCAAAACTCCCTGAAATACAGTGAAAGACAAGATTGTGTAGTTCAAGATAGGTCTAGTATACAGTCAATGTAAAAAAGTCATGTGTGCAGTATGCAACATCACAGTGCTAAAGTGAACAATACAAACCTCCACATACTCATGCCGCAGCCGTTTGACCCTCTGAATTCCGCTCAAAAGGCACTCGATAAAGTTGTTTAATTTGAACCTGATGTCTTTTCAGGATGCGTGCCAGTGTTGACAGAGACCCGATGGACATTATTGAAAATGGCCTGGTCACCGATAATGTTGGCTTGTAGTTCTCTGAGCCTGATAGCATTGGCCAAAACCATGTTTATTATCTCTCTCTCTTGTTCTTGCGTGAATATGGGCCCCCTTCCTCCTTGTCGTTCCCAACCCTCAATCCTATGTAGAGAATACATGTAACTTACTGTACAATGTCACAGGAAGGGGTATCACAAGTGCTGATATGGTGCATACAATAAGCGGCTGATTACTGTAACTGTAGACAGATCTTTTACCTGTTTCTGTCGAAAAGTCCTTATGACAGATGCCACTGTATATCTGCTAAGATTTGGCTGAACTCTGTCCAGCCTCCCTCAGCGTCAATCCGTGGTTCACAACATGGTCCACTAGTGTTGCACGAATGTCATTTGATAAGTTTGGTCCTCTTCTTCTTTGTGCACGTTCTCCTCCTGCTTCAGGTCTGCCTCTGCCTCTGCCTCTGCCTCTGCCTCTGCCTCTGCCTTCTGCCTCTGTCCTCTGCTCTGCCTCTGCCTCTGCTCTGCCTCTGCCTCTGCCTCTGCCTCTGCCTCTGCCTCTGCCTCTGCCTCTGCCGCTCTGCCTCCCTCTCACCCTCCTCTCCTTCTGACTCCTTCCATTTTGGTTGAAGGCAGGTGAACCTACCTGCTGCATTTTTAAGTGCTTAAACCTGATTGGTGTGTCTACAATTTAGCAATCATGTGTTTGTGCACTGATGGCTGTGTTTAACAGATTGGCTCACAGGTGTGTGTAATTTGACAGTCAGTGCTTTGGAATTGCAAGGAAGTGACATCATGATATACTTCTGTGTCTTAATAATACAAGTGTGTTTAGTGTTTTGCAAATCACTGTGTGTAATGTTTTGCAAATAGTGTGAAGCTGACAATGTGCTTACAGTTGTGCAAATCTAGCCTTGTGTTTTGCTCCTTGAGTGTAAGGTTTTGCTAATTGTGGGAAAAGTTCAATTTAGTGTGTAAGCAATCGTAAAAAAACTGTAATGACCATTAGTTAAGAACACTATGCAGCATCTATCTCCACTCAACAGTGTGATCCTAACATGTGTGTGTGTGTGTGTGTGTGTGTGGTGTGTGTGTGTGTGTGTGTGTGTGTGTGTTGTTGTGTGTGTGTGTGTGGTGTGTGTGTGTGTGGTGGTGTTTCCAAACATGGTCCTATAAAGACAGGCTCAGTCAATCAACAAAACAAACAATTGAACAACTTTATTCATATATTTTATGAATGTATGCTCTATGTAATTGTAGCTACAACTGGTGGTAGGCTATTTATAGTGGTGGTGGTAGTATTGTTGCTAGTATGTACACAAAAAAATATGAAATCCACCGTATAATAGTGTACATTGAGTTTATTTAATTACAACAATTATTAAAACCGCATATCAGAGGAATCTTGCAAAGGAAGATTGCAGCCATCTCCAAATTACAGATACACTACAAAAGTATGTGGACCCCTGCTTGTCGAGCATCACATTCCAAAATCATGGGCATTAAAATGAAGTTGATCCCCCTTTGCTGCTATAACAGCCTCCACTCTTCTGGGAAGGCTTTCCTCTAGATGTTGGAACGTGGCTGCAGGGACTTGCTTCCATTCAGCCGCAAGAGCATTAGTGAGGTCGGGCACTGATGTTTGGTGATTAAGTCTGGCTCGCAGTCAACGTTTCAAATCATCCCAAAGATGTTGGATAGGGTTGAGGTCAGGGCTCTATGCAGGCCAGTCAAGTTCTTCCACATCGATCTTGACAAACCATTTCTGTATAGACCTCGCTTTGTGCATGGGGGCATTGTCATGCTGAAACAGGAAAGGGCCTTCCCCAAACTGTGGGTCTAGAATGTCATTGTATGCTGAAGCATTAAGATTTGCCTTCACTGGAGCTAAGGGCATTAGCACGAACAATGAAAAACAGCCCAAGACCATTGTTCCTCCTCCACCAAACATTACAGTTGACACTATGCATTTGTGTAGGTAGCATTCTCCTGGCATCCGCCAAACCCAGATTCGTCTGTCGGACTGCCAGATGGTGAAGTGTGAAGATCTATTCACCACTCCAGACAACGCTTGGCATTGGGCAGGATGATCTTGCTCGGCCATGGAAACACATTTCATGAAGCTCCCAACGAACAGTTATTGTGCTGACCTTGCTTCCAGAGGCAGTTTGGAAATCGGTTGTGAGTGTTGCAACCRAGGACAGACGATTTTTACATGCTACGTGCTTCAGAACTCGGCGGTCCTGTTCTGTGAGCTTGTCTGGTTTACCGCTACGTGGCTGAGCCGTTGTTGCTCCTAGACGTTTCCACTTCACAATAACAGCACTTACAGTGACTGGGCAGCTCTGAAATTTGACGAACTGACTTGTTGGAAAGGTGGCATCCTATGATGGTGCCACGTTGAAAGTCATTGAGCTCTTCAGTACGGGCCATTCTACTGCCAATGTTCGTCTATGGAGATTGCATGRCTGTGTGCTCGATATTATACACCTTTCAGCAACGTGTGTGGCTGAAATTGCCGAATCCACTAATTCGAAGGGGTGTCCACACACTATTGGCCATGTAGTGTACATTGCCCCCTGTATGATTCACGTTGGTTTCGCCCAAACGTTTAGATTATGCGTGTTCTCCCTGCAAACGCGGTTCGTTCTAACCATTGGCTGTGTGTGGTTTTGTGCTTCTGTAGATGAATTCGCTGTCAATGGCCCGCTGGTGGACCTGTTTTCTATGAATGCCTTGGCTTCTTACAGCCAAAATGCCAAGTATTTCAGTTGTTATGGATATCTTATATTTTGTATGGATATTTCCAATGGTAGGGGCTGTCGAAGGTAAGAACGCTGCTTTTTCTTTATCTCGTCAGAATGCATAATTAAAACGTGCATKAACGACTGTCATAAGCTCTCAGCAAAAATCTATTAATTATACAGTGTCAATTATTCATTCCGTAGGCGTAAGGTATACCGCAAATACCATGTAGCCTACATACAGGAATGGTGTGGTATTCTGATAGTGTTTTTGATTGTTTAAAAAAAATGATGACAGTAAATAAAGGCTTTCTGAGGGACTGTCACATTGGAACGCCGATGTTTGTATGCATCAAAGCCTGATGAAATTCCGTTGAGAGAAAAAACTATTATATTAGATTAAATGCTCAAAAAGAAATGCAGTATATCGTTTTAGCAATGATAGGTAAAACAGTGCTACAGTCATTTTAATAGTCCAAACCACAAGTTTTGACTCATAAACGAACTATAGGCATAAATATTGTAGCAATGAACATGTTTCATAGTATATAATTATAATATGGTAGAAAATGTCGTTTAGACACCTAGCTGTGTTTGCGTGTGTGTGTGTGTGTGTGTGTGTGTGTGTGTCTGTGGAGGGGAGAGGGGAGGGGCATACTTGTAGTGAACAAACCCTGTAACCCCATGCTCATGGCGAGGCGAGTCGTTTGTGTTATTCCTTCGATAATAGAAAGTAGAGTATGTCAAATAGACTGTCTATACACAAAACATTAAGAACACCTTCCTAATATGTAGTTGCCCTCCGAACAGCCTCAATTCGTCAGGGCATGAACTCTACAAGGTGTCAAAAGCTTTGTACAGGGATGCTGGCCCATGTTGACTCCAATGCTTCCCACAGTTTTGTCAAGTTGGCTTGATGTCCTTTGGGTGGTGGACCATTCTTGAAACACACTGGAAACTGTTAAGCGTGAAAAACCCAGYAGCGTTGCAGTTCTTGACACAAACCGGTGCACCTGGCACTTACTACCATACCCCGTTCAAAGGCACTTAAATCTTTTGTCTTGCCCATTCACCCTCTGAATGGCACACATACACAATCCATGTCTCAATTGTCTCAAGGCTTATTAAAAATCCTTCTTTAACTTGTCTCCTCCCCTTCATCTACACTGATTGAAGTGGATTTAACAAGTGACTTCAATAAGGGATCAGAGCTTTGACCTGGATTCACATTGCCAGTCTATGTCATGGAAAGAGCAGGTGTTCTTAATGTTTTGTATACTCARTGTATATGTTTCTATCTCATTTGGTACATCCCTCACCTATTCTGAACATTAAAACAAAATGAGAAGAAGATTTGAACTATGAATTCTCAGATGATGAATGGAAGCAAGTATTGTTTAGTGTCCATTTATTGTACATTTGTGCTACACATGTACTTGTTCATGTACCCAAACCTAAATCCTCTATGTGACCGATATTCTTAATGTTTTGTACACTCAGTGTATGTTAAATGTTATGTTGAATCATGTCCTTGCTTGCAATTCAATTACACACATGCACGCGCGCACACATACACACACACACATACACACAGAGAGAGAGAGAGAGAGAGAGAGAGATACGTACAAGCATGGTAACAATGTAAAAACAAATGCAGTGTACAGAAGGGCTCCAAACCTGTGGAATGTTCATCCTAAGGAGAGCCCAGCCCATCCCTTGTTGTTGTCTGATGAATAGCATGGCAATATATCTTTATTATATAGGTATATCCTATTGTATGTACAGGCGTCATTTAAAAAAAGCAAGCATTCACTCTGAACAGCACTCCATGGGATATTTTGTTCTGGGGTTAAGTTATATGCTCCCTCGGTCATTCCACAACAGTTCAAGTTTCTTCTGTATTTAATGAAAGATGGGTCGGAAGTGGGGAAGCACAACTGACCCATGATTCCCATATCCAGCACAAAGAAATCAGATTGGTTGTGCTTGGAAATGCTTTTTGTATTAAAAAGCTGATCTGGCCCTGTGGTGTGATTTTCAGGGTTTGAGAGTTAAAGCTACTTAGTCTGAGTTTAAAGAATACGATGGCAGAAGAACTTAAAAGATATTCAAGATTCCTTCATTTACTGCTTTGGTAACAACAGTGTAACAACTTGTGATGGCATAGACACTAACTAGATCCGTAATTTTGGGCGACCTGACCAAATGTACATAGAAATGTGAGTTATAGATGTGTCATTCTCATTCAAAGCAAGTCTAAGAAGGGGTAGATCTATTTAATGTGCTCTATTTCTGTTCTTCCCATTATTATGTTTCGTTTTTGTGTCTTTTACTTTCGGTTTTGCACACCAGCTTCAAACAGCTGAAAATAAAATATTTTKGGTTACTGAAAATATATTTCACAGCGGTTTAGATGGTAAAATTACTCTACACTATACATTGCTTGTTTTGTCACATAAACTGAAATGGGGCAAACTATTTGAATTTTAGCAACCAAGAAATGGCGAAGTGATTTTCGCAATTGCACCTTTAACATTGAAAGTACATTTGAAAGTTGCAGTATAGAGCCTACATGGGATAAAGGCACGTTCATGAGAAGTTTTACCTTACATGTTAAAACTTGATACATCAAGATATGCGATAAGAAATCACAGAAAATTACTAAACAAATGTGTTACTGATTAACAGTATGCCTGCCTAACTGTGTGACTGTTGTGCTTATGTGCAAAACATCAAGCATATGCCAAGCCTATTACAATGTCACCAGACTTCTGACAAAAACTGTTCTAAAATCTATAAGTCTAGATGCCTTTTAATTATTCCCCTCACCCCCTTCTTACTAAAGGATCATATTCTCTTGCTTCAGTCAGTCAATCAAAAAAATAAGAAGTTTGTATGGGGTCATGTGATATCCGTCTCTCAGCTCTCGGCCCATGTGACATCTGCTTTCTCTGCTCTCACAGCCTGCTGTCCTCTCTTGTCCCGCTGTATCATCAGTGAGACCTCCCTCCCGCCCCCTGGCTGGGCTGCACTCTCTCCCATGTTTCCAAGCCTTTATGTAAGCGGGGCAGACCTGACCGATTTCAGCCATGTCAAGAGCTATCGACTCAGCACTGGCCTGCATAGCCTGCCCCCCCCCCCTCTCTCTCCCTCTCTCTCTCTCTCTGCTTCTCTCTTTCTCTCTCTCTCTCTCTCTCTCTCTCACTCCACTCACTCTCTCTCCCCACTATGTTCTTTCACAGACATGGCTTCCTTTTTTTTATCTCACTGAGTGGGTTCTTTGTTGTGGTTGGTTACACATAACAAACAGTTAGATGCAGATGGTACCCATGTATGTGAATTTAGGTATTTTTTATCCAGAGGAGAGGAGTGCAACTGTAAATGTTTGGCATGGTAATGGCCTGGGTAATGTACCTGGGTGTCTTTGCTGTTCCACACCTGGCCTACAGGCTAGGACTGTGTGATACAGTATGTACTCGTTCACAGCAGCAGTAGGCTACAGCAGTTCAGTGGTTCTTCTTTCCATCCACCTTTTTGGTCTATCTATACACTTTTCACCATGGTCAAATAATATAGCAGATTTTTTTAGGAAAAATTATATTTAGCAATGTCTTGCGACATGCGCCAGGCTAAGTCCATTCTGGTTCACCTTAAGCCCAGGCCATACCTGGCCATTGGTTCCAGACAAAACACAACACTTATATTAAACATAAGTTCAATCAAATCCCTGAATCACATTTTCTTCACTTATGTATTCAGAAGAATAGCCTTTCTGCTCTATGTAGACATTTTGTTGTGCAGGACAATCAATATTCAGTGATATGCTTCTCTTCAGTGCAGTACTCTTTCCCCTTTCCCCTCTGGGAGCAGTGACAGAAAATATTGAGCATCAAAACAGCCCATGACCTACTTCTCCTTCTGCCCTATGGTGGGCTTGCAAAACTCAGAGAACATGGTTACGCTTACATGACTGAGACACTCAACAGTGAGTGATATGTAAATGTCACAAGCTATATAGGATGCCCCGCATCTGTACATGGGAGTCCTAGAAGGCTACAATGTTGAGCCTGGAAAAAAAACTTGTGACATATTTTAGGGGGGTACTTGATTCTGAAAATACTGTTACTGGAGGCAAATCTCTAATCCGTAACTCCTTGTCCGTCCATCCGGATTGTATAATGTGTGGATATCTGTAAAGAAACCCTCACCTACAGTGGGGAGAACAAGTATTTGATACACTGCCGATTTTGCAGGTTTTCCTACACGGAATCTAAAACAAAAATCCAGAAAATCACATTGTATGATTTTTAAGTAATTCATTTGCATTTTATTGCATGACAAATAAGTATTTGATCACCTACCAACCAGTAAGATTCCAGCTCTCACAGACCTGTTAGTTTTTCTTTAAGAAGCCCTCCTGTTCTCCACTCATACCTGTATGAACTGCACCTGTTTGAACTCGTTAACCTGTATAAAAGACCCTGTCCACAACACTCATCAAACAGACTCCAACCTCTCCACAATGGCCAAGACCAGAGAGCTGTGTAAGGACATCAGGGATAGAATTGTAGACCTGCACAAGGCTGGGATGGCTACAGGACAATAGGCAACAGCTTGGTGAGAAGGCAAACAACTGTTGGCGCACATAATTAGAAAATGGAAGAAGTTCAAGATAGACGGTCAGATTCACTTCGGTTCTGGGGCTCCAGCAAGACTACCCGCTTAGGCATAATGATCTCGAGAAGATGAGGGAATCAGCCAGACTACAACAGCAGGAACTGTCAATGACCTGAAAGAGCTGGGACCACAGTCCTCGTCACGCCTGCGCCTTAGTTATCTTTGTTTCTTTATTATTTTGGTTTAGCGTCAGGGTGTGACATGGGATTTATGTGTGGCCTTGTCTGAGGTTTGATGTTTAGGTCTTTTCTAGTCTAGGTGTTCTTGTATGTCTATGGTGCCCTCGATTGGTTCTCACATTAGAGCAGCTGTTATCATTGTCTCTGTATGGAAACGCATATTTAGGCAGCCATATTCTTTAGATTCGTGAGATTATTGTCTATGTGTCAATTGCCTGTGTCTGCACTTTTTCGTATAAGCTTCCACGTTCGTTGTTTGTTTTGTATATTTTGTCAAGTGTTACTTCGTTCGTTTCCGGTAAATACATAGAAGACATGTTTCCTAAATCACGCTGCGCCTTGCGTCCCCTCTCTTTCTCCA